>NC_091779.1:928971-1238629 GCF_029378745.1 Bos indicus | reverse complement strand
TATAGAAGCATTCATTATACTTAGAATTTTAATGCAAGTTTAACCCCTCAAGAGTGCCAAGTGTTGTTTCTGCTGCTCACATTCTTTAGCACCCTGTCCGTGCTATATCATCCTTGTACTGGGGCCTGTGTTTCTGTGTCTCTACCTGACTCAGTGTACCCATCTTCAAGAGATATTAGGAGTAGAGTTTCAAGATGACATTTGGATTTTGGTGCCTTAAGTTTTCTCTTTCTGTGTCTTTTCCCACCCTCTTCTCTATCACTTTTCCACAGCAGGGTCGCATTCTGCCTAAGTGCCCCTCCTGATCAAACCTTACTCCTAGGGAGTAAAATAAGTACATTTGTTGAACACTATGTGGCAGGCACTGTTTTGAGCACTTTACAAGGATTGACCTGATTAAACCATACAATACTCTGTGAGGTAGATATTACTATGTAAGCTTCCATTTTACTTATGGGGACTCTGAGGCTGTACAAGGGAAGTTCAAGAACAGGCCAAGTTCACATAATTAGTAAGTGCTGGAACCTGGATTTGACTGCAGGAAGTCTCTGTACACACCACAAACTTCCTGAGAAATGCTGATTCCTAACCAGGAGCAGAACCTTTGTGCCTTTAGTAGAAGATGTGCATTTTAGCAGAAAACCACCTTCTCAACTGACTTAAGCCAATGAAATAGAACTGGGATGGAGAGGTTAATGTTTAGGGGGTGTTGGGCCTCCTACTCCAGTGAGATTCTCAGGGTATTCAATAGACCTGTTGACAGGTAAATCTTTATGTTCCTATTTTTTTGAAGTTTACTCTGGGAAGAAAGCCTAGAAAAGTGAAGAATTGGGCTCCTGCATGAAGTTGAGAAGGTGTGCCTATAGAAAGGGCAGAGAGAGCTGTGGTCCATGATTCTGCAATTTCATGAGCCTCCCTTTATTGTTTTTACTCGTATCAGGAGGGGAAAACAAAATCTGTAAATGGTTATGTACCAAAAAAAAAAAAAAAAAGTTAGCTTTCAAAAGGGCCTAGCCAGAGCTTTTAGCAGATTGAGAACCATGAATGAACAGGTTCCCATGTGAACGATTCTGAAGGGATCTCTCAGTGAGGCAAACCCTTTCAGTTCAAATCAGCTTGGGCTGCAGAGGCAAAGGCTTGAGCCTGATGGCGAGTTCTGACCTGCATAAGTAAGGTTTCAGGGAGCTCCAGCTCACTGGCATTCACCATCTTGGCCCAGTCCGAGGTGACCTTTTTGCGTTTGTGCTATTGTGTGCCTGGTGGTTTATGCAGCCCTTTAAGGGAATTCTTTGGCCTGCCTGAAAAGGAAATCAATTATTAGAGGGCCAGGCTTCTGGCCAGGAGATTTCTTTTAAGTTTTAATATAGGTAGACTAAAGCTGAGATAATAGCTGCAGGAATATTAATAACACCCACTTCACTTCCACGTGCATTCACCCAGAGGCAAAAAAGACACATTTTAAAGCCTACATTGACCTGTTGTCTTTGACTCAGGGACACATTGCTTTATCAGTCATCTTGGTGTCCTCTCCATGTTTGCTCTGCCCCTGGAATCAATAGGACGTGATGAACATGACCCAGAAGCCCTGTCCCCCTCCACCCTGTTCCTGACAGATGGCATGAGTCATCCACTGCAGAACCAAGAAACAGAGGCCACAAACCCATTCCAACAGTTCTCAAAAGGAGAAACAGAAGGACAATTGCAGTGAATAATTATGGACTGTTTTCCTACCTATGACTAGATAAAAGGCAGTTAGGTTGAGGAAAAAGGAATGAGACCCAACCACGTGAGACTGATGAACAGGGCAGCTGCATTCACCAGAAGATGCAAATGACATCTAAGAGCACCCACGTATTTTTGTCACTGCCAGCCAGTGGGGATGACCACCCATTAGCAGATGGGCCCTAATAATCAAGTAACAGTTGTGTGTGCTTAAGACTTTGTTCAGCCCCCAACCAATCACCCCATGCAGACAGCCCTCATTTAAATTCACATGCATCCTTGAGTGAACTCTGCATTCCTAGAGGCTGTGGATTGGCATGAAAGGGAAGCCCCTGCATCTCAGCAAGGTGGAACTAGCTGGGACCAAACCTAGAACTCTTTTCTTTCTAGTTTTATTGAGAAATAATTGATGTGTACAACTGTAAAAGTTTAAGGTATACAATATGATGGTTTGGTTACATATATTGTGAAATGATTAAAACAATAGGTTTAGTTACCATCCATCATCTTATATAGATACAATAAAAAGAAAAGAAAAAAATTTCTCCTTGTGATGAGAACTTTTAGAATCTACTTGCTTTATAACTTTCCTATATGTATATATATAACATATAGCAATGTTAACTATAATCTTCATGTTGTACACTGTATCCCTAGTACTTGAAAGGAAAGTGAAAGGGAAGTCACTCAGTCGTGCCCGACTCTTTGCAACCCCATGGACTGCAGCCCACCAGGCTCCTCCGTCCATGGGATTTTCCAGGCAAGAGTACTGGAGTGGGGTGCCGTTTCCTTCTGCAGGAAATCTTCCCAATCCAGAGATTGAACCCAGATCTCCCGCACTGTAGGCAGACGCTTTACCGTCTGAGCCACCATCCTAAAACTTGAATTTTCCAACTTTTAACCACCTTCCTCCAATTCCTCCTCCCCCTACTTCCCATGTTTGTTAACCACAAATCTTATTTTTTTCTATAATTTTGGTCATTTTTTTAATTCCACATGTGAGTGAGTTTATACAGTATTTGTCTTTATCTGTCTGACTTATTTCATTTAGTATAATGTCCTTAAGATCCACCCATGTTGTTGCAAATGGTAGGATTCCCTCATTTGTTTATGGCTGAATAATATTCTATTGTATATATATATATACACACACACACACATATTATATTCAATATTCTCTCTATATACAATATTCGTGTGTGTGTGTGTGTCACCACTTCTTCACCCATTTACCCACTGATGTATACTTAGGTTGTTTCCAAGTCTTGGCTATCGTAAATAACGCTGCCATGAATGTGGAAGTGCAGATATATTTTTGAGTTAGTGTTTTTGTTTCCTTTGGTTATGTTCCCAAAAGTAGAGTTGCTGGGTATTATGGTAGTTCTATTGTTAATTTTTTGCAGAACTCCCATACTATTTTCCACAGTAACTGTACCAATTTACAATCCCACCAACAGTGCACAAATGTTCTTTTCTCCACGTTCATGCCAAAATTTATCATCTCTCTTCTTTTCAATGAGGCTTCCCGGGTGGCACTAGTGGTAAAGAGCCTGCTTGCCAATGCAATAGATTTTAGAGATATGGGTTCAATCCCTAGGTTGGGAAAATCCGCTGAAGGAGGGCATGACAACCCACTCCAGTATTCTTGCCTGGAGAATCCCATGCACAGTCTGGCAGGCTATAGTCCATAGGTTTGCAAAAAGTTGGACAAAACTGAAGTGACTTACCATGCACATACATCTTTTGGATGATGGACATTCTAATGGGCATGAAGTGATATCTTCTTGTGGTTTTTAATTTGTATTTCCTTAATGTCTAGGGATGTTGAGCATCTTTTCATGTACCTGTTGACTACTCATGTATCTTCTTTGGAAAAGTCTCTTTTCCAAACTTGTAATTCTGACTGAATCTGGGGCAGAAAAGAAACTCACAATCAAGTGCGTGTGTGTGTGTGTGTGTGCACTTGCGCATGTGCCTGTGCACACATGTGGACATGCACACACCCTCTGTTATCTTTCCTTTCTCAGTGACAAGGAGTAGTTGGAAGAGTTCCAAGCAGGGTACAGAGGCCTCAGATTGGGTACTGACTCAGCAGGAGCCAACCTGTGCCTTGAAGTAAGTTCTTCCAGTGCCCTTTCTGCGTGGTAGTTGCTTCAAGTAAAAATATCAGACCAAGTGGTCTGCAGTTGATTTAAATCACCTGCTATTCTACTTCCTGACTCTGTGCGACCCCATAGATGGCAGCCCACCAGGCTCCTCCATCCCTGGGATTCTCCAGGTAAGAATGCTGCAGTGGGTTGCCATTTCCTTCTCCTTCCTAGCATATGGCCTTGGGCAAACTGACCTTTGTCTCTTTAAACATCATTTCTTCATCTATACAATGCAGATTGAAATACTTAAGAGGATAAAATAAGACATATATGGAATAGTCGTTTTAAACCCTGGCTGCATATTGAAATCGGGGAGCTTTGTTGTTATTCAGTCGCTCAGTCCTGACAGACTCTGTGCGACCCCATGGACTGCAGCGTGCCAGCCATCCCTGTTCCTTCACTGTCTCCTGGAGGTTACTCAAACTCATGTCCATTGAATTGGTGATGCCATCCAACTGTCTCATCCTCTGGCATCCCTTTCTCTTCTTGCTTTCAGTCTTTGCCAGCATCAGGGTGAAAAAGCTGGCTTAAAGCTCAACATTCAGGAAACTAAGATCATGGCATCCAGTCTCATCACTTCATGACAAATGATGTATACTGTTACCCTGCTTATTTTCCAGCTCTTCACATCAGGTGGCCAAAGTAGTAGAGCTTCAGCTTCCAATGAATATTCAGGACTGATTTCCTTTAGGAGTGACTGGTTTTATCTCCTTGCTGTCCAAGGGACTCTCAAGAGTCTTATCCAGCACTACATTTTAAAAGCATCAGTTTATTGGTGTTCAGCCTTCTTTATGGGCCAACTCTCATATCTGTGCATGACTACTGGAAAAACCAAAGCTTTGACTATATAAACCTTTGTTGGCAAAGTGATGTCTCTGCTTTTTAATATGCTGTCTAGGTTTTTCATAGCTTTTCTTCCAAGGAACAAGTGTCTTTTAATTTCACGGCTGCAGTCACCATCTGCTGCAATTTTGGAGCCCAAGAAAATAAAGTCTGTCACTGTTTCCATTGTTTCCCCATCTATTTTCCATGAAGTGATGAGACTGGATGCCATGATCTTAGTTTCCTGAATGTTGAGCTTTAAGCCAGCTTTTTCACTCTCCTCTTTCAGCTTCATCAAGAAGCTCTGTAGTTCCTCTATGCTTTCTGCCATAACATGGAGTCATCTGCATATTTAAGGTTATTGGTGTTTCTCATGGCAGTCTTGATTCCAACTTGTGCTTCATCCAGTCTGGCGTTTCTCATGATGTACTCTGCATAAAAGTTAAATAAGCAGGGTAACAGTATACAGCTTTGACATACTCCTTCCCAATTTGGAAAAAGTCTGTTGTTCTATGTCTGGTTCTAACTGTTGCTTCTTGACCTGCATACAGATTTCTCAGGAGGCAGGTAAGGTGGTCTGGTATTCCCATCTCTTTCACAATTTTCCACAGTATGTTGTGATCCACACAGTCAGAGGCTTTAGTGTAGTCCATGACCAAAAGTAAATGTTTTTCTGGAGCTCTCTTGCTTTTTCGATGATCCAACAGTGTTGGCAATTTGATGTCTGGTTCATCTGCCTTTTCTAAATCCAGCTTGTACATCTGGAATTTCTCAGTTCACATACTATTGAAGCCTTGCTTAAAGGATTTTGAGCATTACCTTGCTAGCATGTGAAATAAGTGCACTTGTGTGGTAGTTTGAACATTCTTTGGCATTGCCTTTCTTTGGGATTGGAATGAAAACTGACCTTTTCCAGTCCTGTGGTCACTGCTGATTTTTCCAAATTTGCTGGCATATTGAGTGCAGCACTTTCACAGCATCATCTTTTAGGATTTGGAATAGCTCAAGTGGAATTCCGTCACCTCCACTAGCTTTGTTCATAGTGATGCTTCCTAAGGCCCACTTGACTTCGTATTACAGGATGTCTGGGGCTCTAGGTGAGTGATCATACCACCATGGTTATCCAGATCAGTAAGACTTTTTTTGTACAGTTCTGTGTATTCCTTCCTGCCACCTCTTCTTAATATCTTCTGCTTCTTTTAGGTCTATACCATTTCTGTCCTTATTGTGCCCGTCTTTGCTTGAAATATTCTCTTGGTATCTCTAATTTTCTGAAAGAGATCTCTAGTCTTGCTCATTCTGTTGTTTTCTATTTCTTTGCATTTTTCACTGAAGGAGGATTTCTTATCTCTCCTTGCTATTCATTGGAACTCTGCATTCATATGGGTATATCTTTCCTTTTCCCCTTTGCCTTTAGCTTCTCTTCTTAACTGTTTATAAGGCATCCTCAGACAACCATTTTGCCTTTTTGCATTTCTTTTTCTTGGAGATGGTTTTGATCACTACCTCCTGTACAGTGTTACAAATCTCCATCCATAGTTCTTCTGGCGCTCTATCAGATCTAATCCTTTGAATCTATTTGCCACTGTATAATTATAAAAGATTTGATTTAGGTAATATCTGAATGTTCTAGTGGTTTTCTCTACTCTCTTCAATTTAAGTCTGACTTTTGCAATAAAAAGTTCATGATCTGAGCCACAGTCCTCTCCTGATCTTGCTTTTTCTGACTGTATAGAGTTCCTCCACCTTCAGTTGCAAAGAATACAGTCAATCTGATTTCTGTATTGACCATCTAGTGATGTCCATATGTAGAGTTGTCTCTTGTGTTGTTGGAAGAGGGTGTTTTCTATGATCAATGAGTTCTCCTGGCAAACCTCTGTTAGCCTTTGACCTGCTTTATTTTGTACTCCAAGGACAAACTCCCTGAGGAGCTTTAAAAAATACTCATACCTCAGTCCTACCTCCAAAAATATAATTTATCTGGTCTTCAGGTTATGCTAACATGCAGCTACAACTGAAAACACCTAATATAAAGTATAGTACTTTTTCTGAACCCCAAATATGTATTAGATAAGTGGAAGTTCTTAGATAATGCCTCCTCAAGAAGGTTGCTGATGGTAGAAATTTTAGGCTAGGTAAAGAAATCTCTGTTTTTTTAGCAACTAGGTATCTCAGGGCAAGTGTAGCCAAATTTGTCCCTGAAGGAGGGGCTCAGGTATGATCTTATATGCTTGAATCCTTAAAAAATAAGCAATAATTTTTTTCATTGTAGAAAATTTGGAAACCACAGAAACTTATCAAGAATTCCATCATGGAGGACCAATAGCTGTAAATGATATGTTCTCTCTAGTTGTTTTCCCATCATGCTTAAATTCAATGATTAATTTAATCAACAGGTATTTATTACTATTTATTACATATCCACTATGTACCAAGCACTGGGGTGCTAAACTAGTTTATGACAGTGATCAAGACAAGCTAGAGTGTAATGTTGTATTCTTTACCCATAGGACATTTTGCTGGAGTGTATTTCCTCATCTTATTAAATACTATCCATTTTTAGAAATGGATATTATCAGGATCATAATCCATGTAGTGTTCATACCATGCTATATCTGCTGTTGGATAGTTAGATTATTTCTGTGATTATTATGTTATTATTATGACTATTCAGATCTTGAATATAAGTTTTGAGACTTTTAAGTGCAGAAATTTAAAACCATTATTCCTGCATTCAGCTGGCTGTCTGCTTGTCTTCTGCTGAAGCAGAGGTAAAATTTAGCCACTTCCCTTGGAGCATGCTCTCCCCGATGTCCACATGGCTCCCTTCCTGCTGCTTTCAGTCTCCACTCAAGCTCCACCTGGGGGATGAGGCCTCGCTCTGGCACTCCCCATTCATATCTCTGCTTTATTTAACTCTCTAGTGCTTGTGTCATACTGAATTTATATTTTGAATTTTGATTATTATTGGTGCTTGAACACTTGAATGTAAACTACACAGGAGCAGAAATCCTTCTTCAGTTCTGTTTACCTGGACTGGAGATTTGCTACCTAAGTAACATTTATCACAGACAGTTCCCAGAAAAGATGGGGAGGAGGGAACATATGCTGCTGGAGGTACTGGGAGAAGAAGGTCTGTGTGGCAGAAGCCTAGAGAACTGTAGTATCCAATTTAAGAATAAGGTTTAAGAGCAAACTCTTTTCTACATCTAACTGTCCTCTCATCACACTTGTCCTGGGACATAGAATTAGAAGAAGCCATTCTCTTGTTCTGGGGAGCTGAAAACGAAATTCTCTACATCAGCATTGGAGACTCTCTTCAGAATGTTTGACCCTGAGATTGTCCACAGTGATTGGTCCAGCTCAGTATCCGTGGTTATAAGTAACTCCCAAGATTAAATATCCCTGGGCAGATACAAAGTTCTGGGCTCAAGATGTCAGCTGTTTGCAGGAAATGTTCACTGTCAGCCACGTAAAGGCCTTTGTGTTTCTAGTAGACGGGTCCCTGGGAAGAGTGCCAGATGTCTATAACCCACGTGAAGGATCACGTGTTCCCTGTGCCTGAGTCAGCCCTCCTTGGGGCGTGCTCTGTTATTCATGCTCAGAATGGCAGAAAGATCAGTGAAATCCATTCTCAAGTTCTAAGCCTTGTTAAGCTGTAGCTGTGGCCCAACCTAGGACTGAGGCATCGAGGGAAATTGTCTAAGGACAGAAAAGGGCAGGGAAGGCAACAGTAGTTATGATGTGTCTGCAGGAGCCAGGATCTGATTTATTTGTTTATTATTTGTTTGTAAAACAACTCAAGATATATAATGGACTCACATGGTTTTAAAAAATCGAATAATGTAAAAGACTTAGAGTTGAAAGTTTCCCTTCCATGGTTATAAATCCGCATTCCAGTCTCCTAGCTTTCCCCACCCAAAGGCAACCACTCTTACCAGTTTTATTGTGCATTCTTTTCAAAAATGTGTATGTGTGTGTGCATATTTATACAACTGCAGTGTATTGTATCTAATATTCTGTACCTTGCTTCTTTTCTAAATATATATTAGCAAATGTTCCATAACAGATGAAATATATCTTAATTTTTAAGTGTTTCATCATCTATTATTTGACAGAACTATAACTCATTTAACCAGCTCTCTGTTGATGGAGTTTAGATGTTTTCAATTTCTAGTATTGTAGAAATTGTCATGATTATATATGTTAATAATCTTTTTTCCTGATTACTAAATTATATTTGCATATTTGTATAGAGAACTAAAGAAATAGAGAAAAACAAAGAAGACAATAGCATTCACTTAGAGATAGACATCATTAATACTTCGTGTGCTTCCTTTGTCTTTCTTCTTTGTACTTTAATTTCATATTAATTTGTAAAGTACTATTTTTTATCATTCACTTAACTTCTACTTAATATGCTCCTATTCGCATGTCATTAAACACTCTTCAAAAGCAACATTTTGAAACATTAGAGAATTAACCATCATATGGCTATACTTTGATTTATTTAACTATTACCTGCTGATGGACAATCCAATTATTTGGTTTTTGTTTGTTTGTATGCACAGTGGGTGCTTTAACATACCCTTGTGTTCAGAATCTTTGTTTACTTCTCTACTTCCCAAGAGAAGATTCCATGAAGAACACACATCTTCACAATTTGCTTTTCAGGAAATCCATGCTGATCTGCACTGCTGCCAGGATGCCTGCGAGTGTCCATCTCACCTAACTCTTGCCAGCCTTGTGTGGGGGTTACTAGGCCCACTCACAAATAGGTCCATTCTCCTCTTTCCAGGTATAATGTCAAATTTCACTTGCCTACTGCCTTAAAGTTAGAAGTGACTGTGTGACTTGCTTTGTTCATTGACATGCAAGTAGAACTGATGTGTGCCACTTCCAGAGGCGTACTTATGAGACAGTGTGAAATCATTGTTTTTCCCCCTGCCATTGCAATATTCTGGATGGTAGAGGTTCAGCCATCTGCCTGTGTCTCTGAGAGGGGAGACGTGGAGCAAAGCTCCTAGCCAGCCCTCCCAGTGGATAAATCACATGAATGAGAAACAAACCTTTGTTTTTAAAAGGCACTAAAATGTGGTGATTGTTCTTATGGGATTCATCAGGAGAGCCGAGCCTAAGGAAGGAATCTAGTGTACGTGATGGATGATCTTGTCTCCTAGTATATCCACCTCGTGTCTCTTCAGTGCCTCTAAATAGTACTCATTATGTACCTTCCAAGACAGAACTGAGAAAATTGTCACTCCATCAGAGTAATATCACCCACCCTTGTTGCTATAGAAATTGTTTCTGGTAGTCTATCTGTAAGCCAGTCATCATGTGGTATTTTCATGGACATAAGAATTGATTCAAGAATGGGCAAATGACTTAGTTTGGGCTCTTGAAATGTGACGTTTGCCAGGTCCATCTGGAAAAGACCATTCTTCTCTGGCTGAGATACCAGAAGTCAGTTCTTCTTCCTCCGAAACACTGTCACGTCTGGATGTGAGTCCTGAGACTGCTATAGTCTTCCCTGCCAGACCATCATGTGAAAGAAGGCAGGACCCAGAACCACAGATCTGCCCGAACCTCACTTGATCACTGCCATACCTCTGGACTTGTTCGGTTGTACTAGTCAGCTTTCAGTTACTTGCAGTCTAACATGTGCTGAGTGATATTTTTTAAAGCATCACTTCAGATGCGGCTTCTCCCAATCATCCCTTTTCCTACTTAGCCACCCACTTCCTGCCCAAGGTGGCGATAAGAGCAAGGTAGCCTGCTTTCCCCCTGCCTTCCTCTCCTCACTTACTCCGTCCTCTGTTGGCACACCTCCTATCCCAGTGGCCTGTATAGAAAAGGAGGCATGATTAATGGCTTAGACCAACTATGAATTTAGCTCTACACACAGCCCACTGGGGAACTCAGTGTAGATGCACTAGTCTTTTCCAGAAAATTGCTTTTTGGGTATTTCTTCTTGGTTTACTTGACAAGTTCAGATTTGTGAGCATTTTCAATTAGAGAGAAGAGAGCTCCACTAGAATATTTTCCACTAAACTGTAGTGATTGAAAAAAAATGGGCCAGTACACCTCAAGGGGAAGTAAAGAACAACCGTGTGTTCTTCCAGATCTGCTGATTCACATTCTGCTCTTTTCTCCCCTTGCCTGTGCCTGGGAGACTGAGTCTGCAGACTGCACCCCATAGGCCATCTTACCTTCTGGCTTAAGATTGTTTTGGCCAATGAGAGGCAAGGTAATTGAGGAGAGACTATGGGGTGGTTATTCTTCTCTCCTCCCTCCCTTCCTCACTGAAGTTCTGGCAAGGCTGATATTCATTTAGGGCCACGGCTCCTGCCAAAGGTCCTTCCCCAGGCCCATCTTTCAGTGGGATCTGGTAATTTTTATTTCTTTGTTCCTTCAGGCCAGAGGTGGTAATGGCTCCCTGAAATTAATATTTCTACTCTGGGTGCTTTATCAGACCTTATGCATTTTTCCCTAAACCATGTCTATGCCTCCATAAATATAATAATTAAACGCCTTCAGTTGAAACATTTGAACGTGCTTCTGTGTCCTGTCATGACCCTGACAGTTATAGTAAGTAACATTTATTGTGCTCTTATATGTACCAGGCATGGGTGCCACACACCTATCATTTATTGCTTAGTGTAACCTTTCCATGGTTTTATTCATATTCTATATGGTAAAGTTGAGACTCAAGGAGTCTAAGTAACCTGACTTTAAAAAGTACCCCTGCAACACTGGCAGTGTTTGAGGCTGGGTCATTCTGACTCCAAGTTTTAATTAATCTACTCCACTCCTGAATTTCCACTGATCCCAGTAGACATCAAGCGCAGATGTCTTTCACATAGAATCTGACAGACGACTTTAATTTTTTTTTCCAGGTTTTAAAAATTGGAGAATTTCACAGAAATCTAGACCTTTGGTTTCTGCTGACAAAGCAGATCTGGAAGCAGTGAGATTGTATTGTTGTATGGAAACAGTTGTCTGAAACCAAATGGCAGCTTTGTCCTTTAGATAGTGTATGAGATCTCTAGTCTCCAGAGTCCCCCGCACTCCCTGTTGTCTTGCAGCTAGATCACTCTGCCCATGTCTGTTACCCTTCCAGGCTCTAGAGGAATTGGGTTTGTGAATCCTGATCTTGAATCTCAATATGGTATTGTGCTTTAGCCAAACAAAGAATGCCTCACTAGAATGTAAACGCAAAGGCAGGAATTACTGTCTTTTTTCTTAACTGTTATCTCTAGGCTTTAGAACAGTGCCTAGAGATTTCTAGACTTGCAATAGATATTTGTGAATGAATGAATGATGTCTTTGTGTGGCTCAGGTGTTTTGAAGCTGGTGGCTTGTTGAAAATATCTGGTGAACCTGCAATCCAGTAGGGGGCTCTCAGGAGCAATTATAGCCAGGAAAATTCCTCTGAGTGGTAAATATATGCAGAGTCATCTCATACTGAAGCTCTTTCTTTGTCTAGTTTCATAGATGTTCCAGCTCTTCCCCTTGCTGAACTTGGGCTAAGGTACAGAGATGTCCTAAATGTTACCGACTTCTCTTGTCTCCCATTTCCTGCTCACTGGAACATTCTGTCCCATCCACCTGAGGGCCCTCACCTGAGGCCCCTGTGAGTTTGAAGCCCATAAGGGGTCTGGATCAGAAACAATTTTCAATGTCTCTTTAGAGCTCTTTTTTCTCACCCCCAAAGTGAGATTCTACCAACTAAGATACCTGATTTACATTCAGAGCTCCGGATGCTTTATGGTGGGCTCTTGACAAAGAAAGGACATTTGGGCCTAGGTGAAGGGTGTTAGGAATAACTGGGCTTGAACAGCACTGGGCTGCTGCACTAGTGGGGATAGGATTTGCTGGATCCAGAGAATGGGACAGAGGGCTTTGAGGCTTTGTCCTCCTCTACTTGGATCCACGTGGAGCCCAGAGAAGGTGAATGTCATCCTCCTGGCTCTGCTGTGAGTCCACCATGGGGAAGGGGGAGTCAGATGCACTGGAGCAGTGGATCCTCTATCTCAGCATGACTTGTACAGAACATTTTCCTTGACTAGAAGTGCAGATGTGCATTACTCAGCATCTGCTGGTGGAAGAAAGTTTTGCTGTAATGTAAAAGAAAACTTTCTGTCAATAACACAGAGCCTTGCATGGAAGGAAGGAGTCCCAGTCACTGGAGATTCTCAGAACTGCATACTGATGAATGGAGTCAGCATTTGCCAAGAAAACAGCAACTCTCCACAAGCACATGCCACCTATCTGTTCTCTGTTTTCATTCTGACTCTATTTTATAAAGAAGCTGAGGCTCAGAGAGTTGCAATGACTTGCCCAACGTCACGTGGACTATAAGCAGAGGAGTCAGAATTTGAACCCAGAACTCCAAAATTCCTTGCCCTCCATGACAGTATTTACTGTAGAGAAGGTAGAAAGGTCCTCTGGGGACAGAAGCCATGTGCTCAAGACATTGCTCACGACAAAGGCGTGAAAGGACAGACACTGAGACGAGTGGGGAGGTTCGAGCGGAGACGGCACGGCAGATGGCACTGCTGGATGTGTCACGGGGAGATGGGGCAGCTTTTAGTTTTACACAACTCGTACTATATGTTTAGACATATGAGGGGAATACATAAGCTGTTCTTGGGTGTTGCAATAAAAAAAAAAAAGCTGAAAGATTTTAAGATCTAGACAATGAATAAGGAGCTTGTGTTCACTTAACATTTTCACCACTTAATCCTTAAATCTTCCCTTGCCCGCCCACACTCTGCAGCCAGGGCCAAAGAGGCCTTGGCTCCTCTTACCCAGAAACTCGAGCCACTTCTCTGGTGAGCCACAGCTCCCCGGAGCCTGGCCCCTGATGAGGGTTAGTGACGTCATCTTCAGCAGGCATTTCAGATGCAGAATTCCCCAAAGACCTCACAATCAATATGTCTCTTGCCCCTGTCTCCTTCCCAGCTAGGAAATATATCCATAAGCTGCTCTTTTAGTTCAGCTTGCCACCAAGCTTGATATCCCTTCTTATTTTCATCTACCTGTCCCCTCTACCCTGCCCACTTCATCAAAGCCCAGCTCAAGTGTAGTGAACTTCAGATCATTTCAGCAGCAGAAATGCCCAGAATTGAAACAGTCATTTTCCACTTGTCCCCTGTGGAAAGATGGGGGCTCCAGAGTAAACCCCTCTCCCTACTTCTTTTTAAGAATGACATATGCTCTTTTGTATGTTTTAGATTTTGAGCTTCTGCGTGTGAATATTTTTGAACTGGGACTGAAAGAATTCAAAACCTACCTCCTTATAGAATGAATACCTCCACAGAGGTGGTAGTGGTGCTTGGGAAACTGTCTGATTGTACCACATTTTTCAGTCTTCATTTCTCTCCTGTTCTTCCTTTTCTGGGCAAAGCTATATGAGACCCATCTGGCAGGGCAAATGGGAGCCATAATGTGAGCTCATGGAAGGAGCATGAATAATTGTCACTTCTCAACCCCACTTTCATTACTGAAAAGGTGGATGGAGGAAAATTATCCTGCATATCATTAAATCAATATTTTATTTCCTCCCTGCCCCCAGCTAACCTTCCAGCTTTGATCTCTTTGCCTCAGGCACAGAGCTGGACAGGTGACTTTCACGATGCAAATCAAGATCACCTGGCTGTCTGCCCAAGCTTTGATCTCCTACCTGAGCAGGAGGCTGGTAGGGAATGCCATGGCCCTGGTCCCTGCTCACCCACTGCTCCTCTGTTACCTCGGGAGAGGTGGAGTCTGTGGAAGGACTTCCCTTTTCTGTGTATAGAAAAGTAACATGACTTGTAGCAATGATCATTAAACTATCTGAATTATAATTTACTCTATACACAACATTATAGGGCTAGGGAGGAAAAGGCATCTTACTGAAAAGATTTTGTCCATTTTTTTTAACTTAATATAGATTTAGAAGCTGAGTTAAAGCAAGACCAAGGCATTGAGAAATAATAGATTGTCCCACCTATTTTATATTGAGGGCTTCTTTTACTGAATCTGACAGAAGGTATGCACCCTCCCACATTCCCTAAATGTTTGTACTTCTGATGGCACCTCTCCTAGTTCCTGCTGTTGATCTCTGGGATAGGGAAGAAGGACATGACGCAGAGGAGATGGGAGGTCTAGAACCACCTTTCCCTAAGAGAAGTGCAGGTTGATCAAGAAGGGAAGGTAAAAGCAATTCCCAACCTTTACAGTCCTGGGACTTGTGGGGAAAAACAGACCTTGGGAGGAGAGCAAATGCAAGATATGGATTTTGCCATCTTTTGATGATGGGAAAAGGAGTACGTCAAGGCTGTATATTGTCACCCTGCTTATTTAACTTATATGCAGAGTACGTCATGGGAAACACTGGGCTGGAAGAAGCACAAGCTGGAATCAAGATTGCTGGGAGAAATATCAATAACCTCAGATATGCAGATGACACCACCCTTATGGCAGAAAGTGAAGAGGAACTCAAAAGCCTCTTGATGAAAGTGAAAGAGGAGAATGAAAAAGTTGGCTTAAAGCTCAACATTCAGAAAACGAAGATCATGGCATCTGGTCCCATCACTTCATGGGAAATAGATGGGGAAACAGTAGAAACAGTGTCAGACTTTATTTTTCTGGGCTCCAAAATCACTACAGATGGTGACTGCAGCCATGAAATTAAAAGACGCTTACTCCTTGGGAGGAAAGTTATGACCAACCTAGATAGCATATTCAAAAGCAGAGACATTACTTTGCCAACAAAGGTCCGTCTAGTCAGGGCTGTGGTTTTTCCAGTGGTCACGTGTGGATGTGAGAGTTGGACTGTGAAGAAGGCTGAGTGCTGAAGAATTGATGGTTTTGAACTGTGGTGTTGGAGAAGACTCTCGAGAGTCCCTTGGACTGCAAGGAGTTCCAACCAGTCCATTCTAAAGGAGATCAGTCCTGGGTTTTCTTTGGAAGGACTGATGCTAAAGCTGAAACTCCAATACTTTGGCCACCTGATGAGAAGAGTTGACTCATTGGAAAAGACTCTGATGCTGGGAGGGATTGGGGGCAGGAGGAGAAGGGGACGACAGAGGATGAGATGGCTGGATGGCATCACCGACTTGATGGACAAGAGTTTGAGTAAACTCCGGGAGTTGGTGATGGACAGGGAGGCCTGGCAAGCTGTGATTCATGGGGTCACAGAGAGTCGGACACGACTGAGCAACTGACCTGAACTGAACTGATGATGAAGAATTTGATGATTAATGTTTGGGTGGTGGGGATTTGATTCTATCCTACTTCACATTTCAGATTCTATAAATAGATCTATTTCCCTTTATTAGCTTGAATAAATTTAGGTTAGTGAACAAAAACTACATGTCTTTATCTTTCTCATTTTATTGCAGGTCTGTGAAAACCTTCTTAGCATAAGTATTTATTCATGAACTAGCTTCTGGAAACCACTGTCCTAAACTATCACTATGTATCTATTTTAGTCTTTCCAGTTGGATTTTAGTTTGTTTGTTGGATTATTTTATGAGGAAAACAGATTTCAAGTTGCTTCAGATAAAAGAATGTTATTTTGAAGGTAAATGTGGCTCTGCTGAAGATTTGAAGTCTTAGACACCAAGGCAGCTCTGGGAGCCAATACCTCTCTTGAAGACTGTGCTTCCATTTGCCCATCTGCCTCTTCCCTATGGGCCTGCTCTGGTTATCTATTGGTATACAACAAACCACTCTAAAACTTAGTGGCTCAAAATGACAGTTATCATCATGTGTCATAGTTCTGTGAGTTGACCATACTCTACAGTTCTCACCAGAGATGTTTTGTGTAGTCTCAATCGGATACCTGAGCTAGAGTGACCTAAATGCTTAACTGGGCTGAATCTCCAAAGTGACTCACTCACGTGGATGGTGCTCGATGCTGGCTGTTGACACTAGCAGTTTAGCTGAGGCTGTTGACTAAACTCTATGTGGCCTCCCCATGTGCCTTGGATTTCTTTTTGCATGGCATCTGTGTTTTCTAATAGCACCTCAAGAGCCAGCATTCCAAGAGACCCAGGTGGAAGCTGCAAGACTTCAAATGGGCTATCCTTAGAAACCACACTGTGTCATTTCTACCATATTTGACTGGTTACAGGGTCAGGCTATATTCAAGGCGAGTATAAAAACATGAATACCGAGATGACTGGTTGACTGAGAGGGCCGTATGTGGAGACCACTTACTCTAGGACCATTCATTAGCTTACCCATAGTGTATGCTTCCTCATAACTTTAGTTTGCTTATGATCTGTCCTGACTGCTGCTTCTGGCCTTTTGAGAGTTTTTTCCATGATGATCTTTTAAGTTTCTGTGAATTAATCATCCATTTCAAAAATTTCAGATTCTTGATGGAGCACTCTGTTTGGTCTATAGCTTTACTGGACAGTGTATGAATTGCTTGTTCAGCTCCTGTACTATTAGTTAAGGCCAGATTCCACTGGATCCCAGTGGCACTAAACAGCACCCCAGGCTTGTCTTCTTTTTAGGGTTTATGCCTGTGACAGTCACTTTAGAAGACATAACTTGTACTTGCCTTGTTTTTGCCTTGCCTTTCCCCATGGGACTTAATAAATAAGTAGCACCACTATAAAGGGACCAAAAGTCTGGAGAGGTCAGTTCCAGATCCTTTATCTTATGCTTCACATCCATATTGGAGCTCTTAAATTTGCCATATAATTCTATTAGGACAGCCTCTATGAACCTGAGGCATTTAATCTTGGCCTTTGTTGTTTGTGACTTATTGAATACACACCTGTGCCTTAGCACTTAAAAAGAGCATGTGGCTCTCACTAATTCAACGGATTGGTCATTTAGACAAAAAATCAATAAGGAAAGACTGATCTTAAATGACACATTACTCCAATGGACTTAATATATACAGAGCATTCCATCCAAACGCAGCAGAATACACATTCTTCTCAAGTGCATATGGAACATTTCTAGGATAGATTATATGCTAAGCCACACGTGTCAATAAATTTAAGAAGATTGAAATTATATCAAGCAACTTTTCCAACCACAATGATATGAAGCTAGAAAGAAAACTGGAAAATAACATATATATGGAGATTAAACAACATGCTACTGAACAACCAACGAGCTGATGAAGAAATCAAGAGAAATGTTAAAATAGGAAGTACAACATACCAAAATCTGTAGCATGCAACAGAAGCAGTTTTAAGAGGGAATTTTATAAAGATACAGGCCTACCTCAATAAACCAGAAAAATCTCAAATAAACAATCTAACTTTACACCCAAAGGAACTAGAAAAAGGAGAACAAATGAGATCCAAAGCTAGTTGAAGGAAGGAAATTATAAAGATCAGAGTGAAAATAAATGGAAAAAAGACTAAAAGACAATACAAAAGATCAGTGAAAATACTAGCTGGTTCTTTGAAAAGTTAAAAAAAAATGATAACCCTTTAGCTAGATTCACTAAGGAAAAAAAATAAAGGGCTCAAATAAAATAAAAAATGAGAAATTACAACTGATACAAATAAAAAGGATCATAAGAGATTTCTATGAATAATTATATACCAACTAATCAGACAGCCTAGAAGAAGTGGATAAATTTCTAGAAATGTGCAATCTTATAAGATGAAACCAGTGAAGAAATAGAAACAAAATAGGTTGATCACTAGTAAGGATATTAAATCCTTAATAAAAGGATTATTAATAATAAAAAAAGATTAGTAATAATAAAACTCTCAACAAAGAAAAGTCTAGATCAGATGACTTCACTACTAAACAGTCAATGTTTTAATACCTTTCCTTCTCAAACCCTTCCAAATAATTGAAGAGGAGGGGACATTCCCAAACTCATTTTTGTGATCCCAGCATTACTGTCATGTCAAAACCAGACAAGGACACCACAAAAAAATAAAATTATAGAACAATGTCTCTAATAAACACAGAAGCAAAAATTTCAACAAAATATTAACAGATTGAATTCAATAGTGTATTAAATGGATCATGCACTGGGATCAAGTAGAACTTATTCCAGAGATGGAAGGATGGTTCAATATCTGCAAATTAATCAACATGATATACCATATTCACAAAATGAAGAATATACATTATATGATCATTTCAATAAATGCAGAAAAAGTTTTTGAGAAAATTTAACACATATTTATGATAAAATTCTTAATAAAATGGGGATAGATGGAAAGTACATCAATATAATAAAGGCCATGTATGACAAGCCTACAGCTAACATCATACTCTGATGAAAAGCTTACAGTATTTCTGTTAAGATCAGGAACAAAAACAGAATGGCCAATCTTGCCACTTAAATCAACAAGTGCTAGAAGTCCTAGTCAGAACAACTAGGCAGGAAAAGGGAATAAAAAACATCTGAATTGTGAAGGAGTGAATCTGTCACAGTTTGCAGTTGACATGATTTTTGTATATAGAAAACTCTAAACACTCCACCAAAAAACTGACAGAACTAATAAAAAGAATTCAGTAAAGTTGAAAGGTAAAAAAATCAACATATAAAAATCTGTTGCATTTTTAACACTAACAATGAACTATCAGAAAGAAAAAATTTAAAGATAATATCATTTATAATTTCATTAAAAGAATAAAATCCTTAGGTATAAATTTAATAAAGGAGATGAAAAAGCTATATACCAAAAATGATAAGGCATTGATGAAAGAAATTAAAGACATACATGAATGGAAAGAAAGCAATACTCACTAATTGGAAGAAATAATATTGTAAAAATATCTATACCCAAAGCAACCTAGAGATTCATTGCAATCTCTATCAAAAGTCCAGTGACATTTTTCATGGAGATAGAGCAAACAATTCTAGTTTGTATGGAACAACAAAGGATCTTGAATAGCAAAGTAGTATTGAGAAAGAAGAACAAAATTAGAAGTACCATGTACCCAGATTTAAAACTATATGACAAAGCTAGAATAATCAAAATGGTATGGTATTGGCACAAAAACAGACACATAGATCAATAGAACAGAGTAGAGAGCCCAGAAAAAAGCCCACACGTATATGACTAATTAACTTACAACAAAAGTGGCAGGAATATACAATGGGAAAAGGAAGTCACTTCAGTAAATGGTATTTGGGAAACTAGTCAGCAGCTATGTGCAAAAGAATGAAACTGGACTACTATCTTATACCATACACAAAAATTAACTCAAAATGAATTAAAGGGTTGACTGTAAGATTTGGAACTGTAAAACTTCAAGAAGAAACCATGGGCAATAAGCTTGTCTCATTTGGCAGTATTTTTTGGATCTGATTCCAAAAGCAGTAATATATAGCACTGTGCTGTGTTCAGTCACTTCAGTCATGTCTGACTCTCTGTGACCCTAAGGACCGTAGCTCACCACGCTCCTCTGTCCACGGGATTCTCCAGGCAAGAATACTGGAAGGGGTTGCCATGCTCTCCTGCAGGGGATCTTTCCCACCCAGGGGTTGAACCAGCATCTCCTGTGGTTCTTGCATTGCAAGCAGATTCTTTACCACTGAGTTGCTACATCAAACTAAAAAGATTTTGCACAGCAAAGGAAACAACCAACAAAGTTTAAAAGGATTCTACAGAATGAGAGAAGATATTTCCAAATCATATATCTGATAAGGGATTAATATACAAAAACAGAAAGCACAAACATAGCTCAACAACAACAACAACAACAAAAATGATAATACATTTTAAAAATGGGCAGGGACCTGAACAGACATTTTCCCAAAGAAAACATACTGATGGCTAACAGGCACAGGCACATGAAAAGATGTTCAGGCTCACTAATCACAAGAAGATGCAAATCAAAACCACAGTGAGATATCACCTCACACCTGTGAGAGTGGCTGTTATCAAAAGGACAAGAAATAACAAGTGTTGGCAAGGATTTGGAGAAAAAGGAACCCTTGTGCACTATTGGTAGGACTGTGAATTGGTGCAAACACTATGAAAAACAGTATGGAGATACCTCAAAAAAATTTTTTAAAAGCAGTACCATATGATAAAGCAATTCCACTTCTGAATTTATTTGAAGAAATTCTAAATATTTGAAAAAAATGAAAATGATAATTTGAAAAGAAATATGAACCCCTATGTTCAGTGCAGCATTATTTACAACAGCCAAGATATGGAAACAGCCTAAGTGTCCATCAATAGATAAATGGATAAAGAAAATGTTGTATATGTATATACAATGGAATACTATTCAGCCATAAAAAAGAAATCTTGCCATTTGTAATAACAGGGATAGATTTTGAGTATATAAAGCAAAGTGAGATAAGTCAGAGAAAGACAGATACCATATGATTTCACTTATACACAGAATCTAAAAAATAAATGAACAAGCCAAACAAAACTCATGGATATGAAGAACAGATTGGTGGTTGCTAGAGGGAGAGGGTTTGAGGGGTAGGCAAAATGCGTGAAGGAGTTCAAGGGGTACAAACCTCCATTATGAAATTAATAACTCATTGAGATGTAATATGCAGCCTGATAACTATAGTGATAGTAGTGAAAGCCGCTCAGTCGTGTCTGACTCTTTGTGACCCCATAGACTATACAGTCTGTGGAATTCTCCAGGCTAGAATACTGGAGTGGGTAGCCTTTCCCTTCTCCAGGCGATCTTCCCAACCCAGGGGTCGAACTGAGGTCTCCCACATTGCAGGCGGATTCTTTGCCGGCTGAGCCACAAGGGAAGCCCAAGAATACTGGAGTGGGTAGCCTATCCCATCTCCAGCAGATCTTCCCAACCCAGGAATCGAACTGAGGTCTCCTGCATTACAGGCAGATTCTTTACCAACTGAGCTATCAGGGACACCAATAGCTCAACTATGAGCTATCATAGTCAGTAATATTATAGTATGAAATTTGCAAGTTGCTCTCATCACATGAAAAAAATTATGTGACTTCATATGGTGACAGATGGTAACTAGACTCATTGTGATGATCACTTTGCAGTGTATGCAAATGTTGAATCGTTACATTGTGCACCTGAAACCGATGGGATGTTGTATGTCAATCATACGTCAATTAAAAAAAAAAAAAAAAGAGCATGTGGTCATGAATTCAGAACCTCTCATTTTGGAGATAAGGAAATAAAGACTTCCAAGTTTTGGAAGTTTTCTGCTTGTTTTGATTAAAAATAAGTACATAAAAGCAGAGACAGATGAAACTCACTTCCCAGGATTCCAAATTCAGCATTCGCCACTGCACCATGATGCTTCCCTGTGAGGAAAAGCCAACTCAGAGGCCAGCGAAAGTGGACACACAGAACACATAAGATAACCAGAGGGACCATTTTGACACCACCAAGGGGCTTCCCTTGTGGCTCAGCAGTAAAGAATCCACCTGCAATGCAAAAGACATGGGTTCTATCCCTGGGTCGAGAAGATCCCCTGGAGAAGGAAATACAATCCACTCCAGTATCCTTGCCTGGGAAACCCCATGGACAGAGGAGTCTGGTGGGCTTCAGTGCATAGGGTTGCAAAGAGTTATATAGAACTTAGCAACTAAACAACAACTTGTGCTTTGTTGGTGTTAGAGGGGTGAACATAGCTGCCTTCCAAGCAGTTGACCTGGGTTTGGTTTCTGGGCCAAAGCAGCAACCCGACCTTTGGGCTTCTCAGGTAGCTCTAGTGGTAAAGAATCCAACTGCCGGTGCAGCAGATGCAAGAGTCGAGGGTTTGATCCCTGAGTCAGGAAGATCCCCAGGAATAGGAAATGGCAACCCACTCCAGTATTCTTGCCTGAAAATTTCCATGGACAGAGGAGCCTTGGCAGGCTACAGTCCATGGGGTTGCAGAGAGTCAGATACAACTGAGTAACTGAGCACACACAGGTGGCAGTGCCATTCAGACGAGAAGCACTGCTGACCTTCACACCACTTCACAACTGTGTTTCCGTCCTCGGTTAGCTGCTGGCACCTGCAGGTTCAGCTAACCTTCACTCTAAATTGGGTATTCTTGTTTTGTTCAGTCCAGTTCTCTTCCCATCCCAGTGACCAGCTCTAAATCTCCCATTCCCACCCTTGTTTCTCAAAGGGAAGAGGTCAACAACTTGGCACATCTCTTTAAAGCCATTTTCACATGCTGCTGTGGTGTCTCTGGGGAGCTTGATAATATTCTGGGCTCAGTGACTTCAGCCCATATAAATTCATGAAGTATTTACTTATATGGGATTTTTCAACCCCATTTTCCAATCTAGGCTGACGAATTAGGCAGAATGCCTTGAATTTATCCTGGGAATCATAAAATGGATTCTGCAGAGTGGTGTTGGTTAAAAATACTTCTCTATATGGAAAGTAGAAAACTGCTGGAGAACCACCATCCTTGAAAGTTTTTAAGATAAAACAGTTCTTCTGGTTTAGGGATAAATTGGGTGACAGGAGGAACAAGATTTCTCAAGGTTCTTTCCAAGTCCAGCTCTTAGGATATAGGAAGATACCATATTTCCCAATTTGGGACATTTTAATGTCCTTGAGGTAGAGCTGTGGCATTAACGTGGTCTGCTTCAGAGTCTACTTAGACAAAATTGTGAATGCAACTAATTCTAATCTACTCCGTCATTCCTTTAAGCACATTTTCATCCCCATTAAGGAAACCCTTTTCTCACCCTTTGAGTGGAATACCATCGCTTCACTCTGTTATCAAAACTTACTAAATGTCAGGCATAACCTAATGTATATTGAGTGATGTTCATTGTCTAATACAGTAATTAACCTAAGGGAGGGACTTCTCTGGTATTTCTAGAATTATTATTACAGGCAGAAAGTCTCCCCCTCCACTTTATACATTGACCCAGGAAAAGTGTTATGGAAATAGCACAGTCTTTGGAGTGAGACAGATCCTGGGTGACCTTGAGTGGTTATTGCTTTTTGAGCCTCGATTTTATTTCATAAAACAGTTGCTATTAAAACTCTGTGAAATTGTCATTTTCGTATCTCTAATAATATCTCTCAGGGTAGTCATGAGTTTTAAATGAAGTAATGTGTGCAAAGTGCATGGCACATGTGTCAGATGCTCCTCCAGTAATTACTTTCTTCCTCTTGCTGATTTTGTCTATTTCAGTGCCACAACAATGGCATTACTCTTTCTAAGAATGAAAAACAGGTCCCACCCGTTTACCATGGGAAATCCTTTTATCTTTCACTTCTGTTTGTGGTTATATGTTGAAACATCACTCAGCTAAGTAACAGAGAGCTACTGGGGTGATAGGATTTCCTTGTACCCAGAACTTTCTTATAGAAACTCATAATGATTTCTTCTACTAGCAACCCCCACTCTTAAATGTATTTTTCCTCCAAAATATGCTCTGCCCCAGAAAGTCTATTTCCACTACGTATGTTCCAGAAATCCCTTGTAATGAACCATACAAATCTATTTGTCCTGCTGCTACTATAATTGCCTATATCTTATTATAACTTAATATGTAACAGACTTTTTTGGCAAGGCCAGAAGCAACTGAGCATTCACGAAAACGCAGACGCTGAAGGTTGTTGAGGAGCCAGTGAACCCACTAATTGGATAACGGAGTGGGGGTAGTGTGGGAATTTAATTAAACTGGCATTTGCTCTAGCTGCTGAAAATATTAATCAGAAAATGAACTACACACAAAAAGTAAAAGGGTTGGGGAGAGGGGTGTCCTGAAAAATGTCATTGATGCCATTCTTCCTGGCATTGGTGAGAAAGTGATTCTTTTTTTTTTTTTTTTTTCTACAAGGTGTGGGTCATTTGTCCAGTGAGTTCTGCCTACAGCTTATTTGGGCAGAGATCACAAAGAAAGGCACTTGGAAAACTGTCAGTTGGGAGGAGGAGTGTGAGATTCTTGATTTGGGGACCAGATGCGTCTCTTGGCAGTTCTTGATACAAACATAAAGATAAAATATGTGTCTGAAAAAAAGAGAAAGAAGAAAAAAAGCCAATTCTCCCCCTTCTTCTAAAGAAACACTCCCCTCAGTAAGAAAAGGGCTGAACATCTGTATCCTTTCTATCAATAATGGTTAAAGAGTTGTCAAATTTGAGAGAGGTGGGTGAGGGTTTTGAACCAGGCATTTTAAATACATTCCATAACCCAGGAGCCAATGGGAGGGCATTGCTCTCACCAGGCTCACAAACAGCAGTGCAGGAGGGCAAACTCAGATGGGGCCTCTTGTATTTGGTTTAAGAACCACTCTCATAGGTTTATCTAACTGCTTTGAGTGGCCTGGACAGTGGTTCCCCTAGAGACCCAGTGGGGACAGCTGTCTTGCGGGAAACTCTGGTTTAATGGACTTAGCTGAAGAGCCTGGAAGACAGAGGAATCTAATTCTTTACTTGGAAGGCCAAAGGCCTAGGAGTTTGCTCCTCAGTCTTGACCATTTGGGTTTTGTCTTCCAGAAGAGCCTTTCTGGTCAATCGGATGCTTCAGTCCAAGGGTAACTTTGCCTTTAAGAAAACCTATTATAGGATGATGAGAACACATGAATGGGCAACATTCTTGCTACTTTGTCAAGGGTGTTTTTTAGTTTTTTTATCAGTTGTGAAAACTCTGATGACCAGTGTTCATCTGTGACAAAATGTGCTGTCCCCACACAAGCGACTGCTGAACGGGGCACGCTTTCCTACAGCCTGTGATGTCTAGGTCTTTGGTATCCTCCCTTGATCTTTCCTTACACATGTAGAAAGAAAGCAGAGCCCGGAACTGGAGGAGAGGAACTGTAAAGTGGCAGCTTGAAACAATAGAAATTTATTGTCTCACAGTTTTTGAGACCAAAAGTCCAAAATTAAAGTGTTGACAGGACCATGCTTCTGAAACTTCTGGAGAAACACCCTTCCTCTCCTCTTCCTAGCTTCTGGTGGTTCCTAGCAATCCCTGGCATTCCTTGACTTGCCTCCATCCTCACATGGCCATCTTCCCTCTGTATTTTTCTCTGTGTCTCTGTGCTGCTCTCCTTTCTCTTATAAAGATATGAATCGCTGGACTAGGGACCACCCTAATCCAGTATGACCTCACGTTAACTTGATTACATCTGCAAAACTATTTCCAATTAAGTTTATATTCACAGGTACTGGGAGTTGAGATTTCAGCATATCTCTGTGGGGAACACAATTCAACCTTCCACAGTCTTTATTGAAAGAAATGGTATTAATAGGTATATTGTTTCCACTTGGGCCCATATACCTCTATCAGGGCTTCCCTGGTGGCTCAGATGCTAAAGAATCTGCCTGCAATGTAGGAGACATGAGTTCAATCCCTGGATTGGGAAGATCCCCTGGAGAAGGAAAGGGCAACACACTCCAGTATTCTTGCCTGGAGAATCCCATGGACAGAGGAGCCTGGCGGGCTATAGTCCATAGGGTTGCAAAGAGTTGGATGCAACTGAGGGACTAACACTTTCTCACTTTCTGTCTTTCTGCCTATATCAACCTGGATTTTAGACAACATTTATGATAAAAGCAAAACTTGAATGAGCTCTACTTTGTGTTCCACAGGTGAATATATCCCTCAGGTATATTCCTAACTTGACCACATCTGTACCAAAATTAATTACATGCAAAATAACATCAGATTAAAATATATCATACAATTTTTCAGCACTTAAAAGAGTTTAAAATCTATTTGAAAATCAGTGCACTATGGCCAACTGTTTCTTAATTCAGTGTAAGATTATGCTTTCTTACATTTTGGTGTTCAAAATGTACCCCCTATTATGAAGTAATGATGATTCTATATGATATTTATTTTAAAATTTTAAATAATATCTAACTTGGCACACTACAATGTTGATGATCCTATCAATATCTAAAATATTCTAGGCTGTTCCAAAAATATGGGAATCACTATAACAGGAGAGTCCTATTTTCACCCCTTATGCCTAAAGGTTTCCTTTATGAAAATAATCTCTTAAATGGAGGCCATCAATAGTTCCATGAAATTTGGGATTTTATTGTTATTGTCCATAAAATTTACTATCCATCTAGGGATGGGGTGGGAATTTGGAGATAAACCCAAGACTGACCACAATAAATCAGAAACTGAGGATTTCTAAAATGTGGTTGACAATACATATGGAAAGTTAATTCTGGTTTACAAGAATTCTTACATTCCTGGCTTTTCAGAGGCCCATCTCCTGTATCAAAGACACTATGTCATTTTCAAATAGTGATGCTGATGCGTGAAGGCATGGCAGTGATTCAGTATTTGTCTGCAAAAATCCAATGCTACAAGGGTTCATTGAAGTGATTGGAAGGAATATATTGGTCACAAGTTTGCAAGGCCCGACTTGGTGATAATCTGAGTGATTCAACAAGTTAGCAGGCCACACATAGTATAACAGAGTGAATGATTCACCTAAAATATGGATTTCTAGATATTTTTTTATATGAGAAACTAGTCCAGACATATACATATAAGCAGGGACAGCAGCTTCTCTTAATGTGAAGTAGGCAAGCATTCAGTTCAGTTCAGTCGCTCAGTCGTGTCCAACTCTTTGAGACCTCATGAACTGCAGCTTGCCAGGCATCGCTGTCCATCACCAACTCCCAGAGCTTGCTCTAACTCATGTCTATCAAGTCGGTGATGCCATCCAGCCATCTATCCTCTGTCCTCCCGTTCTCCTCCTGCCTTCAATCTTTCCCAGCATCAGGGTCTTTCCCAATGAGTCAGTTCTTCACATAAAGTATTGGAGTAGCCAAAGTATTGGAGTGTCAGCTTTAGCATCAGTCCTTCCAGTTAATATTCAGGACTGATTTCCTTTTGGATTGACTGGTTGGATCTCCTTGCAGTCCATGGGACTCTCAAGAGTCTTCTCCAACGTACAGTTCAAAAGCATCAATTCATTGGTGCTCAGCTTTCTTTTTGGTCCAACTCTCACATCCATACATAACTACTGGAAAAACCATAGCTTTGATGAGACAGACCTTTGTCAACAACATAAGGTCTCTGATTTTTAATATTCTGTCTAGGTTGGTCATAACTTTTCTTCCAAGGAGCAAGCATCTTTTAATTTCATGGCTGTAGTCACTGTCTGCAGTGATTTTGGAGCCCAAGAAGATAAAGACTGTCATGGTTTCCATTGTTCTCCTATCTATTTGCCATGAAGTGATGGGACTGGATGCCATGATCTTCATTTTTTGAATATTGAATTTTAAGCCAGCTTTTTTACTCTTCTCCTTCACTTTCATCAAGAGGCTTTTCAGTTCCTCTTCCCTTTCTGCCATAGGGTGGTGTTGTCTACGTTTCTGAGGTTATTGATATTTCTCCCGGCAATCTTGATTCCAGCTTGTGCTTCATCCAGCCCAGCATTTCTCATGATGTACTCTGCATACAAGTTAAATAAGCAGGGTGACAATATACGGCTTTGACGTACTCCTTTCCCTATTTGGAACCAGTCTGTTTTTCCATGTCTGGTTCTAACTGCTGTTTGTTGACATGCATGTAGGTTCCTCAGGAGGTGCGTAAGGTGGTCTGGTATTCCCATCTCTTTAAGAATTTTCCACAGTTTGTTGTGATCTACACAGTCAAAGGCTTTGGCATAATCAATAAAGCAGAAGTAGATGCTTTTCTGGAATTCTCTTCCTTTTTCTATGATCCAGTGGATGTTGGCAATTCGGTCTCTGGTTCCTCTGCCTTTTCTAAATGCATTCTGAACATCTGGAAGCTCATGGTTCATGTACTGTTGAAGCCTGGCTTGGAGAATTTTGAGCATTACTTTGCTAGCATGTGAGATGAGTGCAATTGTGTGATAGTTTGAACATTCTTTGGCCTTGCCCTTCTTTGGAATTGGAATGAAAACTGACCTTTTCCACTCCTGTGGCCACTGCTGATTTTTCCAAATTTGCTGATATATTGAATGCAGCACTTTCAGGGCATCATCTTTTAGGATTAGAAATAGCTCAACTGGAATTCTGTCACCTCCACTAGCTTTGTTCGTAGTGATGATTCCTAAGGCCCACTTGACTTCTCATTCCAGGATGTCTGGCTCTGGGAGTGATCACACCATCGTAGTTATCTGGGTCATGAAAATCTTTTTGTGTACAGTTCTTCTGTGTATTCTTGTCACCTCTTCTTAGTATCTTCTGCTTCTGTTAGGTCTATACCATTTCTGTCCTTTATTGTGTCTGTCTTTGCATGAAATGTTCCTTGGTATCTCTAATTTTCTTGAAGAGATCTGTAGTCTTTCCCATTCTATTTTTTTCCTCTGTTTCTATGCAAGCATTAGACCTAAAATTAGACAAGATTGACTCTGGATACCATCACTTAACCTTATCAAAGTTCTTCAGAGCTCTCAAGAGAAGTTAATTAATTATTCACAGTCATGATATAAGGAAATTCCACTAGATTATGGTTACTTAGTGACAGAAATCAAAGGTGATGAATGACTTAATAAAGTTTGTCCTAGGGCCTCTAGAGAGGAAATGGATTCCCATTGACATGGGAAACAACTGGAAGAACTTCCTGTCAGGAGCTTGGAGAAGAAGTTTTCAAGTGAAATTGTGATATCATTTCTCCAGAGATCTTTTACATACAGATTAAGTGACATGTCTGAGAGGGGTAGACAGGTTCTCTCCTGAAGTGACAGGGGAGGATATCCAGGCTGTATCCTGTTGCAAAGTTCCTTTTTCTTTCTTCTTCCCTCATCCCATTTAGTGTTTCTATGAGTACAAGGAATGAGGACTTGTCTTTCTGTACCAGAATTCTCTCTCTCAGGCTATGTTCATAGATAGAGTATGTACACTTATGTAAATACATCCTTCCTCTCCTATACAAAACCTAGTCAGTCACTTTTAACTTTGGTGAATTATTCTTTCTGGAATAGGTCATTCTCAAATAGAGTAGAATTATTTGGGGGTGTCCGAGACTGAGGAAAGGCCCTTGTATGGGGAAGGAAATTTTCGCTCCTCTCCTTTCACAATTCTACTTAAGTCCAGAGGGGAAGAAACTGGATCTCTCTCCCAGTCTCCACATACACACTATGTCCTTCCCAAGACAGTGCTGCTATCAACTGGTGGAACAAAGAATATCCACTGGGCACCTACTAATGGGTGAGTTACCTAGATCAGGCCCTTGGTATGGTCTTCCTTCTCTTTCTGCCTCCTTATGCTACTCTCAGAGTACTTTGCTCTTTTCAGGCAAACTGGCCATCCCTGGTCACACAGATTGTGTAATTAATACATTCAGGGTCTACTCTGTAGACCTTGCCATATCTATTGAAGGAGGAAGTAGACTCAGCCACATTTTCTGGCATCATTTACCAGATTTGTCCCAAATTTAAGGAGAGAAAGGGAATGAAAGGTGAGGAGGAGGTGACTTGGGAATACTCCCCTATATGCCACCCACAGCTTTGCCCTTAGTTCTTTCCTAAATAAATCCTCAATGAGTGTGCCTCTGGGGCCCTGATTGATACATTAATGCTTGAATAAAACTCAGCATTAGAAGAAGACTAAATTTTATACTTTATATTACTGATTACTTTTAGAAGGAGATCTACCTTGAAATTTGACTGTTCTTGCACTAGTAGCTCCAGAATTCTTCACCTTTCTCCCCAGGCATCTCCCCTGGATTTTGAATGGTGAACACATTAGTTCCTTGAGTGGGAATGTTGGTGTTTTAGAGAAGCCATTCTTCAGTCTCCCCCCTTAACTTTAGAACCACTTGGGAAGTAGATACAGAGGGCAGAGAATAATCAAGACTCCAACTGTATGACCTATTGAGAATGGGCTTCCTCCTTTCCACCTAAAACTAGACTTATGTGCCCAACAATATGCAAGGAGGTGAGCATGATCAAGTGAGTCTACCTTTCACAGGACCTCAGGTGGTGCAGAGAACACTCATTCTCTGTCTGCAGGTCCCAGACAATCAGCCCATCAGGGGCCTAGCCTTGCAAGTTCTATTCTGACTTCCAGCTCATGAGTCAAACCATTCCTTCTTCCTTGGCAAGGGATGGAGAGGGACCTAACAGGGAGGGAAGCTGTTGTCTCAAATATTTTGGAAAGGGAGATGTTTCTATTTTACAGAAAAGGGAAATATTTACAAAGAAGATTTCTTCTATATAGAAACAATCTTCTAGAATCAAAACCTTCATCTAGGTTGACTGTAGATTTGCAGTTGTGACTTTTCTGGCATTTTAAAATGAAACCTTTCTCCCAGGCGAGTCCCCACATGGTTGGGGAGAGAAGGAAGATATGTCCTGCCCTGGGTTGCTGTCACATTTCTATTATTTGTACATTTCTTAAATAAATTTAGTATTGTTATCTTTTACTAAGAATAAGTGAATGAATGAAGTCCCCTCTAATTCAACAAACTTTATTGAGGCAAACTTTATTAAGCAACTTATCCAAGGCAACATAATAAATAACACAGCTAGGATTTGAGCTCAAACAGTTTGACTAATGGCTTGAGCTGCTGATTGATACAAATTTGCTATAATAGAGGTAAGTGGAGGTGACCCTGATATGCAGAAGAAGAATTCCCAACCAAGGTCATGGAGGTTCAAGAGATTCTTTAAGGAGGTCAGAGGTCATAACCTATTTCTACAACCTCTGGAGTCAGCAAGAAAATGTTGCCACAGAAAGCAGAGCTTCCCATTCATCTCAATGCAAGGTTCTGGAAAGTTGGAGTTTTCTCTGTGACCTATTTGGCCTTGTCTTCACTCCCTTCACTTCTGGAGATGGGCCCAGGAACAGTACCAGAGGAACCAAGTTCCTCTTCCTTCCAAACATTCCCAGAGTAAGTCAGTGTGCCTCAGTGAGGAGTCTAGAAAGGGATTCTCTTTTTTTGTCTATCTTTGTCACAAAGAATGGTTTCATAAGTAATTCCAGCTGCTCCCTGCCTAATGACAAACTTGTGAGCATCTCCCTACTGCAGTCAAGTATCAGCTTTGTCTGATTAGGTCAGCTCATGGCCTTGTAAGATTCCAGGCATGCAGAGCACTCTAAAGAGTCTCCCATTGTTCCAAAATGCTTTGGAAATGGGTTGGGAATCCTATGAGGAATTTCATTCAAATTCCTCCATGGATTGTGGAGTAAATGCTCTCTGTGCTGACACCCACAAAGCAACAGATGCGGGGCATCTGTGTAAGGTCTCTGTTGGCTCCCAGCTCAGCTTCCTGGAATCCCTGTGGGCCAAGGCTGTTGATTATCTCCAGGACACACTTTCTGTTCTAATGCTTTTCCTTAACACTGAGGTGAAAAGAGTAAGATTCAAAGTCTAGGAGTGCAGAACTTGAGCTCTCTTGTCTCTACTTGAAGTGACTGTGGGACCTTGTAAAACAACCCATAGGATTGGTGGAAAGGTCAGTTCAGTTCAGTTGCTCAGTCATGTCTGACTTTTTGTGACCCCACGGACTGCAGTATGCCAGGTGTCCCTATCCATCACCAACTCCTGGAGCTTGCTTAAGCTCATGTCCATCGAGTCCATGATGCCATCGAACCATCTCATCTTCTGTTGTCCCCTTCTCCTCCTGCCTTCAATCTTTCCCAGCATCAGGGTCTTTTCCAGTGAGTCAGTTCATCACATCAGATGGCCAAAGTATTGGAGCTTCAGCTCCAGCATCAGTCCTTCCAATGAATATTCAGGACTGATTTTCTTTAGGATTGACTGGTTTGATCTCCTTACAGTCCAAGGGACTGTCGAGAGTCTTCTCCAAACCACAGTTCAAAAGCATCAATGAGCCACCTTTGGGCTCCTTGTTGTGGGCCATGGTAACATGCTACAGTCTCTGGAGTCAGTGTGCAGGGGCTGGGAAAGACCTGGCTGGTGGGTCCCTGGCACCCAGCGGCATTGGAGCACCGAGTGGAGGGTCATAGACTACAAGTCATCCAGAGGACCCAAGACACGGTGGCTGCTAATCAACTTTTTCAGCAGTGCTTCTTCATAAATGTGTACTCCTGCTAGGGCAATAAGCATTACAACTCCTCTTGAAGTTGATCTGGCAGTTGTCACCATTAGCCACATCATAGAGCTGCAGAGCAGATGACCCCAAAAACTGCAGAACAATTATACCAAAGAAATTCTCACATTGTTAAAAAGTTCTAGGACCCCACACAGATTACCCAACCTGGCGATCTGGCAAAGGGACTGAGAACCCCCAGGGAATTTGTCTTTGGAGGCTAGTGGGATTTGATTAAAGAACTTAAATAGGACTGGGGAAACAGACTCTTGGAGGGCACAAACAAAACCTTGTGCACATCAGGAGCCAGGAGAAAGGAGCAGTGTCCCCACAAGAGACTGAGCCAGACTTACCTGTGAGTGTCCAGGAGTCTCTGGCAGAGGTGTGAGTCAACAGTGGCCTGCTGCAGGGTCAGGGGCACTGAATACAACAGTGCATGCACAAATCCTTTTGAAGGATTATCTTCATTACCCCTATGCAACAGCCCCACCCATCAACAGAAAATTGGATTAAAGGGGAACACAGTCCCACCCATCAACAGGAAATTGGATTAAAGATTTACTGAACATGGCCCCACCCATCAGAACAAGACCCAGTTTCCCCCAAAGTCAGTGTCTCCCATCGGGAAGCTTTCATAAGGCTCTTATCCTTATCCATCAGAGGGCAGGCAGAATGAAAACCATAATCACAGAAAACTAACCAAACTGATCACATGGACCACAGCTTTGTCTAACTCAGTGAAACTATGAGCCATGCCATGTAGTGCCACCCAAGGCAGACCAGTCATGGTGGAGAGATCTGACAGAATGTGGTCTACTGAAGAAGGGAATGGCAAACCACTTCAGTATTCTTGCCTTGAGAACCCCATGAACAGTATGAAAAGGCAAAAACATATGACATTGAAAGATGAACTCCCCAGGTTGGTAGGTGCCCAATATGCTACTGGAGAAGAGTGGAGAAATAGCTCCAAAAAGAAAAAAGATATGGAAAGGTCAGTCAATGAGCTGAGGCAGGCCTTCCTCGGTATACTGTTGGCTCCCAATAAGCAGTGGCTACTATTATCACTCTTGCTGTTAATGGCTATTAATAAGAGAATGTGTATAAATATCCTGAATTGATGAGACAGCCTTATTTTATGGAATTCTCTGAAGTCTGCCTTTCCCAGTCTCATTCCTTCATGGCTGTAGAACATGCTTGTATGTTTTATGGGTATTTTTGGAGTTAGCTCTACTAAGTCGTTTGGTGTGGCTGCTATTTCTAGGTATATTCAAAAGCTGAAGAAGATTCCTCTCTGCTTTGTAAAGCAATTCAGCTGTTACTGATCTGACCCCTTGAGGTCTAGTTTTCTAGGATTGCATAAACCTATCTCTGTTCATTTTATTCATGCACAGCATGATTTTATACACCTGTCTTTGGTTCATTTCTACAAGGAAGAATTGCTTAACAAGTACAGGTTTCCATTTAAAGAGCCATTCACACATTTATATTGTCTTTGGTGTCCCATGAGAAACAGAAAGACTCTACAAGTTGGATTACTTCTATTCTCAGTTAGAATGCCTACCTCCCAAAGAACAGTGTAACCTAATAGCCGGATGTGTGCTTCACTATCTAGGTTTCTCAAATATCAGCAGTGTGAATTCTCCAACCACAGGCCATTATCTGTGAATGGGAATAATAATAATAATAATAGATACTTTGTAGGGTTTTATAGGATTTAAATGAAACAATTACAGTAAAGAGCTCGGTGCAACACCTAAGTCATAGTAATCCTCAATAAATGGAATATTAGTATTAGGCTTAACACTTGGAATTCAGATGAGAATTGGGATGACTATTCATATTAGTACTCCACGTCTTTGGATGTTCTGTACCTCTGTCTGATTGGCCCTTCCCCTTTCTTCTTTGTAGATACCAAATCATTCTTCAAAATCCAGTTCAAATACCAATATCTCTTCTAGGATACAGCCCCTGGCCCACCAAGTAGAATTTATCCGTCCTCCTAGTATCTTTTAATCTCTCTCCATTGTCATCCTGATCCACCTAAGTGGTCTTTGGTATTAAGGTCGCTGTCTCTCCTGCTAGACTGCTTCCCAAGAAGTGGGCACCGGTTCCGGATCATATCTGCACCACCTATCAGGTTTGCAGAACCCGACAGAGCTGACCATTCTTAAATGCTCCATAATTTGAAAAGAGGTTCAGAGACTGTTTAAGAGACCAGCAGATCCAGAAGTGCCCAGGGATCTGATGACAAAGGAAATTTGAGATGCGACCCTCCAATCCAGCTGCACTGTGTGACTTCTAGGCAGTGTTTCCTTTCACAGGAGGCAGGCCCAAGTGTGCTCAGTTCAGGGCACATTGAAGAAGTTTCTGAAAATTGCGCCATGTCTTTGCCTGCCCGGAAAGACGGGACCTAGTGAGTGACTCTGGATTGTCTTGCTGTCAGATGCAGTGAAGACACTGCCACGTGTGACAGGGAGTGTGGAGAGGAGGCATGGCACTTTTAGGTTGTTGGCATTGCTTTACTCACTTCGTAGATAGGAGAGTTGAGTGCTTCATGCCAGTCCTGCTTCTGTTCCTACCCTTTTATTCAGGAAGGGCTTCTTTCTTCTTGGTGTTTATTGCTGTGAGTCACTTCTCTGTGCACCAGATGGAAGCTGTTGCAGAAGCTTCTGGCTTCTGTGAAGAAACGTGGTTTAGGATGGAGGATCACACTGAGAATGGGACAGGGGAAGGAAGCTGGGCTGGGGACATGTAGATTTGTTTTCAGATGGAATTAAGCTCCTAGACTCCTCCCTCTAGTCCCACAAGATTTGATCAGTTCTCTAGAGATACTTCTCATGTGTTTTCCCTCTTGCTTTTTGAGCCCATCTGCACGTTTGCAGGAGAAATTTAATCTGTATGTGCTCATTCATTAAACTCATTAAGCTGTGTTTGATGAGAATGATTTTGTAACTGTGAATCCTTTAAAGTTTACTCCTGGAAGCTATGATTTCCTGTTTGTGAACTTGGGCACTTGGGTCTGAGATAGTTGTTCTTCAGGCCTCTTGTTCTAAACTGTGACTTCACTTCATTTCAAAAAGGGTCAAAGAGCCTGTGTCTCATGATCATAATGCAGCATTGGCACCATATCTGTCCATCTAGGTCCAGAAGCTTTTAGAACCCCCAAGGTCTTGATCTTTTAGACTTAGTACAGGGCCTCCCTTGTAGCTCAGTCAGTAAAGAATCTGCCTGCAGTGCAGGAGACCCAGGTTCAATCCCTGGATTGGGAAGATCCCCTGGAGAAGGAAATGGAAACCCACTCTAGTATCCTTGGCTGGAAAATCTCATGGACAGAGGAGCTTGGTGGGCTGTAGTCCTTGGGGTCGCAAAGTTGGGCACGATTGAGCGACTAACACTTACTTACTTACTTACAGGTTATGTCACTTCCATGAAACTTGTTCTAATAGCTGGACTGGACATATCTTCCTCAATTTGATTCTCTATCTCTCTTCTATCACTGTTTATTTCTTTTTTGTATTACAGATATACCTGATGTCCTTTACTTGATGATGATTGACATAGATAGTGCTTAAGAGCCTAAGTTTTGGAATCAGGGACACCAGGGCTGTCTTGAGTTGATGGGCATCCCGCCTTGGAAAACTCAAAATCTCTGTGCCTTGATTTCCTGTCTTCATTTAAAACTTCTTTTAAAACTGAATGTTGTGAAAGAGAACATATAGAAATCATTAAATATCCAGTTTAATGAATTCCTATAAAGTGGACACCCCCAGGTCATACCAGTCAGTGCACAACATAGACTTTGGAAGCCCTCTCTGTGGCCTTCTGTCATCACACTTCGTTCCTTTCCCTAAATATAACTACAGTCGCAGGGTGATGTAGCGATTAATCATATGATGAATTATATGATGATAACTTTTTTACATTTCTTTAGATTTACCATATGAATACTGTGGCTTGAATGTTAAAATGGAAATCTCTAGTCTGTATTATTTTTTGCATGGTTTCTCTTCCTCAGTATGACATTTGTGTGACTCAGTCACCTTGTTGTATGTGGCTGTAAATCACTCATATTTTTTACTGCCTAGTATTCCAATATACTACAGTTTAAATAGCCATTCTACTTGTGATGGACATTTGGGATATTCCCAATTTGGGGCCATGACTGTATGCTGCTACAAACTTTTTTATCCATGTCTTGTGGAGCATATGTGTATGAGTTTCAGAATTGCTGGGTCACAGGCATGTATTATCTCTAAATTTTGTAGATAATGCAGAAGTGTTCCCAAGGTGTGTCACTTCACACTTTCCATCACTTTCCATCTTTACGAACACTTGATAGTGTCCATCTTTTAGTTTTAGCTATTTGGATAGGTAAGTTGTAATATTTCACCTTGGTTTTAATTTGCCTTTTCTTGATGATAGATAGGTTGTATACCTTTCCTTATGTTTTTGGAATATTTTAATTTTCTCTTTTGCAAAGGACTTGTTACAGTCTCCTCTATTTTCCATTTCTTTCTTTGCCTGTTTTTCTGCTGGATTGCCTGTCTTATTTTTATCCATTTGTTAGAATTCTTTATACGCCCTGGATATGAGTCCTTTGTGAGTTATGTGTTTTGCTAATATGTGTCACACTCTGTGTGAAAATACCTTTTTACTTGCTTAATTGTACATTTTGAGGAAATAAAGTTCTTAATATTAATGTGGTCAAAGTTATCATCCTAGTGTTTATTATGTCACATTTAAGAATTTCTATCTCAAACCAGTTATAAAGATAATCTCCTTTATTATAATCTAAAATGTTATTGTTCACTTTTCATATTTAGTCTATAATCCACCTAGAATTGTTTTTTTGTTAATTTTTTGATTGAGTCAAATCTAGTTTTCCCATATGCATACTGAATCATCTCAGCAAAATTTATTGAAAAGACCATCCTTCCCCTACTTCTCTGAAATTTTTAGCATAAATCAAATTCCCATTTATTGTGTAGATCTGCTTTTATTATGAGTCATCAGTCTGTTTGTCTAACTTGATACAAGTAGAGATTACCTTAATTATGGTAACTTTATAATAAATCTTAATATCCAATAGAGCAAGTCTTTCCACCTTGTTTTCCTTCTTTAAATTGTCTTTGCTATTTTTTGTAATTTGCATTTCTATTTGTATTTTTAAATCATATTGAAAAATTCACCAGAAAAGGTTTTGGGATTTATTTTTAAGGCAAAAATGAAGCTGGAGAATTGAATACTTGTGTGATAATGAGTGTTCTAATTAACAATCAATGTATCTCTATTTTGTACTTAAAATCTTTTTTCATTATATTTTGAGTATTCTATGAAAAGGTCTTACAGATTTTGTTAGATTCATTCTTAGGAATTTGACTTTTTGGATCTAATATAAAATAGATAAAATTTATTTGCCAACTGCCACTTGAATTTGGAAATGCAATTTATTTTATATATCAATCTTGTTAATTTTAGTTTGCTTAGTCATTTCATTTAGATTATTTCCTATATTTACATTTTAATTTTTCTTTGTTTCTTCCCAGACCTCATTTTTCTTCTGTCTGAAGAACATCTTCTACTATTTTCTTTAGTGCAGGTCCACTGGCAGCAAAGTCTATTGGTTTTATTTTGGTCTGAAAATGACTGTATTTAATCTTAAAATTTTTTTTTCCAGTTTGTTTGTTTGAATCAGGATCCCATTAAAGTCAATACATGGTGATTATTGCTCAATAAGATTTTAAATTACTGAAACCTATAGTTACACTCAGCAGTGGCCACAGGACTGGAAAATGTCAGTTTTCATTCCAATCCCAAAGAAAAGCAATGCCAAAGAATGTTCAAACTATCACACAATTGCACTCATCTCACATGCCAGCAAAGTAATGCTCAAAATTCTCCAAGCCAGGCTTCAACAGTACATGAACCATGAAATTCCAGATGTTCAAGCTGGATTTAGAAAAAGCAGAGGAAACAGAGATCAAATTGCCAACATCTGTTGGATCATAGAAAAAACAAGACAGTTCCAGAAAAAACATCTACTTCTGCTTTATTGACTATGCCAAAGTCTTTGACTGTGTAGATCACAACAAACTGTGGAAAATTCTTCAAGAAATGGGATTACCAGACCACCTTACCTGCCTCCTGACAAATCTGTATGCAGGTCAAGAAGCAACAACTAGAACTGAACATGGAACAATGGACTGGTTCCAAATAGGAAAAGGAGTACATCAAGGGTGTATATTGTCAACCTGTTTATTTAACTTATATACAGAGTACATCATGTGAAATGCCAGGCTGAATGAAGCACAAGCTGGAATCAAGATTTCTGGGAGAAATATCAATAACCTCAGATATGCAATTGATACCATCCTTGTGGCAGAAAGTGAAGAGAAACTGAAGAGCCTCTTGATGAAAGTGAAAGAGGAGAGTGAAAAAAACTGGCTTAGAACTCAGCATTCAGAAAACTAAGATCATGTTATCAGTCCCATCACTTCATGGCAGATAGATGGGGAAACAATGGAAACAGTGAAAGACTTTAAGGGCTCCAAAATCACTGCAGGTGTTGACTTCTGCCATGAAATTAAATGATTACTGCTCCTTGGAAGAAAAGCTATGACCAAACTAGACAGCATATTAAAAAGTGGCGACATTACTTTGCCAACAAAGGTCTATCTAGTCAAAGCTATGGTTTTTCCAGTAGTCGTGTATGGATGTGAGGGTTGGACCATAAGGAAAGCTAGGTGCTGAAGAATTGATGGTTTTGAACTGTGGTGGTGGAGAAGACTCATGACAGTCCCTTGGACTACAAGGAGATCCAACCAGATCCAACTGATTTCCAATCCTAAAGGAAATCAGTCCTGAATATTCATTGGAAGGACTGATGCTGAAACTGAAGCTCCAATACTTTGGCCATCTTATGTGAAGAACTGACTTATTGGAAAAGATCCTGATGCTGGGAAGGATTGATGGCAGGAAGAGAAGGGGATGAAACAGGATGAAGATGGTTGGATGGGATCACCAACTCAATGGACATGAGTTTGAGCAAGCTCCAGGAGTTAAGCCTGGTGTACTGCAGTCCATGGAGTTGCAAAAAATCAGACAGGTCTGAGAGACTGAACTGAACCTATAGTTACAGGTGCTATGGAGAACCAATAGTTCTGTCCATCTCGTTTTTTTCTTACAACTTACGTTTTGAAAGTGGCATCATTTTTCTGATAGAGTTTCCCCATAAATGTAGTTTTACTGATAGCATCTGTGAAGTTTCACTTAACACATTCCTCCTTCCTTATATTTTTCATGAATTGGTAGTTAAGGGACTTATTTTCTATTGAACTGCAGATTCAGTTATTTGATATTGAGCCCTTACTATTCAGACATGGTAGGGAGCCCTTTCATCAAGAGGCACAAAATAACTATTTGCCTCTTTTTTTTTTTTTTTTTCTGATGACAGAAGTTATTGATCGATTCTAATTGTTTTGTCAATAACATATACTACCTCAGACAACTTATTTTGGTTGTCTGAAGCCTCTCATCTAGTACTTTGTGTGAAAAGTACTAAAGAGGATAATATTCTTACATGTTTATGGTTTGAGCTTTTATCTTTGAAGGATAGTTTGATTAGATAAATAATCAACTCATAGTACCCTCCATGGGAATTTTAAATATATTACAGAATTGTCTTCTGACAAAGTATAGCTCTTGCAAAGTCAAATTTTATATATATATATTGTGTGTGTGTGTGTGTGTAAATGATTTGGTGATTTTTTCTGGATAGCCAATGTAGAATTTTTCTACCTCGGTAAAGTTTTATTGTTTTTCTAGAGTATATTTGGTATTGGTTATTCTGGTTTATGGAGAAGGCAATGGCATCCCACTCCAGTACTTTTGCCTGGAAAAGCCCATGGATGGAGGAGCCTGGTGGGCTGCAGTCCATGGGGTTGCTAGAGTCGGACACGACTGAGCGACTTCACTTTCACTTTTCACTTTCATGCATTGGAGAAGGAAATGGCAACCCACTCCAGTGTTCTTTCCTGGAGAATCCCAGGGATGGGAAAGCCTTGTGGGCTGTCGTCTCTGGGGTCGCACAGAGTCGGACATGACTGAAGTGACTTAGCAGCAGAAGCAGCAGCAGCATTCTGGTTTAATTTATCAAGCTAAGCAGTATGTCCTATCAATTTGTACTTTAATGTCTTACTTTTTTTTAATTTCCACAAAGTTTTCTTGAATTATGGTTAAACATTTTTCTACTGCTTTGATTTACTTTTTTAAATAAGAAATTATAAGTATACATTCATGGAAATTTGCCTGCATGTGTGCTCAGTCGCTTCAGTTCTATCCAACTCCGTGCAACCCTTGGACCATGGCCCGCCAGGCTCCTCTGTCCATGGGATTTCCCAGGCAAGAATACTGGAGTGGGTTGCATTTTCCTCCTCCAGGGGATCTTCCCAACCCAGGGATTAAACCTGCATCTCCTGCATCACAGGCGGATTTCTTTACCACTCAGCCACCCAGAAAGCCTTGGAATTTTCTCTCAAATGGTCTTTGTCTTTTCATTTCTCCTTTTTATCTTCTAGTTTTCTTTTTGTTTTAATACTTTTTTATTTATTTGGCTGTGTCAGGTCTTAGTTGCAGCACTCAGTCGGTATCTTCAGTGTACTGACAGGCTCTCTAGTTGTGGCATGTGGGCTGCAGAATGCACAGAAGGCTTTGTTGCCCTGTGGCTTGTAGAATCTTAGTTCCCTGACCAGGGATCGAACCCACATCCCCTGCATTGGAAGACAGATTCTTAACTACTGAACCATCTAGTTTTCTTAAGGCATTACTTATTTTGTTTACCCCCAAGTTCTTTAGAGTTTAATCTTCATTTCTGAAATACATTTGCTTTCCTTTCCTTTCTCTTTCTCTGAATTCCATCACTTTTTTTAGTTTTAAAATTTCTGATGTATGCTATTCTGTTATATCTTTGTTGATTTTCTTAAAATCTTTTAGTCTTGTTTGATGTATTGCAATCTTTATCTGTGCACATATCTTTCTAGGGTAGTTTCAGTGTCTAGAGGGATGTTATTCTGCTCTTTATTTTTTTAATCAGAATTTCAAATGAACAGTGATCAAAGTTCCTTTCATTTTATTTACGTGTGAAATTCGTATTTTGGAACTTTTAGGGAAGGAAGATAGTTTTTTCTAGGTTTGTTACTCAAGAGCTCCTCCTTCCTGGTTTTTCTAACATGTCAGAAAGATATGCCTTTTGATGATGGCTGTTCTGACTGGTATGAGTGTGTGTGCTCATTTGCTTCAGTTGTGTCCGACTCTTTGCAACCCTATGGACTGTAGCCCTCCAGGCTCCTCTCTCTGTGGAATTCTCCAGGCAAGAATACTGGAGTGGATTGCCATGCCCTCCTGCAGGGGATCTTCTCAACTTGGGGACTGAACCCACGTCTGCCTTCATCTCCTGCATTGTAGGTGGATTCTTTACCCACTGAGCCACGTGGGAAGCCTCTGACTGGTGGCCATCATCAAAAAATCTACAAACAATAAATGCTGGAGAGGATGTAGAGAAAAGAGAATCCTCTTGCACTGTTGGTGATAATATAAGTTGGTACAGCCATTATGGAGATCAGTATCAAGATTCCTTAAAAAAAAAAAAAGGAATAAAGCTACCATATGACCCTGCAACCTCACTCCTTGGCATAATTACCCTGAGAAAACTGTAATTAAAAAAGACTCATGTACCCCAGTGTTCTTTGCAGCACTATGTACAATACCCAGGATATGCAATCAGCTTTGAAGTCCATTGAAAAATGAATGGGTAAAGAAGTTGTGATCAGTCAGTTCAGTCACTCAGTCGTGTCCGACTCTTTGTGACCCCATGGACTGAGGCAAGCCAGGCTTCCCTGGCTAACATAAACTCCCGGAGTTTACTCAAACTCATGTCCATCGAGTTGGTGATGCCATCCAACCATCTGATCCTCTGTTGTCCCCTTCTCCTGCCTTCAGTCTTTCCCAGGATCAGGGTCTTTTCCAACGAGTCAGTTCTTCACATCAGGTAGCCAAAATATTGGAGCTTCAGCTTCAGCATCAGTCCTTCCAATGAATATTCAGGACTGTATTCCTTTAGGATTGACTGGTTGGATCTCCTTGAAGTCCAAGGGACTGTCAAGAGTCTTCTCCAACATATAGTTCAAAACCATCAATTCTTTGATGCTCAACTTTCTTTATATTCCAACTCTCACATCCACTCATGACTACTGGAAAAACCATAGCTTTGACTAGACGGACCTTTGTTGGCAAAGTAATGTCTCTGCTTTTCAGTGTGCTGTCTAGGTTGGACATAACTTTTCTTCCAAGAAGCAAGGGTCTTTTAATTTCACAGCAGAAGTCACCATCTGCAGCGATTTTTGGAGCCCAAGAAAATAAAGTCTATCGCTGTTTCCATTGTTTCCCCATCTGTTTGCCTTGAAGTGATGGGATAAGGTGCCATGAGTTAGTTTTCTGAATGTTGATTTTAAAGCCAACTTTTTCACTCTCCTCTTTCATTTTCATCAAGAGGCTCTTTAGTTCTTCTTTCCTTTCTGCCATAAGGGTGGTATCATCTGCATATCTGAGGTTATTGGTATTTTACCCAGCAATCTTGATCTCAGCTTGTGCTTCATCCAGACAGGCATTCAGCAGGGTGACAGTATACAGCCTTGATGTACTCCTTTCCTTATTTGGAACCGGTCCATTGTTCCATGTTTGGTTTTAATTGTTGCTTCTTGACCTGCATACAGATTTATCAGGAGGCAGGTAACGTGGTCTGGTATTACCACCTCTATAAGAATTTCCCACTGTTTGTTGTGATCTACACAGTCAAAGCAGAGAAGGCAATGGCACCCCACTCCAGTATTCTTGCCTGGAGAATCCCAGGGACGGGGGAGCCTGGTGGGCTGCCGTCTATGGGGTCACACAGAGTCGGACATGACTGAAGCGACTTAGCAGCAGCAGCAGCACACAGTCAAAGACTTTGGCATAGTCAATAAAACAGATGTCTTTCTGGAATTCTCTTACTTTTTGTGTGATCCAGCGGATGTTGGCAATTTGATCTCTGGTTCCTCTGCCTTTTCTAAATCCAGCTTGAACATCTGGAAGTTCATGGTTCATGTACTGTTAAAGCCTGGCTTGGAGAATTTTGAGCATTACTTTGCTAGCGTGTGAGATGAGTGCAATTGTGTGGTAGTTTGAGCATTCTTTGGCATTACCTTTCTTTGGGATTGGAATGAAAGCTGACCTTTTCCAGTCCTGTGGCCACTGCTGAGTTTTCCAAAGTTGCTGGCATGTTGAATGCACCGCTTTACCAGCATCATCTTTTAGGATTTGAAATAGCTCAACTGGAATTCTATCACCTCCACTAGCTTTGTTCATAGTAATGCTTCCTAAGGCCCACTTGACTTTGCATTTCAGGGTGTCTGGCTTTAGGAGAGTGATCTGGGTGGTTATTTGGTTCATGAAGATCTTTTTGTACACTTCTTCTGTGTATTCTTGCCACCTCTTCTTAATACCTTCTGCTTCTGTTAGGTCCATACCATTTCTTTCCTTTATTGTGCCCATCTTTGCATGAAATGCTCCCTTGATATCTCTGATTTTCTTAGAGAGATCTCTAGTCTTTCCCATTCTATTGTTTTCCTCTATTTCTTTGCACTGATCACTAGGGAGGCTTTCTTGTCTCTCATAGCTGTTCTTTGGAACTCTGCATTCAAATGGGTATATCTTTCCTTTTCTTCTTTGCCTTTAGCTTCTCTTCTTTTCTCAACTATTTGTAGGGCCTCGTCAGACAACCATTTTGCCTTTTTGCATTTCTTTTTCTTGGAGATGGTCTTGATCACTGCCTCTTGTGCAATGTGATGAACCTCTGTCCATAGTTCTTCAGGCACTCTCTCTATCAGATCTAATCCCTTCTATCTATTCGTCACTTCCACTGTCGCTTCCACGACTGAAGCGACTTAGCAGCAGCAGCATTGAAACATACACAGTACCATATGTAAAATAGATAGTGGAAGGTTGCTGTATGACACAGGAAGCTTAACCTGGTGCTCTAGAAGATGACTAGAAGGGTGTAGGTGAGGTGGGGGATGAAAGGGAGGTTCGAGAGGGAGGGAACATGTGTGTACTTATGGCTGATTCATGTTGATATATGGCAGAAACCAACACAACATTGTAAAGCAATTATCCTCTAATTAAAAATTTTAAAAATAAAGTGAAAAGAAAAGATATGCCCCTATATTTTATGAGACCTTCTGACTTTTTCCCCTATTCCACGTTTATATAGCTCTTCTCTGTTTTTATTGCTCCTACTGATTCTATCCTAGTCAATTTAAATTTTATTTCCAAGCATTACACTCCATTGTGGGGTTTCATCCTGGAAGGAAACTTGAGATGATTAATTTTGAGAATTTGTAGGGCCATAACTTCTCCATTCATTCAAGCTTTACCACAGATCCTCATTTATAAATTGTAATATGAAAAAATCCTCCTGGGAATTTCCTGGTGGTTCAGTGGTTAAGAGTCTGCCTTGCAATACAGGGGACACTGGTTTGATCCCTGGTCGTAAAAGATCAGACAAGCCGTGGAACAACTAAACCCATGTACCACAACTACTGAGCCCACACTCTGGAGTTCATGAGCCTCAACTACTGAAGCCCGCATGCCTCGAGTCCAAGCTCCCAACAAGAGAAGCACCACAGTGAGAAGCCCAGAAGGCACATCTGGAGAGCTGCCCCCACTCATCACAACTGGAGAAAGACTGCGTACAGCACCACAGACCCAGCACAGCAAAAGGTAAACAAGAAATCAATAAAAGTTTTTAAAAAGAAGTTTAAAAAATCCCTCCCAATTTCATCTCCCCAGATTCAAATTGGACTCACACTTCTTAGAGAATAACCTTGAGTATTTTGTTTCTCATTTTAGAGCAAGCACACGCCTTGTTGCTTCCCTCTGCTCTTTCTCACATACTTGCTGACATCGTATGGGCCTAGTAGTTGTTCGTCTGAATCATTTGTATTTGAGGAGATTCGGCTACTTTAATCTCTATTTCTTGTTGTAGATATTGGTTTTGGTATCTTAGCTGTTCTGTGTGTTTCTTATGGGGTGATTTAGAGAGACTGAAAAACAACCATTGCCACAACAGCTGTCTTTTCAGAATTCCTGTCTCACTTATTCTTGAAGAATATTCTTGCTTGGTATAATTTCTATGATGTGATTATTTTTATAGAGCAAATGAAAGGCTGCCGTTCCACTCTCTGCTGGCTTCTGCTATTGATACTGAACACTATCTGTCACTCTTCTTTTTTCTGTGGCTGTGTTGGGTCTTCACTGCTTCTTGGTCTTTTGTCTGGTTGCAGAGGGTGGTGTCTACTCTCTAGCTGCAGTGTGCAGACTTCTCATTGCAGTGACTTCTCTTGTTGCAGAGCATAAACTCCAGGACACACAGACTTCAGTAGCTGCAGCTTATGGTCTCGAGGGTATAGGCTCAGCAGTTATGGCGCATGATCTTAGCTGCTTCACAGCATGTGGGATCTTCCCAGATGGGAGATGGAACCCGAGTCCCCTCCATTGGCAGGTGCTCTTCACTATTAAGCCACCAGGGAAACCACCGTCTGTCACACTTATTGCTGCTCCTTTGAAGGTTATCTGTATTCTCCTTTGGATACTTTATGGAATGTTTCCTTCTTAAAAACTTCAGTATGATATTTAGGTATCTCTCTAAGTCACTTCAGCCGTGTCCGACTCTGTGTGACCCCATAGACGGCAGCCCACCAGGCTCCGCCATCCCTGGGATTTTCCAGGCAAGAACACTGGAGTGAGTTGCCATTTCCTTCTCCAATGCATGAAAGTGAAAAGTGAAAGTGAAGTCGCTCAGTCGTGCCTGACTCTTAGCGGCCCCATGGACTGCAGCCTACCAGGCTCCTCCATCCATGGGATTTTCCAGGCAAGAGTACTGGAGTGGGGTGCCATTACCTTCTCCGTATTTAGGTATGGATTTATTTTTATATTATGCTTCGGATTCATTAGGTTATCTCAAATCTGTGGATCAGTATTTTCATCAATTTGGGACCATTCTCGATTATTATACCTTCTTTCCCGTTTGTTTCTTTTCTCCTTCTAATGCCTCTGCCTCTTCAGTTACAGGTTAGACTTCCTTGTTGTGTCCTGCTATCCTGCTTACTCTGTATGCATTTTTCTACCCATGAAGCTTCCCAGGTGGTGCTGGTGGTAAACAATCCACCTGCCAATGCAGGACAGGCAAGAGACGTAGGTTCGATCCCTGGGTTGGGAAGATCCCCTGGAGAAGGAAATAGCAACCCACTCCAGTATTCTTGCCTGGAAAATCCCATGGACCGAGGAGCCTGGTGGGCTACAGTCCATGGGGTCGCATAAAGTCAGACACAACTGAGCAACTAACACTTCTCCCCATGACATTTTCTGAATAGCTTCTTCTGACCTTTCTTTCAGTTTATCTATCTTCTCTTCAACTCTGTTAATAAACTGTTGAATCCAACCAGCTAGTACTTTTTTAATTCTAGAGTTTCTAGTTATTTTCTAAATCTTCAAAGTTAGCTTTAATAATTTCTGGTTCTTTGCTAAAAAAACAAGGTCAATTTTTATATTTATAAAAATAATAAGCTAATTGTTTTCACAATCTGTGCTCAGAATTTCCATTATTTAGAGCACATGTGGTCTGTTTAAGTTTTTCCTGGGCTTCCCTGATTGCTCAGTTGGTAAAGAATCTGCCTGCAATGCAGGAAACCCCAGTTCAATTCCTTGGTTGGAAAGATCCACTGAAGAAGGGAAAGGCTACTCTCTCATGTATTCTAGTTGTCTTGGGCTTCCCTAGTGGCCCAGCTGGTAAAGAATCTGCCTGCAATGTGGGAGACCTGGGTTTGATCCCTGGATAGGGAAGATCCCCTGGAGAAGGGAAAGGCTACCCTCTCCAGAATTCTGGCCTGGAGAATAAGTAGGATAGCAGGAACAACCAGGAAGTCTAACGTACTTGTAACTAAAGAGGCAGAGGCAACTAGAAGGAGAAAAGAAAAAATAGGAAAGAAGGTATAATCATTGAGAGTGGCCCAGAATTGATGAAAATATTGATCCACAAAAAGTCGGACATGACTGAACAACTTTTACATTATTTATACTGATTTTCTTTTATGTTGTCGTATTTTCTCTTGTCCTAGTTATTGTTGACTGTGTGCTGGCTATTGTATACAAAGATTAATTTCCAAAAATAATATGATGACTATTTTACATGCATTCTCAGTTGCTCAGTTATCTCCAACTCTTTGCAACCCATGGACTATAGCCTGCCAGGCTCCTCTGTCCATGGAATTTTTCAGGCAAGATTACTGGAGTTGATTGTCATTTCCTCCTCTAGGGGATCTTCCTGATCTAAGGATCGAACTCCCATCTCCTGTGTCTCCTGCATTGGCAAGTGGACCACTGTACCATCTGGGAAGTCCAGTGACTATCATACTGTTGTCTTTACCCAGAGAGGATTCATATTTCCTTTTCCCAGGTGTCTGGGAGTACTAGCAACATAGGATTATCTGAATCTGATTTTCAGGCTTGAAGTTTTTCTGGGCCACACAGATGATTTAAAACTATTCCATGTGAATGTGATTTCCTCATGGTTTCTGGGATCTAGTCCTCTCAGGTTACAATCCTTAGTGTAAGATGTTTTCTTAGAACCCCTAAGTTTAGCAAGCTGGAACTTTTGTCTCCCTAAACCTGTATCATGCTATAAAAAGTGCTACTTAGATTCTCTTCCACTTGTGTTGCATGAGTAAGTATCCTCTGGGGGAACCAGACACAGACTCACTTTTCTGTATACCTACTTTCTCTCAGATTTTTACCTAGTAATTCCACTCTAACTTGATTATTGTGTGATGTTTATAGGGGAAGATACTTTACATATTTCTACTAACATTTTGCAGATTGTCCTCAGCAGGAAGATCAGCCTGAACTACCTAATCTACCATTACTCAAGACTTTATTGCTTCACCTATACAGTCCATAAACAATCATCATGTGTTATTGTTTTGAGACCCAAAGTGAAAGTGAAAGTTGCTCAATTGTGTCTGCTCTGCGACCCCATGGTCTATGTAGTCCATGGAATTCTTTAGGCCAGAATACTGGAGTGGGTAGCTTTTCCCTTCTCCAGGGGATCTTCCCAGCCCAAGGATCAAACCCAGGTCTCCTGCATTGCAGGTGGATTATTTACCAGCTGAGCCACAAGGGAAACCCAAGAATACTGCAGTGGTTAGCCTATCCCTTCTTCAGGGAATCTTCCAGACCCAGGAATCGAACTGGGGTCTCCTGCATTGCAGGCGGATTCTTTACCAATTCCTCAAAAGGGAAGCCCCTTTTGAGACCGAAATGATGTATAAATAAACTATTTAGCAAAACATATGGCATATAATTAACTCTCAATTAAAATAGCTATTATTTGCATTATGTTATTGATAAGGACTATGTCTTATTAATTGTTACACCTGTGCAGCAGCTATTAAATGTCTCTGGCAGGAGGGAAAAGAATCATGCAATGAGCATGCTGATGAGAACTTCAAAGTATGTAGAGAAAAAGAAAATATTTTTACAGTCAAGGCTTACCTCTGTTGCTAATATAATCAGAAAGTGGTGGACAGAAACCATTAAAAAAATAATTAAAACCCATTTCTGCTTCTTAAACAGTTCAAGCAATTATCCATTGGTTATGGAAGGAATATTGGTTAGTATTTTTTATCTTGTTTATGGTTCATCTTCCATGTCTGACTGGAAAATGAACCCCATTGGTCTTTCCAGTCTTTATCTACTTAATGCTCTCTAAGATTATTTGGTCTGTATGAGAGGTAAGCCATTGCATCAATATTGTAAAATATAGAATGAACAAAAGTTCATGACATCTATGGGGTAATTTAATTTCCTCCTCTGGAAATCTTTTTGCTGGCATCTGGATATCTTTTTGCTATGAGTTCCCTATTGGCAGGAGTGACTGTCAAGTTTACTGACACTTGAAATGAGATGATACCAGTTTGAAGATTCAGTTACCTGTTCTCCCATATCCTATGGCTCTAATGGCTTTTATTTTCCTGTTTAAGAGAAATAAAGGGCATCAAGCTCCCTTCACTGCTCATCTTGCCCCATTCTATGTGAGGCCAAGGCATTTTGAAAGTAGCAGGCCTGTATTCCACTTTCAGATCTACTACTGAAAGCCGTGCAATAATGACAGTAACAAAATTGTTATTATATTCACTGACTTGAATTACTAAGCACTTTAACTCACTATGATCACCACAAGAACTCTAAGCATTGAATGTTATTGCTATGCTCATGAAGAATGGATGCAAGAAGAGTTTAATTAATCATTTGTAGTCCTGTATTAAGTTCTTACTAACCTTTCTGACTTTATGTTTTAAATCTGCAAAATGATAAACAGTAATTAGCCTTGATGGAAAGATTTGATAAGGTAATTATGAAATATGCCTGGTAATAGAAGGCACTCAATATTATTAGTTGCTTATATAAGCAAACACATTTCCTAGAATTGTAGAATCTATTGAATTGTTTTTTTCCTTGAGTGGATTATTTTGATCATAATTGTATTAAGTACCTAACACAATGCCAGGTACAGTATCGGCGCCCAGTAAGTATTGTTAAAATGTAAGTATGTAAATCTTAGAGTAAAAAAAGGACTTTAGATGTCACCTAATTCAGCTGGACTCATTAAAGGAATCCTTTTATTAGGGTACCTCCAAAGAGGGACGACAACTAATTCACCATTTTCACAAGATTATCTACTCTATTGTTGAAAAACTCTCATACTTAGGAATTTTTTCCTTTGTATTAAGGCAAATGATCTATAAATTTAGGGCATTAACTCTGATTCTGCCTTCTGGAAGTGCATACAATATGTTTTTGCTTTTCATTTTGTCTTATTTTGCTTGAGCCTTCTTGCAGATGTTGCACTACAGCTCAGAGACCTGCTTGGTACCTCTCATTTCAAGCCAGATATGCCCAGTAACTTCCAGTGTTCCTCATATAAACCAGATGTCAATTCAGGACAATCTGTCCTTTGAGATTTAAATAAAATTGGTTAGAGCCTCCCATCCCACATCCTGTGGGAAATCCAAGGCCTAACCCAAGGTTTCTGTAGAATTCCTGGGGATTTATGTTCTTAAGGTGACCTCTGGCTTTGAGCTCTTAATTCCACAGACCTCTGCTTCATTTATGTTCCTTTGCCTTGGATTTCCTCATTTTTCTACCCAACCATGATCTTGGCATGAACTCATCCTCTTGAATCCTTAACCTAACTCACATGTTGCATTTGGGTGCATGATGAGTTTATCGATGGTGACAAGAGAGGCAATTTTCACTGCTGAACATAAACAATTTGAAAATAAATATTTGACAATCTATTTCTTCAAATCTCTTATCCATTATGCCCCTTGGAATTTATTATTTGCTCCCCCTCTTCCTTGGACTCTGTTTTCTAGTATATTGCCCCTAACTCCCCTCTCTTCCTTACTCTACCCACTTCCTACTCTTTTTCTCTAACGATATTTAAATTCCTGCTCATTACTTATACAGAGCTCTCTCCTTCCAAGTTATGCCCAAAGGGTCTTATCTTCACACCAAAGCTATTTATCAAAAAATGTTTCTAAACAACACAATTATCTTCCTAAAAGGGCCCCTGCTACATACTTACAACACATTTTCAACTCTTCTTCTGTCTTCTAGATATCCTCATTAAACAAGCTTTACTTGTTAATATCTCTCCCGGAATAGAGCTCCCAGATGGAACATGCTGAAGTCTGAGAAAATAACTCTAGTAATGTAAAAACTGTACCTGATAGAATTTCAGAATGGTGCCTAGATAGGGCCTGCATGTAGTATAAATGCCAGACATGAATAACACGGTGTCTGTTATTTCTTCTCCCTCAAGGTGTTTCAGCCAGCTAGAGATTTAATTTACATATGTATGCACCAGTGACTTCCCTGGTGGCTCAGACGGTAAAGCGGTAAAGCGTCTGCCTACAATGTGGGAGACCTGGCTTTGATCCCTGGGTTGGGAAGATCCTCTGGAGAAGGAAATGGCAACCCACTCCAGTACTCTCGCCTGGAAAATCCCATGGATGAAGGAGCGTGGTAGGCCACAGCCATGGGGTCGCAAAGAGTCGGACACGACTGAGTGACTTCACTTTCATGTTCATGCACCAGTAGAATCTTCAGTTGTTACTCCAGCAGGTATTCCACACCAGGGATGGGATGCAGACCCCCTGGTGTATGACTCTCATTTTGAATGATGAACGTGTTTTTTTAATCTGCACGTACCTGGGGATAGTTCTATTAATGTCACAGGCATACTCTTTAATCTACATTTGATTGCTTATGGATATCAGGATGTGATTTGGACTTTTCAAAGCATAAGAAAGCAATCAGAATGATCCAGAGTGATAATAACAACTTGGGAAAGCCCCAATTTTGGTCCACTAGTCATCATTACTGTAGACAGTTTAGGAGTTCCCTAGAATGCTAAATTGAAGTTGCATTTATAACCTATGGCTTCAAGGATCGAGAAATCTGGGATTCATTCAGTTATGCTAGTGTGTATTTCCTACGTACTTATTTTGGGCCAGGTACTGCGCTTTGTATCTATTATTTTTTTTTTAATCAGTCTTGTTATTTTCTCTTTTTGAATTTTTATTTATTTATGTATTTTTGGCTACACATGGGCTTCCTCTAGCTGTGGCAAGCCGGGACTTCTTTCTGTGGCAGTGGGTGGGCTTCTCATCGTGGTGGCTTCTCTTGCTGCAGAGCATGGATTCCAGGGCAATGGGCTTCAGTAGTTGTGGCATATGGGCTCAGCAGCTGCGGGCTGGGGGCTCCAGAGTGTAGGCTCAGCAGTTGTGGTGCATAGGCTTAGTTGCCACATGGCATGTAGGATCTTCCTGGACCAGGGATTGAGCCTGTGTCCCCTGCATTTGCACGCTTAACCACTGGACTACCAGATATGTATTATCTCATTTCTAACTCTCTAAAACCCTAGACTACAGGTGACTATATTCCCCCTCATTTTATTGATGAGGATACTAAGGTGTGGAGAGCTGAAGCAGTGTCCTCAAGGAGACACAACTAAGGAGCAGGAGAGTGAGTTACCAACTCAGGTTGGCTGGAAACCTAGTGTCCGTAACAACTGCACTCTTCTCGCAGCCCTCTCACGTGGAGAAGTAGGAGAAAAGAGACCAGCTGGAACATTTCCCTCTTTAATTTTTGTTTTGTTTTTGCAGGGTGCCTCAATAGATTCCTTTTGGGTCTTTAAAATGCTGTTATTGGCAAATCTAAACCAGGTGCTTGGTCAGTTTTTTCCAAGGAAGCCTAGAAGAGAAATTGCTTCTTTTTCCTTTGTGGGAGCCAGAGATGCACAGGAAGTAATGGGAGCGTTCACTGAATTTTAAAGAGGAGAGAGGCAAAGGCTCAGAGGGGGCATGAAGAGGTTACCAGGGAGATGCAGGGGGTGACAGCTATCAGAGATGAACTGGCCCCATCGTGGTCTCTGTGGAAATGTCAGTCCCTTTCAGAGAGGATTATTTTGCATCTTGATTAAAGTGTCTCAGGAGATGAACCTCATTAAATAGAACCAATTGGTTGAAAGCATGTAATTAAACTAAACAATTTTTGTTCTTTTTAATGCCTTAAATACCTGTTTATGTGGAGGCCTGAACATCAAATAACTTCCTCAGGGAAAAAACAGTGGGAGCTATGGAGTTACAGTAGTAAGAATTCTCTGGATGATTAAGAGCCCTCATATTTCCTCAGGGGCTGAGCTTGCCTTCCAAAACTTTCTACTGCTACTTTATGGAAAACATACACAGATTCTAGAACATCAGAACTGAGGCACTTCTTGGGACATCACCTCTTCCACTAATTCATTGAATGATCAATAGATTCATCCAGCATTCAGTAAGTGCCTACTGTGTGTCACACACTAGGAACCTGGGAGTGAGTAAGGAATATTCCTGGCCTCAAGGAATCTACACTCTAGTAGGAAACACAGCAAGCTTCTTTTCTGCAAGAATCCACCCTGGGTCCCTTTTCTTTGCTTTTGTGTTCACATTATATTCTCACCTATGTAAGCTTGGCCACTCATAAATTCGCACCATTTCTATGAAGATGATTCTTAAATATATATCACCTGACCAGTTCTCTCTTTGGAGTTTCATACCCTTACACCTAACCATCTGTATCTTTTCACAACTTGAATGATACATGAATCTCAAAGTTCACATGACTAAAATTCAACTTTCAGTGTCCTCTGAAATCCTTCTTCCACCTCTCCCATCTTGGTAGGTAGACCCACATTTCACCCAGAAGTCCATATCAGAAACCTGGAGTCACGCAGATCTCCCTGTTGCTCTTACCTCCCATGTCCAGTAAATCTACATGCCCTCTCCCTGCTGCTTTCAAAATTTGTCTAATTACGAGATTCATAATCTAGAGATTATGTCCTTACATCTCTCCTTCCACTGCCTTACTGTGAACTTCCGTCATCTTTTAACAGAACTGCAGCAGCCTCCCAACCAGTCCCGTGCTTTCAGTCTTATCATTCTCAACCTGTTCTTCACACAGCAGCCAGAGTGGTCTTCTCAAAGTATAAATAGGACTGTCCCTATTCAACATAAATTAGCATAATGATCACAGTAATTAAAATGTTCTATATGGTTTCTCAGTTGTAGTCACTGCCTACCCCCAACCTCTTCTTAGAAATCTCATCTCCTACAGGCCTGGTTTGGCTTAATATTAGGTTGCCTTGGGGTAAATTAAGCATGAGATTCTAAGGTCTTCATATGGCTTCCCTGGTGATCCAGAGGCTAAGACTGCACTCCCAATGCAGGAAGCCTGGGTTGGATCCCTGGTCAGGGAACCAGATCCCACATGCCACAGTGGAGACTGAAGATCCCACCTGCTGCAAAAGTCCTTATAATAATAGCTACCATGTGCCTAGACCTATACTAAATAGTTTAGTTAGAGAATTTATAATCTCAAAAACACTCCACTGCAAGAGAGGCATTAATATACTCATTTTACAGATGAAGAGATCTAGATGCAAGGTCACATAGCTAATGACTGGAAGAGCTTGGACTCAACCCCAGCTTCTTTGACTTCAAGTTAGATTCTGTGTCTAATCTCTTTCTGTTGTGCTCCTTGCACTCAACAAACATGCTGCCTTAAATTGTACAGTATTAGTAACTACTTGAATCAGAATGTTTGGACCCAGAACGCCAAAGCCTGGGTTGTTTTCATTGTACTGGGATGGCACTTCTAGGAGGAAGCCTTCTAATGAGACCAGGAAGCCTAGACAATAGTCCTGGCTGTGTAGAAGGAAATTGTGAACCCCTATTTCAGCAACAGTCAACCTAGGCATCATAAAAAAAGCACATGGAGTGCTTTCATAAAAGAATGATGTGCAGACCTTCCTCTCTAGCAGTCCAGTTGAGTGTGACTGTAGTACAACCTGGGCTCTAGGCATATTTTAAAAGATGCTTCAAGTGATTCTAACTTGCAACCAGGACTGAGAAATTCATAGGTTGGTTGAAAGGAGGCTCCCTTGTTTAAGCTGAGATGATCTTCCTGGGCTGTTTCTCCCTTCGTAAGCCCACTGATCAAGCCAGGAAAGGCAACTTCAGTACCGTGTTGACTGGAACCTAACAGGTAGTCCATAACACTCCCTGGGTGGTGTTTTTGGACAAGAGAATACTTTGAGAGGTGAACATAATAAAGAGGGTTTCTGGTGGCTATTTGGTTACAGGGGATCATGTGAACAACACTGTCAGATCTCCTCCAAGAATTCATTTCATGCTAAGCAGCCCCTAAGGAAATGTAATCCGCATCTCTCTTCTGCAGTCCTGTGGAGGTTTATTTTCAAGTAGGAGATGAATGGTTCCTGAAGCTTGAGGCTCCATCCATTTCTAGGTGCTTCAGTGGCAACAACTTTGCAAGCCTTCTTAAGTTCTGCAAGGAGTTTGGGGAGGGGTGAGGCATTAAAAATGGGGATTGGACAGGGGAAGGACATATTCATAAGCTTTCTGGCTTTTCTCTTACTTTCCTGTTCCACTGACCCTTGTGCAGACTTCAGACAATCCTTCAGGAGGTTAAACTGGAAGTTAAAACGTAATACTTTTCTTAAAAAAAAAAAAAAATTACAGTCATTGTTTACAGTCTGCTAGTCTTATCATGTAGTATAAAGATTACTTTGACAATGGGCACCTTCCTCCTCCTTATCGTCATTACATCACCATTGAGTTATCAGCATCAAAATAATTGTATCCCACATTTACTTTCTTAATAATGGCAGAGCTGTATGATTAGGAGGCTGAACTCTGGAGTTTGATACTCTGACTCCTGAGAATCTGCCCCTTATTGATGAAATAGTTTAGGCAAATTACTTTGCCTCAGTTTCTTTATCTATGAAATGGGCATAATTCATTTAATTTATCTCATTCTAATTTATTGGGATTACAAGAAAAATATGTGTGAATTGCATTAATTCCTGACACTTAGTAGATATTGTTTATATTTTTTAAAATATAAAATATAGCCCACAACCAAGGAGATTAACTGCCAGCCTATCAAACTCCAAGGAGATGTACAGAATGTTCAGTATGAATTTGGTGATATTTCCTATCTTATACACATTCTGTTATGAAGCAGAGAGTAGAAAAGACCTCTACTATTTTCTACTGTGCTATTTTCTCCTTCTTTAGGTTCACTGAGGCCTAGGGTGCTCGCTATAGAATCCTGGGGTGCTCCATGTAGCATCCCCCAGTGTCAGCAGAGATACTTCACATCTTTTCATGGAAGCTGATCTATCTCTCTGCTCTCAAAAATTCTTTATCCTTTCAGATCCTTTGTTTTCTCCATACTCCACTCCTTACCCCCCGCTAAGGCTCTACCTAATCATTTGCTCAGACCAACACAATTTATCATTTATACAACCCCTATGTGTTCAGTGCTGCTTAAAGGTAGGTTAGATCTCGAGAGTGGTGATAGGAAGGTAAGAAGATGTTCCCATTGTTGTTTGGCCACATAATGAGTCTCTAAATGAGAATCAGACCTTTCATTCTATCAATATTAAGTCACTGCTGATATTATGCTAAAAGTCCTTATCATTTATTTTCTAGGCTTATTATGTGCCAGCTTCCATGGAGGTATCTCTGTCTCACTACAAAATTATAAATAATAGCTGCTATTTGTGGAGCAATAATGATACCATGTGCCATATACTAGCTATATTGACACTGTATATATTGCTGCTGCTACTGCTAAGTCACTTCAGTCGTGTCCGACTCTGTGTGACCCCATAGATGGCAGCCCACCAGTCTCCCCCATCCCTGGGATTCTCCAGGCAAGACCACTGGAGTGGGTTGCCATTTCCTTCTCCCATCCATGAAAGTGAAAAGTGAAAGTGAAGTCGCTCAGTCGCATCTGACTCTTCGCAACCCCATGGACTGCAGCCTACCAGGCTCCTCCATCCGTGGGATTTTCCAGGCAAGAGTACTGGAGTGGGGTGCCATCACCTTCTCCGACTGTATATTCTAAGACCCCTCAAAAGTAGACAGGTGTTTTTATTACAGTTTAGAGTCAAAGATACTAGGGATGGAGGGACTCCTTTTTCCTTTCTCCAAAGCTTTTCAAAACATTAAAAGGTGAGTCACTTCAAAAACCACAGGCACCAAAATGATTAAAGACTGCTTTAACCAAATGTTTACACTTATTTGTTGAAACATCACAGTGAAGCATTTATTATCTTTCCTATTTTGCAAATAGGGAAAACAAATTTCAGAGGATTTAAAGGGCATGCCCTCAGTGACACAGCTAGTACAAAACTCGGACCAAAAGCCAAGGTTCCTGACTTGAACACCACATCCTGCCCATGGTACCAGTTGTTGTCATTACTTGGTGGCTTTTCTTAGTACAAAATTGGAGTCAGCCTGCTGTAGGTGGTCATCATATACTTGAATGACGAATGAAAAAGTGAAGGCTGTCTTTAGTCCTTTCTGCCTCTTTTCTATGCACCCTCTAGATGCCCACTCTTGACTGATACTCAAAAATTTCCTGCCCTGAAATCCCCAGGTAGTTTTCTGTTCCCCAAGTCCATAAAAACTTAGCCATCTTTTATTTCATTATTACTAAGTTATTAAGAATATAGCTTATAAAGTCAGCTAACTTTTATTCAGTATATACTACTATACCAACATTTACTAAGTATATACTATGGCTACTCACTCTAGTATCCTTGGGGCTTCCCTGGTGGCTCAAGAATCTGCCTGCAATGCAGCAAACCCAGGTTTGATTCCTGGGTGGCAAAGATCCCCTGGGTCGTGAAGGTCCCCTGGACAAGGGAATGGCTACCCTCTCCAGTATTCTTGCCTGGAGAATTCCATGGACAGAGGAACCTGGTGGGCTTATAGTCAATGGGGCCACAAAGAGTCAGACACAACTGAGTGACTAACACGTTCACTTCACTTCATGCATTAGGTACTTAATTGTCATATTAAACACTTTTAACACAGAGAAGGGTTTGGGATTATTATCTCCATTTACAGAAGAAAAAACCAGGACCTTTTATTGCATGATTTACAGAACTGCAGAGTGTGGGATCTGGTATTCTTTCCCAGATTTATCTGACTCCTAGAGTTGAAGGTCACACTTGCTGAACTCTACTGCGTCCACACAGTGCTGGCAGTGACTGCCAAGAGTATGTTTTTTCTACCCATCCCTCCCAGGTGATGGTTGCATTTTAATAAGGTCTTTTGATGCTTCAGCCCAACAAAGTGAAGTACATGGGCCTTTGGGGTCCCTAAGAAACTTTCTGAAGATCCTCAAAGTCAAATGATGTTCAAAAATAATACTAAGATATTATCTGCATTCTCGCCAAGTTCACATTTGCATTGAGGGTACAAAATCAACTGTGGACATAACTGCTGGCCATTTAGAACAAATTGGGGCAGTGATGTCCAACTGTCATTGCCTTCTTCCACACCACACACTCACAGGAAAAAAGGAGGTTTCTTAAGAATATTTATGATGGAGGAGTGAGTATTGTTACTTTTATTAAAATCTCAATCCTTGAGTATACATATGCTTAATATTTCCTGCGACAAGATGAGAAGCACCCATAAAACACTTTTGCTGCATACCAAATTCTCAAGGCTAAGCACTCATGTGATTGTTGGAGCTGTGAACTGAACTAGCTGCTTTTTCCACGGAAAACCATTTATTCCTGAAAAAAATGATTGACAGATGAACTGGTTATTCAGACTTGAGTATTTGGCAGGCATTTTCTCAAAAAATGAACAAAGTGAGTCTGTCACTTCAGGGGAAACAAATAACAGTATCCAATGTCAACTATAACATTTGAACTTTCAAGTGAAAATTAGAATTTTGAAAAATTTTTATCTGCCATGATGAGCTTCACAAGTTCCCAATATTTCAAGTTTTTTCTGGTAAGATCAGTGGAAATATTAATAGATGTGAGATTTTTAAAATACTGTTGAATGTAATGTATCAGTATTTGGAAGATCTACATAACTCAGTGAATCAGTATTATTCAAGTGATTAATATATGATATTTCAAAACCATGAATGGGTAAAACATGTATTCAAAGTGCATGGATTTTAATATAATAGAGTATGAAAAGCTCACTGATATGAAGTCAGGTTCTACTCTGCAACTGATCTGTTTTTGTATGGTTAAAAAAAAAAAAAAAACCACTACAGTTATCTAAAACGGTTATTGAAATACTCCTCTCTTTCCCAAGTACAGACTGTGTGAGGTGGGATTTTCTTCATAACCTTCAACCCAAACAAAATATCACAAGAGATTGAAAGCAGAAGCAGATCTTAAAATACAGCTGCCTTCCATTAAGCCAGACATTAAAGAGATTTTCAAAAATATAAAGCAGTGACATTCTTCTCACAAAATATTTTTGTTTTAGAAAAAAATTTTTAAGGAAGAAAATTGTATTGACCTATAATGGTTTATTATTATTTTAAAGGAATTAATGAATTATTATTCTAAAAATGTCTCAGTTAATTTCACTATGATAAGTATTGACAGGTATATATCACATAAACAAAAGCTCTTTGGGACCCTAAATTATTTTTAAGAGTGTTAATGGGACTTGAGACCAAAATGTTTGAGAACCTAGCTTTAGCCTCAGTTCAATTCAGTTCAGTCGCTCAGTCGTGTCCGACTCTTTGCGACCCCATGAACCGCAGCACGCCAGGCCTCCCTGTCCATCACCAACTCCCGGAGTTCACCCAAACTCACGTCCATCGAGTGGGTGATGCCATCCAGCCATCTCATCCTCTCTCGTCCCCTTCTCTTCCTGCCTCCAATCCCTCCCAGCATCAGGGTCTTTTCCAATGAGTCAACTCTTCGCATGAGGTGGCCAAAGTATTGGAGTTTCAGATTCAGCATCAGTCCTTCCAATGAACACCCAAGACTCATATCCTTTAGGATGGACTGGTTGGATCTATTTGCAGCCCAAGGGACTCTCAAGAGTCTTCTCCAACACCACAGTTCAAAAGCATCAATTCTTCAGCGCTCAGCTTTCTTCACAGTCCAACTCTCACATCCATATATGACCACAGGAAAAACCATAGCCTTGACTAGATGGACCTTTGTTGGCAAAGTAATGTCTCTGCTTTTGAATATGCTATCTAGGTTGGTCGTAACTTTCCTTCCAAGGAGTAAGTGTCTTTTAATTTCATGGCTACAGTCACCATCTGCAGTAATTTTGGAGCCTAAAAAAATAAAGTCTGACACTGTTTCCACTGTTTCCCCATCTATTTCCCATGAAGCGATGGGATTTTCTGAATGTTGAGCCTTAAGCCAACTTTTTCCACTCTCCTCTTTCACTTTCATCAAGAGGCTTTTGAGTTCCTCTTCACTTTCTGCCATAAGGGTGGTGTCATCTGCATATCTGAGGTTATTGGTATTTCTCCCGGCAATCTTGATTCCAGCTTGTGCTTCTTCCAGCCCGGCATTTCTCATGATGTACTCTGCATATAAGTTAAATAAGCAGGGTGACAATATACAGCCTTGATGTACTCCTTTTCCTATTTGGAACCAGTCTGTTGTTCCATGTCCAGTTCTAACTTTCTTCCTAACCTGCATATAGGTTTCTTAAGAGGCAGGTCAGGTGGTCTGGTATTCCCATCTCTTTCAGAATTTTCCACAGTTTATTGTGATCCACACAGTCAAAGGCTTTGGCATAGTCAATAAAACAGAAATAGATGTTTTTCTGGAACTCTCTTGCTTTTTCGATGATCCAGCAGATGTTGGCAGTTTGATCTCTGGTTCCTCTGCCTTTTCTAAAACCAGCTTGGACATGTGAAAGTGCTGACACATTGAGTGCAGCACTTTCACAGCATCATCTTTCAGGATTTGAAATATCGCAACTGGAATTCCATCACCTCCACTAGCTTTGTTCGTAGTGATGCTTCCTAAGGCCCAGTTGACTTCACATTCCAGGATGTCCAAGGAAGGGTTATTTCTTTTTATTTTTTCCAAGTTCACTTTCTTTTTTTCCTTTTTTAAAAATTTATTTATTTTACTTGGAGGCTAATTACTTTATAATATTGTAGTGGTTTTTGCCATACATTGACAATCAGCCATGGGTTTACATATGTTCCCCATCCTGAACCCTCCTCCCACCTCCCTCCCCATCCCATCTCTCAGGGTCATCCCAGTGCACCAGCCCTGAGCACTCTGTCTCATGCATCAAACCTGGACTGGCAATCTATTTCACATATGATAATATACATGTTTAAATGCTATTCTGTCAAATCATCCCGTCCTCACCTTCTCCCACAGAGTCCAAAAGTCTGTTCTTTACATCTGTGTCTCTTTTGCTGTCTTGCATATAGGGTCATTGTTCAGTTCAGTTCAGTTCAGTCGCTCAGTTGTGTCTGACTCTTTGCAACCCCATGAATTGCAGCATGCCAGGCCTCCCTATCCATCAGCAACTCCTGGAGTTCACTCAAAGGGTCATCGTTACCATCTTTCTAAATTCCATATATATTCATTCATTAATATACTGTATTGGTGTTTTTCTTTCTTACTTACTTCACTCTGTATAATAGGCTCCAGTTTTACCCACCTCATTAGAACTGATTCAAATGCATTATTTTTAATAGCTGAGTAATATTCCATAGTGTATATATACCACAGCTTTCTTATCCATTCATCTACCAATGGACATCTAGGTTACTTCTATGTCCTGGCTATTGTAAACAGTGCTATGATGAACACTGGGGTACACGTGTCTCTTTCAATTCTGGTTTCCTCGGTGTGTATGCTCAGCAGTGGGATTACTGGGTCATATGGCAGATCTATTTCCAATATTTTCAGCAATCTCCACACTGCTCTCCATAGTGGCTGTACTAGTTTGCTTTCCCACCAACAGTGTAAGAGGGTTCCCTTTTCTCTGCACCCTCTCCAGCATTTATTGTTAGTAGACTTTTGGATAGCAGCCATTCTGACCAGTGTGTCAGTGTGTGATGGTACCTCATTGTGGCTTTGATTTGCATTTCTCTGGTAATGAGTGGTGTTGAGCATCTTTTCATGTGTTAGCCATCTGTATATCTTCTTTGGAGAAATGTCTGTTTAATTCTTCGGCCCATTTTTTTGATTGGGTCGTTTATTTTTCTGGAATTGAGCTGCAGGAGCTGCTTGTATATTTTTGAGATTAATTCTTTGTCAGTTGCTTCATTTGCTATTATTTTCTCCCATTCTGAAGGTTGTCTTTTCACTTTGGTTATAATTTCCTTCATTGTGCAAAAGCTTTTAATTTTAATTAGATCCCATTTATTTATTTTTGCTTTTATTTATATAACTCTGGGATGTGGGTCATAGAGGATCCTGCTGTGATTTATGTCAGAGAGAGTTTTACCTATGTTTTCCTCTAGGAGTTTAATAGTTTCTGGTCTTACGTTGAGATCTTTAATCCATTTTGAGTTTATTTTTGTGTATGGTGTTATAAAGTGTTCTAGTTTCATTCTTTTACAAGTGGTTGACCAGTTTTCCCAGCACCACGTGTTAAAGAGATTGTCTTTTCTCTATTGTATATTCTTGCCTCCTTTGTCAAAGATAAGGTGTCCATAAGTGCATGGATTTGTCTCTGTGCTTTCTATTTTGTTCCATTGATCTATTTTTCTGCCTTTGTGCCAGTACCATACTGTTTTCATGACTGTATCTTTGTAGTATAGTCTGAAGTCAAGCAGATTGATTCCTCCAGTTCCATTCTTCTTTCTCAATATTGCTTTGGCTATTCGAGGCTTTTTGTATTCCCATACAAATTGTGAAATTATTTGTTCTAGTTCTCTGAAAAATACCATTGGTAGCTTGATAGGGATTGGATTGAATCTATAGTTTGCTTTGGGTAGTATACTCATTTTCACTATATTGATTCTTCCGATCTGTGAACATGGTGTATTTCTCCATCTATTTGTGTCCTCTTTGATTTCTTTCACCAGTACTTTATAGTTTTCTATATATAGGTCTTTTGTTTCTTTAGATAGATATATCACTAAGTATTTTATTCTTTTCGTTGCTATGGTGAATGGAATTGTTTCCTTAATTTCTCTTTCTGTTCTCTCATTGTTAGTGCATAGGAATACAAGGGATTTCTGTGTGTTGTTAATTTTATGTTCTTCAACTTTACTATGTTCATTGATTAGCTCTAGTAATTCTCTGATCGAGTCTTTAGGGTTTTCTGTGTAGAGGATCATGTCAAACAGTGAGAGTTTTACTTCTTCTTTTCCAATCTGGATTCCTTTTATTTCTTTTTCTGCTCTGATTGCTGTGGCTAAAACTTCCAACACTATGCTGAGTAGTAGTGGTGAGAGTGGGCACCCTTGTCTTGTTCCTGATTTTAGGGCAAACACTTTCAGTTTTTCACCATTGAGGATTATGGTTGCTGTGGGTTGGTCATATATAGCTTTTATTATGTTGAGGTATGTTCCTTCTATGCCTACTTTCTGGAGGGTTTTTATCATAAATGGATGTTGAATTTTGTCAAAGGCTTTCTCTGCATCTATTGTGATGATCATGTGGTTTTTATCTTTCAATTTGTTAATGTGGTGTGTCACATTGATTGATTTGTGAATGTTGAAGAACCCTTGCATCCCTGGGATAAAGCCCACTTGGTCATGATGTATGATCTTTTTAATATGTTGTTGGATTTTGTTTGCTAGAATTTTGTTAAGGATTTTTGCATCTGTGTTCATCAATGATATTGGCCTGTAGTTTTCTTTTTCTTTTCTTTTTTTTTTGGCATCTTGCTCAGGTTTTGGTATTAGGGTGATGGCAGCCTCATAGAATGAGTTTGGAAGTTTACCTTCCTCTGCAATTTTCTGGAAGAGTTTGAGTAGGATAGGTGTTAGCTCGTCTCTAAATTTTTGGTAGAATTCAGCTGTGAAGCTGTCTGGTCCTGGGCTTTCATTTGTTGGAAGATTTCTGATTACAGTTTTGATTTCCATGCTTGTGATGGGTCTGTTAAGATTTTTTATTTCTTCCTGATGCACTTTTGGAAAGTTCTACTTGCCTAAGAATTTGTCCATTTCTTCCAAGTTGTCCATTTTATTGGCATATAGTTGCTGATAGTAGTCTCTTATGATCCTGTGTATCTCTGTGTTGTCTGTTGTGATTTCTCCATTTTCAGTACTAATTTTTTTAATTTGATTCTTCTCTCTTTTTTTCTTGATGAGTTTGGCTAATGGTCCATCAATTTTATCTTCTCAAAGAACCAGCTTTTAGCTTTGTTGATTTTTGCTATGGTCTGTTTTGTTTATTTGCATTTATTTCTGCCCTAATTTTTATGATTTCTTTCCTTCTACTAACCCTGCGGTTCTTCATTTCTTCTTTTTGTAGTTGCTTTAGGTATAGAGTTAGGTTATTTATTTGATTTTTCTGTTGTTTCTTGAGGTAAGCTTGTATTGCTATAAACCTTCCCCTTAGCACTGCTTTTACTGAGTCCCATAGTTTTGGGTTGTTGTGTTTTCATTTTCATTCATTTCTATGCATATTTTGATTTCTTTTTTGATTTATTCTGTGATTTGTTGGTTATTCAGAAGCATGTTGTTTGGCCTCCATATGTTTGTATTTTTAATAGTTTTTTTTTTTTTTTTTCTTCTCTGTAGTTGACGTCTAATTTTACCGCATTGTGATCAGAAAAGATGCTTGGAATGATTTCAGTTTTTTTGAATTTACCAAGGCTAGATTTATGGCCCAGGATGTGATCTATCCTGGAGAAGGTTCCATGTGACTTGAGAAAAAGGTGAAATTCATTGTTTTGGGGTGAAATGTCCTATAGATAGCAATTAGGTCTAACTGGTCCATTGTATCATTTAGGGTTTGTGTTTCCTTGCTAATTTTCTGCTGAGTTGATCTATCCATAGATGTGAGTGGAGTATTAAAGTCTCCTACTATTATTGTGTTACCATTAATTTCCCCTCTCATACTTGTTAGTATTTGCCTTACATATTGTGGTGCTCCTATGTTGGGTGCATATATATTTATAAATGTTATATCTTCTTGGATTGATCATTTGATCATTGTGTAATGTACCTTTGTCTCTCTTCACGGCCTTTATTTCAAAGTCTGTTTTAACTGATATGAGTATTGCTACTTCTGCTTTCTTTTGGTCTCCATTTGTGTGGAATATCTTTTTCCAGCCCTTCACTTTCAGTCTGTATATGTCCCTAGGTTTGAGGTGAATCTCTTGTAGACAGCATATATAGGGGTCTTGTTTTTGTATCCATTCAGCCAGTCTTTGTCTTTTGGTTGGGGCGTCCAACCCATTTACATTTAAGGTAATTATTGATAAGTATGATCCCGTTGCCCTTTACTTTGTTGTTTTGGGTTCAAGTTTATACACCTTTTCTGTGTTTCCTGTCTAGAGAAAATCCTTTAGCATTTGTTGAAGAGCTGGTTTGGTGGTGCTGACTTCTCTCAGCTTTTGCTTGTCTGTAAAGCTTTTGATTTCTCCTTCATATTTGAATGAGATCCTTGCTGGGTACAGTAATCTGGGTTGTAGGTTTTTCTCTTTCATCACTTTAAGTATGTCTTGCCATTCCCTTCTGGCCTGAAGAGTTTCTATTGAAATTTCAGCTGTTATCCTTATGGGAATCCCCTTGTGTATTATTTGTTGTTTTTCCCTTGCTGCTTTTAATATTTGCTCTTTTTGTTTGATCTTCGTTAATTTGATTAATATGTGTCTTGGGGTGTTTTGCCTTGGGTTTATTCTGTTTGGAACTTTCTAGGTTTCTTGGATTTGGGTGACTATTTCCTTCCCCATTTTAGGAAAGTTTTTAACTATTATCTCCTCAAGTATTTTCTCATGCCCCCCCCCCCTTTTTTTTTTTTGGTCTTCTTCTTCTTCTGGAACTCCTATGATTCGAATGTTGAGGCGTTTGACATTGTCCCAGAGGTCTCTGAGGTTATCCTCATTTCTTTAATTCTTTTTTCCTCTCTGCTTCATTTATTTCCACCATTCTATCTTCCACCTCACTTATCCTATCTTCTGCCTTAGTTATCCTACTGTTGGTTCCCTCCAGAGTGTTTTTGATCTCAGTTATTGCATTATTCATTATTGATTGACTCTTTTTTGTTTCTTCTAGGTCCTTGTTAAACATTTGTTGCATCTTCTCAATCCTTGTCTCCAGACTATTTATCTGTAACTCCATTTTTGTTTCCAAGATTTTGGATCATTTTTACTATCATTATTCTGAATTCTTTTTCAGGTAGACTCCCTATCTCCTCCTCTTTTGCTTAGTTTGGTGGGCATTTATTATGTTCCTTTACCTGCTGAATATTTCTCTGCCTTTTCATTTTGTTTAGATTGCTAGGTAGTTTGTGGTTCCTCTTTATTGTGGAGGTTCCTCCATGTGGGTGGGGTTGGATAAGTGGTTTGTCAAGGTTTCCTAGTTAGAGAAGCTTGTGCCGGTGTTCTGGTTGGTGGAGCTGGATTTCCTCTCTCTGGAGTGCAATGAAGTGTCCAGTAGTGAGTTTTGAGGGGTCTGTGGGTCTGGTGTGACTTTTGGCTGCCTGTATTTTAATGCTCAGGTTTATGTTCCTGCGTTGTTGGAGAATTAGCTTGGTATGTCTTGCTCTGAAACTTGTTGGCTCTTGGGTGGAGCTTGGTTTCAGTGTAGGTATGGAGGCTTTCGATGAGCTCTTGTTGATTAATGTTCCCTGGAGTCAGGAGTTTTCTGGAGTTCTCAAGTTTTGGATTTAAGCCTCCTGCCTTTGGCTTTCAGCCTTATTCTTACAGTAGTCTCAAGACTTCTCCATCCATACAGCACCAATGATAAAACATCTAGGTTAATGGTGAAAAGATTCTCCACAGTGAGGGACACCCAGAGAGGTTCACAGAATTACATGGAGAAGAGAAGAGGGAGGAGGGAGATAGAGGTGACCAGGAGGAAAAGAGGGGGAATCAAAAGCGGAGATAGCAGTCTAGCCAGTAATCAATTCCCTATGTGCTCTCCACAGTCTGGAACATTCAGAGAGGCTCAGGGAGTTACATAGAGAAGAGAAGAGGGAGGAAGGAGATAGAGGTGACCAGGAGGAGAAGAGGGGGAGGCAAAAGGAGAGAGACAGATCTATCCAGTAATCAGTTCCCCAAGTGTTCTCCACAGCCCAGAACATCCAAAGATTCATGGAGTTGGGTAGAGAAGAGAAGGGGGAGGGAGGAGATAGAGGTCACCTGGGGGAGAAAAAGGAGAGTCAAAAAAGGGGGAGAGAGCAATAAAGCCAGTAATCATACTCCTAAGTAAAAATGGGTACTGAAGATTGGACTCTTAAAGGTACAAAGTTGATAACAAAAATCAAAAAGCAAAGATTAAAAATCTAGAGTAGAGGTTAGACTCTCAAAAATACAATATTAAAAAAGCAAAACAAAATCACAAAAATTTTGAAAAAAAAATATATATATGAAATTTGCCTTAAAAATAGGGTATTTTTTGTAAGGTAATAGTAGGTTATAAAAATGAAAATTAAAGGAGTAATAAAGAACTTAAAAATAAAAAAAAATAAATAAAAAATGATAATAGTAAAATATCTCTAGGTATTTCTCTGGAGCTGTTGAGGGCAGTGTCGGATCAGTTCAGTTTCAGATAGTTCCTTGTTCTACCTTATACTTCTTCTCACAGTCTATAGGCCCCTTCCAATGTAGTCAGTGCTAACTACAGGGTTTTAATCTGTTACACGTGTCACTTCCAGAGAAGTTCCCTCTTCTTTGTTTATTTTGGCTTCCTCTGTTTGCAAGTCTCTTCAGTGTCTAATTTCTGCCCTGACACAAGGGGGCAAAGGTGGTCACATATTTAGGCTAACTTGTTCAGTTATACTCTGGGGAGGGAGAAACACTGCAAACAAATATCACTGGTGTGTGTGGGGAGTGCTCACAGTGTCTGAGCCACACTTGTCCCCGCTCACAGCATGTGTGCTTTCCCAGTCTACACTGCTTAGGCTCCATGTTGCTCTGTAGGGGAACTGTCTAAAGTGGGCCCTGGGTTGCATGCACTTCACAGGTCTAAGCCAGTCAGGTTCAGGTTCTTGGGTACTCCACAAAAGCACAAACTTGGCTGGGCCCGTGTTTTGTGCCCTTCCCAGGTCCAAGCAGCTCAGGCGACCAGGTGCTTGGTGAGCTCATTCTCCCAGCTGGGCGGTGCATCTTATCACCTCCCTGGTCCCAGGCCCTTGGTTTCTTGAATGCGCCATGAGAGCACCGTCTCAGATGTGCCATGTGTCTCCTCTGGGGAGCTGATCTTTGCTACCCTCCTGGTGGATGTCAACTGTCCAGGATCCCAGGAGGACTTGGTTAGTAACTGGGAGCCTGCTCACAGTTTGGTGGAGGATGCCATCTCTGGGGCCGAGATTGCCCCTCGCCTTCTGACTATGGCTGTTGCCCGCCTGCCTCTCTGGTGGGGGGAGGGGCTAGTCCACAGCTGGCTAGCTCTCCTCTGGTGTTCTCCCAATCCTTTGTTGTATGAGTGGGCCAGGCTGTGCCTCAGAGCTTTTCTTGGGAAAGTTCTCTTTTTTTTTTTTTCTCTCTGGCTACCCACAGTTTGGGTTGCTGTCTCACGTTAGCTCCCTTAGACTGTCCTCAGGGCATTCAGGCCCAGTCCTCACCCTAAGAAAGCAGCCTGTTCCTCTCTGTACAGCCCCTGCTCACTGCTGGCGGATGCAAGTGTCTGGGCTACCTCTTCGCTGGAAGACGCAGCTAGGTGTGTAATCTGTGGGATTTTTTTTTTTTTTTCCTCCCGGTTATGTTGCCCTCTGAGATTCCAAAACTCCCAACAGACCCTCCGGTGAGAGGGTTTCCTGGTGTTTGGAAACTTCTCCTCCTTCATGACTCCCTCCCCAGGATGGGTCTTCATCCCTAACTCTTTTGTCTCTCTTTTTATCTTTTATATTTTGCCCTACCTCCTTTTGAAGAGAGTGGTCTGCCTTTCTGGGTGCCTGGTGTCCTCCGCCAGCATTCAGAAGTTGTTTTGTGGAATTTGCTCTGCGTTCAAATGATCTTTCAATGAATTTGTGGGGGAGAAAGTGGTCTCCTCATCCTATTCCTCTGCCATCTTCAGGTTATTTCTAATAAACCAGTGGGGTGGCCATTGACCAAGAGGACTTTTTATCTTCCATCAAAAGCCAAGCGGATAATCTGTGTATCTTTTTCTGAGAACATTTGGTCCGAGGGAACCCCCCTCTCTCCAGTCAAAACTTGGCTTACATATTCTCCCTACAATACCATTTTACAGCTCCAGTTAAATCTGTGCTCAGACATAGGCTCAGTGTGCATGTATTCAGTTCATATTTTTTCATGGATCATGACCTTTAAACTATATAAGTGGCAAGAGAAGGGAATTTCTATGAAGTACCACCGGGAGGGTATCTTTCACTCCCAAAGTGAATCTAAGTCCAAGAATACTTCTTGACTGGATCTGAGTCTGTCTCCAGTTAATCACCTCTTCAGACACTAGAGTGGACAGCCCTTGAGGCAGGAAGGGCGAGGCCTGGGAGGCAGAGCAGAACAAGCATCTTAATCCAAATTGAGACTGAGGCCAGCTGTCCAGCCTGTTCCTGTGGCCACAGCTCCAGGGCTGGCGCCCACGGCTGCCCCCACATTATTCCACTGTCCCCTTGAAGGTGCCTCCTTCCTTCTTCCCATGCAAGCAGCCGGTCCAGTGCATGAATTTGTGGGTTGGACTGTAATTGCTAGCTATGCTTGGAAGCCTGCCTCCCTCTAATTCAGCCTTGACACAAATAGCTAGAGAGTTCACTTGCAAAGCCACAACTCCCACAGCAAGGCACTAAGGGGTCCCCTTCCTGAGAGTGGACTCTATTCCATGCAAGTCAACAACTTCTTACCGAGCATCTACTTGGTGTTTAGCACACTCTGTGAAGAATTAATCTGAAAAGCAAATTTGATACAGTTGTAAAACCTTGGATTACCCAGGCATCTCAGTCTACAGATCTATCCTCACATAGGGACCATCAGCCTCTACTTGGACCACTTCACTGACTGACTCTTGAAGAATTTTTGTTAGAAAATTCTTCGTGCTTCTCAGAGAGGCAGCATAGTGCAGTGGTTAACTCCCATGGACCTGAGTTCTAATCTCATCTCTGTGGCTTATGATCTTGAGCAAGTCACTATATCTATGCCTCCATTTCCTTATCTAAGATGGGAATAATGATAGCCATTGCAAAAACCATTATTGTATGAAAATTAATTGTGCTTATAAAATGTATTGCCCAGGGACTTCCCTGGTAGCTTAGTGGTTAAGAATCCACCTTGCAATGCAAGGAATGTGGGTTTGACCCCTGGTCAGAAACTAGAATCCCACATACCAAGGAGCAGCTAAGTCCACACATGGCAACTAGAGAGTCTGTGTGTCACATGGCAAAAAAATATCCTACATGAGGCAACAAAGATCTTGCATGTCACAACTAAGACCCACTGCAGCAAAATTAAAAACAAAAACTGTGAAGGCAAATAGCTGCTTTCAAAAAAAATTTAAAAGTGTATTGCCCAGTTCCAGCACAAACTAGATGCTTATTAAGCCAGTTCCAGTATGTAGTCACCTTTGGCCTTTAGTAATTTAGTAACTTCAGGTTCTCTTGTAACTGAAATAATACCTACAACATAGGATTATGAAGATATAACCCTGCATAAGAACTTACTAATTTATTTTAGGACCTTTTGTTTGAATTTTTCTAAACTTGAATTTTTTTAATCCATACAATAGAAATAGTAGTGCTTGCTATTCAACACTCAAAGGGCTTTCATGAGAAATAAAGTATATAGGATACATATTAGCTCTGTGCTTGCTAAATAGTACACTTCATTATCATTCACTTTCATTCATTTGCCTTAAAAGATGTCTGCCTTTCAAGGTCTTTGGTTCACTTTTTGGATCTACACAGACTAAGTCAAATCTTTCCTCTTGTATCTTTCTTGTATCTTTTATTATAGTGTCTCCCATAGGTTTTTTTCCACCAGTGTGGACAGTTTCCAGTGTCTCCACAGCATTTCTTGAAATAAGGTATTAAACAACATCCTTGGAATATTTTCCAGCTTGCCTTCAGCTGGTCAAGGTGTTTTTCAAAATATGCTGTGAAAATTTAAATGTGCAACTCCAGGAACAAATTGACCATCCCCAAACACGTTGAGAACATCATCTTCATTGTGTGTGATAAGTTTCTTTGAATGCAACAAAAAGATTAAGTGGTAGACTTGCCATACTGCTGATTCATATTAAGCTTGTAATCAGCTTAAATCATGAGGTTGTTTTACATTTGCTGCTGTTAAGCCATGTCTCTCCAATTCCATACTGATGAAGTTTAATTTTTGATCATGATTATAGGATTTTTCTCTTGGTCTCTGGTAAAATTAGTCTCATTATTTTGACCAATTTTTTAAATTTTTTTAAAAATTAATTATATTGTAGTGGTTTTTGCCATACGTTGACATGAATCAGCTATGGGTATACATGTGGGCCCCATCCTGAACCCTCCTCCCACCTCCCTCCCCATCCAATCCCTCAGGGTAATCCCAGTGCACCAGCCCTGAGCACCTTGTCTCATGCATCAAACCTGGACTGGTGATCTATTTCACATATGATAATATACATGTTTCAATGTAAATCTCTCAAATCATCCCACCCTCACCTTCTCCCACAAAGTCCAAAAGTCTGTGACCATTTTTTATCTATTTCCTTTATAATAAATCTCAATTTATATATCCTGCATATTAACTACTTATTACAGTAATTACTGACTTAATCAGAATGCACTTTATTTGCTTAAATTAAATTGTTAAAGAGGATAGGTCAAGCTAGAGCTCTGTGAGGTGAAAGACAGCACACGTCCATCCAGGTAGATTTTGATTAACATTATGGAGATCTGACTGATCTAACAGCTATAAGCTCTCCATGCTCTAATGCCACCTAACTCTTAGTTTTTTTTTTTTTTTGCCATTTCACAAACACTGTGCATGCAAAATGAGGAAATTAGAAGGTTATCTCACTGCCCCAAACCATATAGGAGAAAGAGGATAGCAAAGAACACGAATCAAATCTTTAACACACTTGTTGGGTGTCTTGTAGGAAATTACTCAGACTTACTTTTGATATTCTCATTTGCAGAAAACAACTCTAGTATGTTCCTTGGTGCTTACTAGAGAATTAAGAATGGTGATAACCAGAATAAATTCTCCATAAAATGCAGATATTGTTGTATTTAAGTACCTGGACTTGGAACATAGATTATCTTTCATTCTTGTGTGTGTGTGTGTGTATTTTTTTTTAATTCTGTGCTAAGTCATTTCAGTCATGTCTGACTCTTTGCGACACTATAGAATGTAGCCTCCTGCCAGGCTCCTCCGCCCATGGGATTCTGGAGTCGGTTATACTCTCCTTCAGGGGATCTTCCTAACCCAGGGATGGAACCCACATCTCCTGTGGCTCCTGCATTACAGGTGGATTCTTACTTTCTGGTTGCATTGGGTCTTCATTCCTGCTCATGGGCCTTCTCTAGGTGCAGCGAGCAGGGGCTGCTTCTCATTGCAGTGCATGGGTTTCTCACTGAGGTGGCTTCTCTTGTTGCAGAGTACAGGCTCCAGATGCACAGGCTCCAGTAGTTGCAGCACGTGGGCTCAGTAGTTGTGGTGCATGGGCTTAGTTGCTTGATGGCATGTGGAATCTTCCCAGATCAGGGATCAAACCCGTGCCCCTTGCATTGGCAGGTAGATTCCCATTCACTGTACCACCAGGGAAGTCCTATTGTATATATTTTAAAGATACTACACAGATGAAGAAAAAACGCTCAGAGAAGCAGCACCAAGATTCAAACTCATATTTGTTGTGCTAAAAAAATCCATCGTCTTTCCTTAATTCCATGGTATTTCACTAAGATAACATGTGAAAAGTGTTTTGTATTATAAAACCCTGCTTTGAATTGTTCTTATACTTTTGTTTACCAATTAGAAATTCTACTGGGAAAACAGTAGGTTCATTTGGCATAATTTGTCCTCAGTGAACTCAAGTGGCCTCTCAGTTCAGTTCAGTCACTCAGTCATGTCCGACTTTTTGCGACCCCATGAATTGCAGCACGCCAGGCGTCCCTGTCCATCACCAACTCCTGGAGTTTACTCAGACTCACGTCGACCGAGTCCGTGATGCCATCCAGCCATCTCATCCTCTGTCCTCCCCTTCTCCTCCTGCCCCAAATCCCTCCCAGCATCAGAGTCTTTTCCAATGAGTCAACTCTTCACATGAGGTGGCCAAAGTACTGGACTTTCAGCTTTAGCATCATTCCTTCCAAAGAACCCAGGGCTGATCTCCTTCAGAATGGACCGGTTGGATCTCCTTGCAGTCCAAGGGACTCTCAAGAGCCTTCTCCAACACCACAGTTCAAAAGCATCAATTTGGCGCTCAGCTTTCTTCACAGTCCAACTCTCACATCCATACATGACCACAGGAAAAACCATAGCCTTGACTAGACGGACCTTTGTTGGCAAAGTAATGTCTCTGCTTTTGAATATGCTATCTAGGTTGGTCATAACTTTCCTTCCAAGGAGTAAGCATCTTTTAATTTCATGGCTGCAGTCACCATCTGCAGTGATTTTGGAGCCCCCAAAATAAAGTCTGACACTGTTTCCACTGTTTCCCCATCTATTTCCCATGAAGTGATGGGACTAGATGCCATGATCTTTGTTTTCTGAATGTTGAGCTTTAACCCAACATTTTCACTGTCCTCTTTGACTTTCATCAAGAGGCTTTTGAGTTCCTCTTCACTTTCTGCCATAAAGGTGGTGTCATCTGCATATCTGAGGTTATTGAGATGTCTCCCGGCAATCTTGATTCCAGCTTGTGTTTCTTCCAGCCCGGCGTTTCTCGTGATGTACTCTGCATATGAGTTAAATAAGCAGGGTGACAATATACAGCCTTGACGTACTCCTTTTCCTATTTGGAACCAGTCTGTTGTTCCATGTCCAGTTCTAACTGTTGCTTCCTGACCTGCATATAGGTTTCTCAAGAAGCAGGTCAGGTGGTCTGGTATTCCCATCTCTTTCAGAATTTTCCACAGTTTATTGTGATCCACACAGTCAAAGGCTTTGGCATAGTCAATAAAGCAGAAATAGATGTTTTTCTGGAACTCTCTTGCTTTTTCCATGATCCAGGGGATATTGGCAATTTGATCTCTGGTTCCTCTGCCTTTTCTAAATCCTTGAACATCTGGAAGTCCACGGTTCACGTATTGCTGAAGCCTGGCTTGTTGAATTTTGAGCATTACTTTACTAGCGTGTGAGATGAATGCAATTGTGCGGTAGTTTGACATTCTTTGGCATTGCCTTTCTTTGCAATTGGAATGAAAACTGACCTTTTCCAGTCCTGTGGCCACTGCTGAGTTTTTCAAATTTGCTGGCATATTGAGTGCAGCACTTTCACAGCATCATCTTTCAGGATTTGGAATAGCTCAACTGGAATTCCATCACCTCCACTAGCTCTGTTTGTAGTGATGCTTTCTAAGGCCCACTTGACTTCACATTCCAGGATGTCTGGCTCTAGGTCAGTGATCACACCATCGTGATTATCTTGGTCATGAAGATCTTTTTTGTACAATTCTTCTGTGTATTTTGCCACCTCTTAATATCTTTTGCTTCTGTTAGGTCCATACCATTTCTGTCCTTTATCGAGCCCATCTTTGCATGAAATGTTCCCTTCATATCTCTAATTTTCTTGAAGAGATCTCTAGTCTTTCCCATTCTTTTGTTTTCCTCTATTTCTTTGCCTTGATTGCTGAGGAAGGCTTTCTTATCTCTCCTTGCTATTCTTTGGAACTCTGCATTCAGATGCTTATATCTTTCTTTTTCTCCTTTGCTTTTTGCTTCTCTTCTTTTAACAGCTATTTGTAAGGCCTCCCCAGACAGCCATTTTGCTTTTTTGCATTTCTTTTCCATGGGGTTGGTCTTGATCCCTGTCTCCTGTACAATGTCACAAAACTCCGTCCATAGTTCATCAGGCACTCTATCTATCAGATCTAGTCCCTTAAATCTATTTCTCACTTCCACTGTATACTCATAAGGGATTTGATTTAGGTCATACATGAATGGTCTAGTGGTTTTCCCTATTTTCTTCAATTTAAGTCTGAATTTGGCAATAAGGAGTTCATGGTCTGAGCCACAGTCAGCTCCTGGTCTTGTTTTTATTGACTGTATAGAGCTTCTCCATCTTTGGCTACAAAGAATATAATCAGTCTGATTTCAGTGTTGGCCATCTGGTGATGTCCATGTATAGAGTCTTCTCTTGTGTTGTTGGAAGAGAGTGTTTGCTATGACCAGTGCATTTTCTTGACAAAACTCTATTAGTCTTTGCCCTGCTTCATTCCGTATTCCAAGGCCAAATTTGCCTGTTACTCCAGGTGTTTCTTGACTTCCTACTATTGCATTCCAGTCCCCTATAATGAAAAGGACATCTTTTTTGGGTTTTAGTTTTAAAAGGTCTTGTAGGTCTTCATAGAACCGTTCAGCTTCAGCTTCTTCAGCGTTACTGGTTGGGGCATAGACTTAAATTACTGTGACATTGAATGGTTTGCCTTGAAAATGAACAAAGATCATTCTTTCGTTTTTGAGATTGCATCCAAGTACTGCATTTCAGACTCTTTTGTTGACCATAATGGTTGCCTCTAGGTGATTACAAGTTCGCCTTTTTATGTATACAGTACTCACAAATCACCTTTGAACTTTTCTTTTTGCTAGTTTCTTAAATTTTAGGGGCAGTAAGTTCATAAGTTTTCGAATCACCCCTTCTTAAAAACATCAAGACACGTATCCTTTTCCAGGTTTTTTGGCACTTCTCCCTCTGAGAAACTTCAAGGATATCCTGTTCTTTTGTGTGTGAGCCTTTTTTATTCTGCCCTAAATGCTACATGAAACTCAAAGCAACTAGGCAATAGGTAACAATTTACACAAAATGTAGTCTGGTAATTAAAATAAATAACAGAAACAGAGAGAAATGTCCTAGGTGATCAAAAAGTGATTAGTGTGGGCTACAGGTAATAAGCAAAGGCCTCATTCCTGGTAAAGATGTAACCCTTTAAATCCCAAAATACTGGTCTTTGATTTTGGAATTTTTTATAATCAAACAAGGGGACCCTCATTGTGCTACTTGAAGATTCCCAGTCTTCTCACTCTCCTGCCTGCCTGGTCTTCTTATGCATGCACTGGTACCCAGGAGCAGTGCTTACTCTCAGCGCTGTCTGGCTGGTGCCTTCTGGGCTGTGGTCCATGCACTGAGATACACTGAACCAAGAGAACCCATCAGAGGAGGTTGCAGGGACTCCTATGGCAACTAAGGTGCAGGGAAATAGTCATTGCCCAGAATGTCTGAAAAATGAAGCTGCTGTTAAGCTCAGGCACTTTTGCCCAAAGACTTAACTACAGTTTCTCAATTTAGTTATATTACAAATGTGTTTAAATACTTCCTCTATGCTGGGCACTGAGCTAAAGTGCTGCTGATGAAAAGCCCAGCTAAACATGTACCCAAGGATGTTTCTCATGAAAGATGAAAAGCCAACTTCTTAGTTGAGTTTTGAAGAACCACCAGCTATTAGTTGGATGAAAAGGTGGAAGGACACCAGATAGTGGAAATAGCTGAGGGAAAGCAAGAAGAAAAGCATGAAGTAACTTGTCAAATTTGGGAAACTGCAAATACTTCTGGATGACTAGACAATATTTTTACTGTGAGGGAGTGATGGGGGGGCAAAGCTGGAGAAGTGGTCAGAAGCCAGATGGTGACCAATTTTGGTTGCTAAGATAGGGAGTTTGAGTTCTTTACCCTGTAAGCTACAGTGGCCTATTGATGGAATTTAATCAGCAAAGTGAAATGATTAAAACTGTGTTTTAGGAAGATGGATATTATGAGAGTGTGGAAGACAAATGGGGAAAGGGCCATCTGAAACACAGAGAGCCCCATTAAGAACGAAAGCAATAATCAAGGTTAGAAGCAAGGGATAGTGACTAAAGCAGTGACCATTAGTAAAGCAGACTGAATTAGAGTCTTTGGTGACTAGTTGAATAAGATGGAAAGAAAGGATTATAGGGAAAAGTGTAGTGAGATTCTCACATTTTATTTTATTTTTTACATGATTCACTTCATTGATTACAAGTTCCTTTCATGAAGGTAGGGCATAAAGAGGAAGGATCAAGTTTGTGGAGGTAAGATGATGAGTTCAGTCTTTGACGTGTTAAAATCTGGGATTTCTAAGGGGATATTTTAGTTGGTAAATTTATATTAGAGTCTGAAGTTCATTTGATGGAAGAGAGGAGAAGGAGATTCACCAATATATAAAAATGGTGGTTTGAAGTCATGGGTAGACATGAGACCAGGAGATACCAATAACCAATATTTTTGAATATACATGCATGCACTTCTTCTCTAAGAACCATACTTTTACTGTCCAAATGATCGTAGCTAATTGGCCCAGTCTGGACTAATCAGATTTGTTTTTTCAGTCGCTCAGTCGTGTCTGACTCTGCCACCCCATGGACTGCAGCATGCCTCGGATACCAGCCAGGAAATCTGACATTGAAATATCTCTGTAAATTGTAGAAATATAGTTAGGAACCATATTTGGTTATGAAAAAGCCAAATAAATTAAGTGAAGAGGAATGGGTCAATCCTGAGGAGAGAGATGAGAGAGAGAAGCTCCATATTGCCTGATAGACTCTAAGACTGGGGTAGTCCTTCATGAAGCCTTGGTTCCTAGAAACACCTCTAGAGTTCCTTCTAATAAGTCTCATTCCACCCCATCAAACACCCTTATTTTCTTCCTTTATCTTGAAGGAAGTGAAAATGTTACTTAGAATCAGAGGAAGAATTGAAATGCTATTTTGAAACTCTTAATGAAATTACAAACTAAATAATAATAGCTACTGACATAACAAAAATTAAGGCAATCAGGTGTATGTCTCCTACTGGAAACCCACAGCATTACCTGTGATGTATTACTGCCAGAAAATCAAACTTGAGTATGATCAAGTCTCTAAATCTAACTGGAAATTTGTGGAAAATAAATACAAGGTACAGAGGAACATGTGAAACTATGCCATGGGCATGAAATTGATGATATCCAGACTGTGGCAAGCATTATCAGATAGATTATATAATTTCTTCATGCAAAAAAATAGATGGAGGGAGATGGAGGGGTGATCCATTAAGTTAAATGAGACTTAAGGGATACATGAATCGATTTTAAAATACAGACTGTTTTTGGTCATGAGTCTTGAGTATTTTAAAAGATAATGAAATAACTAGAGAAATTTGTTCACTAACTGGATATTTTATGATATTGAAGAACTATTGCTTTTAAATATGATATAATGACTGCCTTTTTTGAAGCCATACACTTTTGAGGTACATACATTAACAGTAACAGATGAAAAATATAACTGCTGAGATTTCCTTCAAAATTAATAAAATGTGGCAAAGTGAAGTAAGGAATATAGATGAACCAGATTGGCTCTGGAGTTGATAATAAAGTTAAGGATGCAGTATATTATTGTCTCCACTTTTTATGTGCTTAAAATTTTTTATGACAACAAGTTTTGTTTTGTTATTTTTAGTAAGGGCCTCAATATACTCAAAAATGTGAAGCTAGTTTAACCTCTGAATATCAGTGTAGCATACCATATCACAATAAGTAATAAAACTCACATAGTTATTCCAAAAGATGCAGAAAAATCATTTGACAAAATCCAATACCCCTTCTAAAGCACTAAACAAAATAGAAAAAGAAGGGGACCTTATCTACCTGATAGATGCCATCTGTGAAAAACATGTAGTTAATTTGATATTAATACAGCAATGCTTAAGCTATCTCTATTTGCAAATGGTGTGATTTTCTATATAGAAAATCCTATAGAATTCACTAAAAACCTATTAGAATAATAAATGAATTCAGTAAGTATGTAGGACACATGATCAGTATATAAAAATAAATTGTATTTCTATACACTAGTAATAAACAATCTGAAAATGAAATTAAGAAAACAATCCACTGATATCATTGTTCAGTCGCTCAGTCATGTCTGACTCTTTGCAACCCCATGGACTGCAGCATGCCAGGCCTCCCTCTCCTTCACCATCTCCTAGACCTTGCTCAAACTCATGTCCATTGAGTTACTGATGTCATCCAACCAACTCATCCTCTCTCATTCCCTTATCCTCCTGCCTTCAATCATTCTCAGTATCAGAGTCTTTTCTAATTAGTTGGCCCTTCGTATCAGGTGGGCAAAATATTGGAGCTTCAGCATCAGTAGTTCCAATAAATATTCAGGGCTGATTTCCTTTTGGATTGACTTGTTTGATCTCCTTGCAGTCCAAAGGGCTCTCAAAAGGTTTCTCCAATACCACTATTCAAAAGCACCAATTCTTGGTGCTCAGCCTTGTTTATGGTTCCACTCATACATCCATACATGACTATTGGAAAAACCATAGCCTTCATTGGAAAAGTAATGTCTCTGCTTTTTAATATACTGTCTACGTTGGTCATAGCTTTTCTTCCAAGCAGCAAATGTCTTTTAATTTCATGGCTGCAGTCAACATCTGCAGTGATTTTGGAGTCCAAGAAAATAAAGCCTATTACTGTTTCCATTGTTTCCTCATTTATGTGCCATGAAGTGATGGGACCGATGCCATGATCTTAGTTTTTTGAATGCTGAGTTTTAAGCCAGCTTTTTGACTCCCCTCTTTCACTTTTATCAAGAGGTTTTTTAGTTTCCCTTCACTTTCTGCCCTAAGGGTGGTGTCATCTATATATCTGAAGTCATTGATATTTCTCCCAGAAATCTTGATTCCAGCTTGTGCTTCATCCAGCCTGGCATTTTGCATGATGTACTCTGCATATAAGTTAAATAAGCAAGGTGACAACATACAGTCTTGATGTACTCCTTTCCCAATTTGGGACAAGTCTGTTGTTCCATGTCCCATTCAAACTGTTGATTCTTGACCTGCATAGATTTGTCAGGAGACAGGTCAGGTGGTCTGATATTCCCATCTCTTGAAGAATTTTCCACAGTCTCTTGTGATCCATACAGTCAAAGGCTTGATGTAGTCAATAAAGCAGAAGTAGATGTTTTTCTGGAACTCTCATGCTTTTTCTGCAACCCTCTTGCTTTTTCTGTGATCCAGCAGATGTTGGCAATTTGATCTTTGGTTTGTCTGCCTTTTCTAATCCAGCTTAAACATCTGAAAGTTCTTGGTTCACATACTACTGAAGCCTGGCTTGGAGAATTTTGAGCATTACTTTGTTAGTATGTGAGATGAGTGCAATTGTGTGGTAGTTTGAATATTCTATGGCATTGCCTTTCTTTGAGATTGGAATGAAAACTGACCTTCTCCAGTCATGTAGCCACTGCTGAGTTTTCCAAATTTGCTGGCATATTGAGTGCAGCACTTTCACAGCATCATCTTTTAGGATTTGAAATAGCTCAACTGGGATACCATCACTTCCACTAGCTTTGTTTATAGTAATGCTTCCTAAGGCCCACTTGACTTTGCATTCCAGGATGTCTGGCTCTAGGTGAGTGATCACACCATTGTGATTATCTGGGTCATAAGATCTTTTTTGTATAGTTCTTCTGTGTATTCTTGCCACCTCTTCTTAATATCTTCTGCTTCTGTTAGGTCCATACCATTTCTGTCCTTTATTGTGCCTGTCTTTGCATGAAATGTTCCCTTGGTATTTTCTTGAAGAGAAAATATTCCCTTCTAATTTTCTTGAAGAGATCTCTATAGTCTTTGCCATTCTGTTGTTTTCCTCTATTTCCTTGCACTGATCACTTAGGAGGGCTTTCTCGTCTCTCCTTGCTATTCTTTGGAATTCTGCATTCAGATGGTATATCTTTCCTTTTGTCCTTTGCCTTTGCATTGATATTGGCATCAAAAAGAATAAAAAATAAGGTACTTAAGAATTAATTTCTGTACTTAAGTACATTCTTGACGTACTCCTTTCCCAATTTGGGAATTTCTTAAGTACTCTGGTACTTAAGAAAGCCCAGAGATAAATCCACGCACATATGGACACCTTATCTTTGACAAAGGAGGCAAGAATATACAATGGATTAAAGACAATCTCTTTAACAAGTGGTGCTGGGAAATCTGGTTAACCACTTGTAAAAGAATGAAACTAGAACACTTTCTAACACCATATACAAAAATAAACTCAAAATAGATTAAAGATCTAAATGTGAGACCAGAAACTATAAAACTCCTAGAGGAGAACATAGGCAAAACACTCTCTGCATACATCACAGCACGATCCTCTATGACCCACCTCCCAGAATATTGGAAATAAAAGCAAAAATAAACAAATGGGACCTAATTAAACTTAAAAGCTTCTGCACATCAAAGGAAACTATTAGCAAGGTGAAAAGACAGCCTTCAGAATTGGAGAAAATAATAGCAAATGAAGCAACCGACAAACAACTAATCTCAAAAATATACAAGCAACTCCTACAGCTCAACTCCAGAAAAATAAATGACCCAATCAAAAAATGGGCCAAAGATCTAAATAGACATTTCTCCAAAGAAGACATACAGATGGCTAACAAACACATGAAAAGATGCTCAACATCACTCATTATCAGAGAAATGCAAATCAAAACCACTATGAGATACCATTTCACACCAGTCAGAATGGCTGCGACCCAAAAGTCTACAAATAATAAATGCTGGAGAGGGTGTGGAGAAAAGGGAACCCTCTTACACTGTTGGTGGGAATGCAAACTAGTACAGCCACTATGGAGAACAGTGTGGAGATTCCTTAAAAAACTGGAAATAGAACTGCCTTATGATCCAGCAATTCCACTGCTGGGCATACACACTGAGGAAACCAGAAGGGAAAGAGACACGTGTACCCCAATGTTCATTGCAGCACTGTTTATAATAGCCAGGACATGGAAGCACCCTAGATGTCCCTCAGCAGATGAATGGATAAGAAAGCAGTGGTACCTATACACAATGGAGTATTACTCAGCCATTAAAAAGAATACATTTGAATCAGTTCTAATGAGGTGGATGAAACTGGAGCCTATTATACAGAGTGAAGTAAGCCAGAAGGAAAAACACCAATACAGTATACTAACGCATATATATGGAATTTAGAAAGATGGTAACGATAACCCTGTATACGAGACAGCAAAAGAGACACTGATGTATAGAACAGGCTTATGGACTCTGTGGGAGAGGGAGAGGGTGGGAAGATTTGGGAGAATGGCATTGAAACATGTGAAATGTCATGTATGAAACGAGATGCCAGTCCAGGTTCAATGCACGACGCTGGATGCTTGGGGCTGGTGCACTGGGACGACCCAGAGGGATGGTATGGGGAGGGAGGAGGGAGGAGGGTTCAGGATGGGGAACACATGAGAAATAAAGGAATAAAAAATTAAAAAAAAAAAGAATTAATTTAACCAAAACCACAAAACCTATAGTCTGAAAACTATGAAAGATTGATGGAAGAAATCAGAGAGTTAAATGGAAAGAGACCATGTTCATGAATCAGAAGGTTTACTTAATAATTTTTACTATAGCAGTATGCCCCAATTTGATTGATAGATTCAATGCAATCACTATTTAAATCCCAGTTTGCATCTTTTCAGAAATTGGCACGCTGATTCTAAAATTCATATGGAAGTGCAAGAGGATAAGAATAGTCAGAACAATCTTGAAAAAGAATCTTAGTGGACACACACTTTCTAATTAAAAACTGAGTACAAAACTATAAGATATCTTGATCAACAAGATATTGAGGTACCACATAAGGAGAGACATATAACTATGTGGAATGGAATTGAGAGTCACAAAGTAAAACTGTCATATTAATGGTTAATTGATTTTCAACAAGGGCTTTGGAATTTCAGTCTAAAGAAAAATCTTTACCTCCTGATTGCACTACACAAAACTGAAACAATGGAGCAGCTTCTGGTTTTGTTTTGCTTTTCTTGGACAAGGAGGATGGTGAAAATATGTAAGATGAAGCTGATGGGGGCCAGGTGGCCCCATTTAATTTTCATGACTTTAATATAGCCTGTTCTAGAAAAGACTTAATGTCTTGCCCACATGTAAAATAGTCCGTGAAAATTACAACATGTAGAAAGAAGGGAAAGTGGAAAGAAGACACTAATTACAACTACAATGATAATTGCAACAGCCAACTTTTATAAAATATTTACTAAATGCCAGGAGTATTTCTAAATTTTTTAATTTATTAATTCATATAATACTCATAAAAATCACAGTACCATTATTATTCTCTTTAAATAGATGAGAAAACCGAAGTATCAAGAGTTTATATAAACTCACAATCAGTGAGTATTAAGACAGAGGTTCTCAGTTCTGATTGCACTTAAGAAGTATTTCAGGGAGTATAAAATATTCGATGCACAGCCCATCCATAAAACCAATTAAATCAAACTCTGTGGTGGCTTTTCAAATCTCCCCAGGTGATTCCAATGTTCAGTCAAGGATAAGAACCATCATGGTGGTGGTGGTTTAGTCACTAAGTTATGTCCAACTCCTTGTGACCACATGGACTGTATCCCACCAGGTTCCTCTGTCCATGGGATTTCCCAGGCAAAACTACTGTAGTGGGTTGCCATTTCCTTCTCCAGAGGATCTTCCTGACTCAGGGATTGAACCTGCATCTTCTGCATTGCAGGCAGTCTCCTGCATTGAAGAGGGATTCTTTACTGCTGAGCCACCAGGGAAGTCCCAAGAACCATCATATTAGTGTGTAGTTCTTACTCAATGACCACAGTAAGACACCTGCTTACCTAATCAAGCAGCATCTTCTGAGTTTAAAGAACTGATTTTTCCCCAGAAACATCAAATGAGAACTTAAAAATGAAAATTCTCAGGCCCGGGTTCAGACCTTGGATCAAACAGAAACCCCTGGATGAGACCCAGCCATCTGTGTTTTAACTACCCTACAAGATAATGCTGATGCGTGCGTCGGTTTGAAAACACTAATACAAGGATTAGGACATGTTTCTCTTCTTCCCTGTGCCATGGCTTAAGAGTCTGGAGATCTGGATTTAGTGCAAAGCTTTGTAAATGTTTATCTGTTGGCAAGTATTTTTGTCCATGAAATCCTCCAGATTCTTTATTTGTTAAGTGAGGGAAAGACAAGAAAATCCTAAGGTGTCTTCAAATGTTAAAACTGCATTTTCATAATTCTATCCTAATTTTCAGAACTAATTCAAGTTCCATGATGGAAGGTTTTCCTAAACCATAAACAAAGGCATTTTAATTTCCAGACATGAGAAGTCAGTATAACAAAGTGATTAAAAGCATGGACTCCTGGCTGTACCTAAGTTTGATTTCCACTTCTATCTCTTCCTATCTGCTTTTAGAAAAGTTTTTTTAATCTCTGTGAGCCTCAGTCTTCATTTTAAAAATGGATTCGTATTCATACCTACTTGATAGGCTTATGTGCGTGCATACTAAGTTGTTTCAATCATGTCCAACTCTGAGACCCCATGAACCATAGCTGGCCAGGCTCCTCTGTCCATGGGATTCTCCAGGCAGAAATACTAGAGTGGGCTGCCATTTTCTTCTCCAGGGAATCTTCCCAACCCAGGGATAGGAAGGGTTAAAAAAAAAAGTGCTTATGAAACAAATCATCAACTCAGGCACACAGTGAGGTCTCAAGAAGTGAAAACTCTAAATAATAATTATTAGTGCCACTCTTCTACACTAGATATTGCAATAAATTTGAATTTCAATCTTGTTCCCATTTCTAGGCACAGTTTAAGGGCAGGTATGAAAAGAGAAGAAACACAAGCTGGAATCAAGATTGCCGGGAGAAATATCAATAACCTCAGATATGCAGATGACACCACCCTTATGGCAGAAAGTGAAGAGGAACTCAAAAGCCTCTTGATGAAGGTGAAAGTGGAGAGTGAAAAAGTTGGCTTAAAGCTCAACATTCAGAAAACGAAGATCATGGCATCTGGTCCCATCACTTCATGGGAAATAGATGGGGAAACAGTGGAAACAGGGTCAGACTTTATTTTTCTGGGCTCCAAAATCACTACAGATGGTGACTGCAGCCATGAAATTAAAAGACGCTTACTCCTTGGAAGGAAAGTTATGACCAACCTAGATAGCATATTCAAAAGCAGAGACATTACTTTGCCAACAAAAGTTTGTCTAGTCAAGGCTATGGTTTTTCCTGTGGTCATGTATGGATGTGAGAGTTGGACTGTGAAGATGGCTGAGCGCCGAAGAATTGATGCTTTTGAACTGTGGTGTTGGAGAAGACTCTTGAGAGTCCCCTGGACTGCAAGGAGATCCAACCAGTCCATTCTAAAGGAGATCAGCCCTGGGATTTCTTTGGAAGGAATGACGCTAAAGCTGAAACTCCAATACTTTGGCCACCTCATGCGAAGAATTGACTCATTGGAAAAGACTCTGATGCTGGGAGGGATTGGGGGCAAGAGGAGAAGGGGACGACAGAGGATGAGATGGCTGGATGGCATCACTGACTCGATGGATGTGAGTCTGAGTGAACTCTGGGAGTTGGTGATGGACAGGGAGGCCTGGCATGCTGCAATTCATGGGGTCGCAAAGAGTCGGACATGACTAAGCAACTGATCTGATCTGATCTGATGAAAAGAGAAAGCTTGGGAAAGTTGAAGAGAAAATGGCTGTAAAAGACAAGGGGCTATGAGTGAAGATTGCATAAGAAGAATGAAATTCTAGCATCACTACATCTTAGAGCTAGTAGGGACAAGGATCTTAAGCATTTTCCAGGTCAACCTTCTATCCCTGTAGACCTGGGGACAGGGGCCAGTTTAGAGCAGAGTCTTGGGGGCAACCATTTATTAAGCGTTAATGGATATGGTTCTGTAAATTGTTGGGACTGAGGTTGGATTCAACCTAGAAGGCTTCAATTTACAAAGAGACTATTGATTCAGAATGTAGGAGAGTGGATTTTGAATGGAGGAAATCTGATCATCCCAACCTTCAAAACCAAATGTTACACGTCCTCTCAGCTCACCAGAATGGCTCCTGAAAGTAATGTCTTCCACACTGACAGGTGTTTCACCCATTAGAAATTTATATGTCAACACCCACAAAATTCATCACCTCTGCTACAAAATCCCTCATCCCTTTCTTGTGCCAAATGCTAAATTTTAAAACACATATGAGATGAAGGCAAATGAGAGAGGAGGATGCAGAATGGAATTCAGGTTGAGAGAGTAATATTTACAGGGCTTCAGAGGTATTTTTGGCTATGAGAAGGCAGAATGAGGTGTTGGTACCTGAGGCCAGAGGCGTTGTCTGGTGTGGAAGGCAGAGATGGAAGCATGTTGAGAACAGTTTACTCTTTTAAGGATTTCACATGTTGCTGCCCCCTGGTCTGTGATCATCTACTACCCTCTCAGAAGCAAAGGAGGATAGGAAATGAAAGACCCTGGATCACTGCAGTAATACAATCCTAGAGTAGTTTTCTAGGGCTGCTGAAACAAAATCTGGGGACCAGAAATAGAAAATCGATGTGTCAGCAGAGTTGGCACCTTTCGAGGACTGTTTCATATCTCCCCTGGCTTCTGGCAGCCTCAGGTGTTTCTTGGCTTGGAGATGATGTTCCTCATCTGTCTTCATATTGCTTCCCTTTGCACATGTCTGTCTCTATGTCCAAATATCTCTTTTTCATAAGAACTCAGTCATATAGGATTAGGGGACCTAGCCTAATAACCTCATCTCAACTCAATCATCTGCAAAGACCTTATTTCCAAGTAAGGTCCCATCAGCAGATACTGGAGGTTAGGACTTTATGTTTGGGTGGGTTGGGAGGTAACACAATTCAATCCATAACACAATCAATAATTTGCTCCTACCTCTGGTTAACATGAGACCCACAGAAAGTTTGCTTGATCACTAGGCATCTCCAGCCTTCAGTTCTCTGTCTCTAATCAGAGTTCTGTGGCTTCTAGGCACATTCCCTACCACCTTCCACATGGAGAGGTGTAGGGGCTCCTACAGCTCACAGCCAGGCCCTCTTTCAGCAGAGGAAAGCCCTAGGTCACCTTCCTAGGGCTGTTGGCAGGCAGTTATTGCACAGAGAAGATGTGGGTCTGGGAGGAACCTCAGGGATCACACAGTCATTTTATAGAGGAGTGGGCAAAATATCCTTCTTGTTCAGATACATGGCAGGAACAGTTGCAAACTCAGATGCCTCATTTGAAGTCTAGCACTCTGTGCACTCCGCTTATGACAGGCTTGTACTAGGCACTGTGAGAGAGTCAAAGGAAGTACAATATTTCATCAAGTTAAAAATGCACAGTTTTTCCCACATTTTCACATCTTTGGAATAGAGATGCTGTTTTTAATTACCGGCATGTTAAATTGGTCATGTTTTCTCTTTTTTAGTGGAGTTCACTGATAAACATACATCTTGAATGTCTTAAATCCATTAAATATGGTTTAAGAAATGACCCCAAGCTTCCAGATATCTCCCTTCTAGCTAGGGAGATGACGTTTTATTATTTATGTTACAGAAAGCAGTATAAGGCAGAATATAATTGAGATGGTCACACTAAAAGCTTTGGCTACAGAATACAAAAGAAAAAAATGAATTGATTGAAAATTCAAAACTCATCATGTCCCTATCACTACCTTTCTAAACTCTTCCAATGCTTTCTCTTGTTTTCAGGATAAAGGTAAAACTACTTTCACAGGCCCTAAAGTTTAGAATGTCCTGGACCTTCCTAAGTTTCCATCCTTACCTTGTACCACACTGCTTCACTGTCTCCACAGTGGCCCTCTTTTAATGGATCATATTGTCATGCCTCTTCCCAACACAGTGTTTTTCCCCATGCTGTTTCCTCTTCTTGGAGTGCCTTCCTTTCATTCTTCAACCAGATAACTCAATCCCTCTTCTGATCTTCTTAAAGGGTGACTTCTTTGGAGAAACCCTCCTAATTTCCTTATCAGTTGAAATTGTTTCCTTATATACTCTCAAAGCAACAAATATATTTCCCTATAGCCTTGCCATAGACACGGAAACATCTCCATTCATTTCAATATTTGAGTAATACCAGTTTTCCCCTGGTACCCCACTCCAGTACTCTTGCCTGGAAAATCCCATGGAGGGAGGAGCCTGGTAGGCTGCAGTCCATAGGGTCGCAAAGAGTTGGACACGGCTGAGCGACTTCACTTTGACTTTTTACTTTCATGCATTGGAGAAAGAAATGGCAACCCACTCCAGTGTTCTTGCCTGGAGAATCCCAGGGAGGGGGGAGCCTGGTGGGCTGCCGTCTCTGGGGTCGCACAGAGTCGGACACGACTAAAGTGACTTAGCAGCAGCAGCAGTTTTCTCCATTAAACTTAAGCTCCTTAAAGATGGATTCCTGTCTGTTTTTCTCATCATTGTATCGCAGGACCTAGCATAGATCCTGGTACAAAGATGGTGCTAATAATTATTTTTTGATGAACAAATGATGAATCTGTACAGGTTTATAGAAGATATATTTAATAGTGGCTTTATGATTTGACCTTCATCTTGAAAAATGATGGGCAGTAAACTTAGAAAATAGCAGTCTTTGGGTGACACAAACATAAAATCCCAGTTCTACCTTCAACGAAATTATTGAGATCATTAAATTAAATAATATATAAAGTACTTGAACCAGAGATCAAATTGCCAACATCCGCTGGATCATGGAAAAAGCAAGAGAGTTCCAGAAAAACATCTATTGCTTTATTGACTATGCCAAAGCCTTTGACTGTGTGGATCACAATAAACTGTGGAAAATTCTGAAAGACATGGGAATACCAGACCACCTGACCTGCCTCTTGAGAAATTTGTATGCAGGTCAGGAAGCAACAGTTAGAACTGGACATGGAACAACAGACTGGTTCCAAATAGGAAAAGGAGTTCGTCAAGGCTGTATATTGTCACCCTGTTTATTTAACTCATATGCAGAGTACATCATGAGAAACGCTGGGCTGGAAGAAACACAAGCTGGAATCAAGATTGCTGGGAGAAATATCAATAACCTCAGATATGCAGATGACACCACCCTTATGGCAGAAAGTGAAGAGGAACTCAAAAGTCTCTTGATGAAGGTGAAAGTGGAGAGTGAAAAAGTTGGCTTAAAGCTCAACATCAGAAAACGAAGATCATGGCATCCGGTCCCATCACTTCATGGGAAATAGATGGGGAAACAGTGGAAACAGTGTCAGACTTTATTTTTCTGGGCTCCAAAATCACTGCAGATGGTGACTGCAGCCATGAAATTAAAAGATGCTTACTCCTTGGAAGGAAAGTTATGACCAACCTAGATAGCATATTCAAAAGCAGAGACATTATTTTGCCAACAAAGGTTCATCTAGTCAAGGCTATGGTTTTTCCTGTGGTCATGTATGGATGTGAGAGTTGGACTGTGAAGAAGGCTGAGTGCCAAAGAATTGATGCTTTTGAACTGTGGTGTTGGAGAAGACTCTTGAGAGTCCCTTGGACTGCAAGGAGATCCAATCAGTCCATTCTAAAGGAGATCAGCCCTGGGATTTCTTTGGAAGGAATGATGCTAAAGCTGAAAGTCCAGTACTTTGGCCACCTCATGCGAAGATTTGACTCACTGGAAAAGACTCTGATGCTGGGAGGGATTGGGGGCAAGAGGAGAAGGGGACGACAGAGGATGAGATGGCTGGATGGCATCACTGACTCGATGGACATGAGTCTGAGTGAACTCCAGGAGTTGGTGATGGACAGGGAGGCCTGGCATGCTGCGATTCATGGGGTCGCAAAGAGTCGGACACGACTGAGCGACTGATCTGATCTGTACAGTGTCTGGAATGCAGATAACACTTAATGAAGTGTAGTCATTATTGTTGGTGTTGCATGCTCATCTCTGGTGGGCTGCTTGGGGTAAGGGCCATGCCTGATTCTCTATTATTGTGCACTGTCAGTGCCTTCTGCCTGCCATGTGTCCATAACTGTCCATTGACTGAATGCACAGCATTAAGGGTAAAGAAATGTTTCCAAGGGCAAGTATAGGGATCATTAAGTCTTATTTGTACCTAGATCTGCATCTTAATAGTAACTGTGAAAGTTGTCCTGTTGTCTTTCAATAAATTGCTTATGAATGGTAGGGAGTCATTCAGGACGGTAGGGAATGTTAATCCTCCTCTCCGTGCAAGTCCCACAGCATGTGTGATTCAGTAGTGTTTCCAGGTTTGTCACCAGTCCACGACTTTCAGGTGAACTGGAATCCCCACAATAAGTCACCGGGACCGCAGCTCATCAGCACCCCTCTCCTGTGAGCTTTCTCTGTTGTCCAAGGGCCGTTTACAAGCTCTTGATTCCTAGCTACTTCATCTGGCTTTCATTTTCAGCTGCAATTATAATGTGGGGAGTTTGACACATGTTTAAGAATCAGTCTCCTTTCTTTCATTATGTCTAGATTTTGGTGAGTCTTTTAAATCTGTGAAAATTGACATTTTTTTCAGCATAAAACATTTTAATCTATTTTTACTTTGATCATTGCGCCTAGTTCTATTTTATAACACTATTTGTCTGTTTATATATTCTCTTATCTCTAATTCTCCTTTTATGTCTTTATAGCTTTGATCTTTTCTTTGAATTAACTTTTATATTGAGATCATTGTAGGTTCACATGCAATTGTAAGAAATAATACAGACAGATCTAGTGTACTTTTTATTCAGTTTTCTCCCATGATAATATCTTATAAAAATGCAATATAACATTATAAACAGAATATTGACACTTATACTCACCAATCTAATTCAGATATCCCCAATTTCAGTTGTACTCATTTGTGGATGTCTTTGTGTACATGTGGGTGTGGGTGTACTTAATTTTATGTAATTTTATTAAATGCATTGGTCTATTTTCCACTATCACAGTCAAAACACAAAACCGGTTCATCACCACAAAGATCCCTTATGTTGCCCTTTCTGTCTCACTTCTTACTTTGGTTTTTTTTCTCAGCACTAATTTTACGTTTGTCTATCGCATTACTGATTTGATTTCCCTTAATATTAAGCTTGCTCTTTACTGCCTCTGGCATAATTGGTAATTCAACATTTATACTTTGTTTCCTCACAATCCACTTTTAAAAATCTTATTCATATCTCTTGCTTTGTTATACTCTTTTTCTCCTTTCAGGGCTTTCCATTTTCACATGAACATAAAATTGTGTAGGAGCCTAGAGAATCATCTAATCCAGGGAATCAAATTCTTGGCCAATATACTGACACACACTTCTCTCCAAGGCATACATGTGTATGTGACCGCTAAGTCACTTTAGTTGTGTCTGATTCTTTGCAAATGTATGGACTGTAGCCTGCCAGGCTTCTGTCATCGGGATTCTCCAGGCAAGAATACTAGAATGGATTGCCATTTCCTTCTCCAGGGGATCTTCCTGAACCAGGAATTGAACCTGCATCTCTTATGTCTCCTGCATTGGCAGGCAGATTCTTTACCACTAGTGCTACTGGAGGAAGGGGGACCCCTTCCAGGTCCTGAAACTGGGCTCTTGTCTAACACTCGGAAGTGAATTGTCCAAGGAGACACATGTGCTGACCAAGCAAGAGATTTTATTGGGAAAGGGCACCCGGGTGGAGAGCAGTAGGGTAAGGGAACCCAGGAGAACAGCTCTGTCACATGGCTTGCAGTCTCGGGTTTTATGGTGATGGGCTTAGTTTCAGGGTTGTCTTTAGCCAATCATTCTTACTCAGAGTCCTTCCTGCTGGTGCACGCCTTGTTCAGCCAAGATGGATGCCAGAGAGAAGGATTCTGGGAGGTGGTCAGACATGTGGTGTCTCCTTTTGACCTTTCCTGAACTCTTCCGGTTGGTGGATGCTTCTTAGTTCCATGTTCCTTACCAGGACCTCCTGTCGTAAAGCAACTCGTGCAAATGGTTACTATGGTGCCTGACCGGGGTGGCAGTTTCAGTCAGTGTGCTTCCCCTAACAGTGCCACCTGGAAAGCCACCAAAGGCAGACAGTGCTGGTCAAATACCGCTAATGACTTATAATGCTCCAGGCAAGAGCAACGAATCAATTGGATATGGCCTACAAAAGCAAATCTGTTGCCATTTTCCAACCCTTCATTTTACAGATGAAAAACCAAATCTATCAAGTTGTACAAGTAAGATAGTGATAGAATTCAGAATGGATCAATATCCAAAAACAATGAAAGGAAAATCAATGCCATTTCCATTCTGATAGTTTCAAGTTTTTTCTTGGTTTCAGGGTCAATTTGCATCTATGCTGGCTGTTTGCTTCTTCTATAAGGCAAACAGCTTTTAGAGGGATCTACTGATAAGCTATTTTTCAAAAGATTTCTTTGCCTGAAGATTTTCCTGCCTAAAGAAAGAGGATAAGGATCCCACCTCTCCAGTTTTGCTTATGTTATTTGAGACTCTTCCCTCCACATTTCTCTTCAGCTAGTCAAATCATGATTTGAAAGCTGGTAGGATTCAATCTGGCTGCAAATGACTAAAAATATCTATGGTAAGAGAGACAAAATATCTCTGGTAAGAATAGATGATGGAGGACAATTTATAGTCTTGAACACAAAGGACTCTACTGTATATCGTAGACCTCACTTCAGAAGGAAGGCAGTGTTACCTAGTGCTTAGGGCTGTAGATGCTAGGTTTAGGGCCATGGATTCTGAGATTTGAAGCTTATCTTCAGCACTTGTTAGCTGGGTGACCTTGAGCAAGTTACTTAACCTATTGTGCTTGAGCATCTTAATCTGTAAAATGGGGTTTATATGAGTGCCTACTTTATATTAGCAGCAATGTCAGTTGAGTTGAGTTGAGTTCAGTTCAGTCACTCAGTCGTGTCCGACTCTTTGCAACCCCATGAATTGCAGCACGCCAGGCCTCCCTGTCCATCACCAACTCCCAGAGTTCACTCAGACTCACGTCCATTGAGTCAGTGATGCCATCCAGCCATCTCATCCTCTGTCGTCCCCTTCTCCTCCTGCCCCAAATCCCTCCCAGCACCAATGTCTTTTCCAATGAGTTAACTCTTTGCATGAGGTGGCCAAAGTATTGGAGTTTCAGCTTTAGCATCAGTCCTTCCAAAGAACACCCAGGGCTGATCTCCTTTAGAATGGACTGGTTGGATCTCCTTGCAGTCCAAGGGACTCTCAAGAGTCTTCTCCAACACCACAGTTCAAAAGCATCAATTCTTTGGTGCTCAGCTTTCTTCACAGTCCAACTCTCACATCCATATACCACCACTGGAAAAACCACAGCCTTGACTAGACAGACCTTTGTTGGCAAAATAATGTCTCTGCTTTTGAATATGCTATCTAGGTTGGTCATAACTTTCCTTCCAAGGAATAAGCGTCTTTTAGTTTCATGGCTGCAGTCACCATCTGCAGTGATTTTGGAGCCCCCAAAAATAAAGTCTGACACTGTTTCCACTGTTTCCCCATCTATTTCCCATGAAGTGATGGGTGTGATGATTAAATAAATCAACATATACAAAGCACTTGAAAGAGTTCCTGGCATATAGTTAGTGTTAGCTAGTCAGTTGTGTCCAACTCTTTGTGACCCAGTGTACTGTAGCCCACCAGGCTCCTCTGTCCATGAAATTCTCTAGGCAAAAATATAGGAGTGCGTAGCCATTCCCTTCTCCAGAGGATCTTCCCGACTCAGGGATTAAATCATGGTTTCCTGCATTGCAGGGGAATTCCTTACTGTCTAAGCCACCAGGGAAATCCTCCTGGCATAGAGCAATTGATTGTAAGTATGTGCAATTGTCATCTTCACCCTGTCCGGACATAACGTACATAGTGATCTTAAGAAGTGGATATTCTTTTCTTCCATGAAGGAAACAAAAGTTCAGTTACATAACACAAACAAGTACTGGGCTTACCAGCTGGTGCAAGAGTAAAGAATTCCCCTGCAGGAGGTACAAGAGACATGGATTTGATCCCTGGGTCAGGAAGACCCTCTGGAGAAGGAAACGACAACCCACTCCAGTATCCTTGCCTGGAAAATTCCATGGACAGAGGAGTCTGGCAGGCTACAGTCTATGGGGTCTGAAAGAGTTGGACACAACTGAGCATGCACACCAAAACTACTGAGCCTGGGCTCTATTGCTTTTAAGTTTCAACTACTGAAGCCTGAGTGCTAGCTAACAAACCCTAGAGCCTGTGCTCCACAGCAAGAGAAGCCATCGCAGTGAGAAGCCCAGGCACTGCAACCACAGAGAAGCCTCTGCTCACTGCGACTAGAGAGAAGCCTGAGAAGCAACAAAGACCCGGCACAGCCCAAATAAGTAAATAAATGAAAAATTTTAAAATAACTAAGTACTAATTTTGAATGGAAAGTAGAAAAACTAATGTTCCTTGGGTCATCATGGAATGCTTCTTGAAAGAGCAGGCAGATGAATATGGATGGAAGGAAGGAGAGCATTAAAACATAAATAGATGGGGAAAAGGGCAAAAGATGCCATATCCTGGGTGTCAGGTTTCCTGGGGGAGGATACCAGACACACAAGACCTAGAGCAATAATGCCATTGCATTCCTTACTATTGGGTACAAGTTAAATACAAACCATGATGTAATTATGTTGAGAAACAATGCTATGCTAACTCCCTTCAGTCATGTCCGACTCTGTGTGACCCCATAGATGGCAGCCCACCAGGCTCCGCTGTCCCTGAGAAACAATAAGACAATAAAAATATATAACCCCAGCCTCAAATTTGAATACCATGAATCTGCTAGGAGAGAAGTGCAGGCAGATATTGGTCATCTTCATGCCCTGTTATTGTATTTTCTAAAAATTCCTGAGCCTTGAACAGGTGAAATTTTCCAGTGTTAATATTTTGAGGTCCATTCCTGTTACCAAAAATGTCATGAGAGTTTGTCCTCTTGGTGATGGCTTCAGAAGAGGGGTTGCAAACTCAAATGTCCAGAGGGTCTAAAAAGCTTCAGTAAACCAGTTTACTGAAGCATTCTGGGATGAGCACGGGAGCACCAGAATGTAAACATTAGGGTGAGGACCATGAAACCTGAGGAGCACACAGTCCATGTAAAGGGCACCCACCCTTCATGTGCAGTGTGTTACTCAGGTCTTTCAAAAACCATTGAGAGAATCCAGAAATCTAGAATTGAATGTGCAATCTCCTTACTTGTAAATATTGCATAAAATATTATACACAAAATGCAGTATACCAAAAAAACATGTTTGAGTGTCATTTTTTGGCTCTTGGGAAATGGTTGGATCTCAAGGAATGACATGCAGTGGGTGCTCTTGTCTTTGCAGCTCTTTGAGAACACCCAAAGTCCTGCTTGTAATGCCCTCCCCCTGCATACCCCTGCTCTAGCCCCTCTCTTTCCCTGGCTCCTCACACAAGCTGGACAATATGAACCAAGAGTCTTATTGCCAAGATATTGTTGCTGAGGTTTTCGAGTTTCAAGTCCTTGGTTTGAAGTGAGTCATCTCAAATTCAATTAGTGGAGAGTTCCTCTGGGCTCTGCCACGATTGGCAGAGGGGGAAATGACTCAGACAGCAGAGCATGCAGTGCCTAATGGGTCCAGCATGTGGGAGCTTTCGAGATTGCCGGGTATGGCACTCCTGGTGCCCAAGGGGAGCACGGAGGAGGGCTGGAGGTTGCAACACGCGCTCAGCTAAATTCACCGCTGACTCTTTTGGGCTAAAATCAATTTGAGATATTTGCATCTGACCTCAAATGTGAAGGAGGGCCAGCACCTTAAAAAGATGTATTATTACAAACTCCTGACTCCTTCCCCAGCCTCTTTCCTCTGCCTGCCCAAACTGTGCACCTGGAACTTCAGCATCACCAAACTATTTGCAGTCTCTCCAATTCCCTTTCTTGTTTCTTTACCTTTGTACATGCCATTTTGCCTCCCTGGAATGCCTTTTGCCTTGATGTGCCTCAGGCAAAATCCTAGTTGTGCCTTAAAACCCAAATTAGACATCATTTATTTTAAATTCTTACTAATTCTCCTCATATGGAGTTAAACTGTTGCTTTTTCTTTGTATGTCTATAACCTGAACTTACAAGGGCTATGGGACTTTTCATATTGTACGAAAAATACTAGCTTACCTACTTGTCTGTCTGATTAACGAGAGGCTTTTCAGGTCAGGAACTTATATTCCCTGTTATATTTCACAGTGTCTTGTACATGGGCAGGCAGTTAATAAGGGTTTACAGAACTATATTGAATTGAAGTACTATACATCTCTGAAGTGACCCCAACATGACCTATCTCGATTCTGTGACCCAGATCTAAAGCATGATTAACTCAGCCTCTGCCATTTGAGCCCTTCTGAGTTATCTGTGGGCATGAATGGAGAGGTTAGGGCAGGAAGAGTAGTAACACACAGGTAATTGAAAAGTCAGTGATTTCATGCTAGCACTATCATTCACTAAAAGTTCATTGAGTAAATACTCTGTCAAGCACTTGGGATGTAGCAATCAGTAAGAAGGACTTGTTTCCTGCTCTTCTAAAGTTTGTATGTGGTGTGTGTGGTGTGTGTTAGTTGCTCAGTCGTGTCCGACTCTTTGCAACCCCACAGGCTGTAGCCCAACAGGCTCCTCTGTCCATGGGATTTTTTAGGAAAGAATACTGAAGTGGCTTGCCATTCCCCCCTCCAGAGGATCTTCCCCACCCAGGGATCAAACCCTGGTCTCCTGCATTGCAGGCAGATTCTTTACTGTTTGATCTACAGGGGTAGTAAATATAAACAAGAGAACACCGGGTAACATGAAGTACAGTGAGGAAAATCACATAGGATAATGTGATAGAAATGAATGAAGGGTGTGAGATTTCAGATAGAGTGGCAGGATTGGTCCTTCTAGCTAAAGAGTATTCATGCTAAATGACGAGGAGTCAGCACTGATAAGATATAAGGAAGGAACAATTCTCACAGAAGAAACAATGACTGGAAATGCCTGGAGCTGGAAATGAGCTTGGTGTGTTCCAGAAAGAAAGAAGACCAGAGTGGCTTGAGCAGAAAGGACAAGAAATAAAATCTAAGATATAGTCAGGTGCCAGGCCATGAGGGGCCTTGAAGAATGCAATAAGGAATCTGAATTTTTTAAATTTTGATAGGAAAGTGATAGAGAGTTTTATCTGACTTTTATGCTGGGGATGGATTGTCATGTGAAAAAAGGGGGAGAAACAATAGAATGGAGTAATTGAGGCTGAGCAATGGCTGCGCTCTGCTGGAGCAGCCGTGAAGAGATACCCCACACCCAAGGTAAGAGAAACCCAAGTAAGACAGTAGGTGTTGCAAGAGGGCATCAGAGGGCAAACACACTGAAACCATACTCACAGAAAACTAGTCAATCTAATCACACTAGGACCACAGCCTTCTCTAACTCAATGAAACTAAGCCATGCCCGTGGGGCAACCCAAGATGGGCGGGTCATGGTGGAGAGATCTGACAGAATGTGGCCCACTGGAGAAGGGAATGGCAAACCACTTCAGTATTCTTGCCTTGAGAACCCCATGAACAGTATGAAAAGGCAAAATGATAGGATACTGAAAGAGAAATTCCCCAGGTCACTAGGTGCCCAATCTGCTACTGGAGATAAGTGGAGAAATAACTCCAGAAAGAATGAAGGGATGGAGCCAAAGCAAAAAGAATACCCAGCTGTGGATGTGACTGGTGATAGAAGCAAGGTCCAATGCTGAAAAGAGCAATATTGCATAGGAACCTGGAATGTCAGGTCCATGAATCAAGGCAAATTGGAAGTGGTCAAACAAGACATGGCAAGAGTAAATGTCGACATTCTAGGAATCAGTGAACTGAAACGGACTGGAATGGGTGAATTTAACTCAGATGAGCATTATAACTACTACTGCGGGCAAGAGTCTCTCAGAAGAAATGGAGTGCCCATCATGGTCAACAAAAGAGTCCGAAATGCAATACTTGGATGCAATCTCAAAAATGACAGAATGATCTCTGTTCGTTTCCAAGGCAAACCATTCAATATCACAGTAATCCAAGTCTATGCCCCAACCAGTAACGCTGAAGAAACTGAAGTTGAACGGTTCTATGAAGACCTACAAGACCTTTTAGAACTAACACCCAAAAAAGATGTCCTTTTCATTATAGGGGACTGGAATGCAAAAGTAAGAAGTCCAAAAACAGCTGGAGTAACAGGCAAATTTGGCCTTGGAGTACAGAATGAAGCAGGGCAAAGACTAATAGAGTTTTGCCAAGAAAATGCACTGGTCATAACAAACACCCTCTTCCAACAACACAAGAAAAGACTCTATACATGGACATCACCAGATGGTCAACACTGAAATCAGATTGATTATATTCTTTGCAGCCAAAGATGGAGAAGCTCAGCAAAAACAAGACCAGGAGCTGACTGTGGCTCAGATCATGAACTCCTTATTGCCAAATTCAGACTGAAATTGAAGAAAGTAGGGAAAACCACTAGACCATTCAGGTATGACCTAAATCAAATCCCTTATGATTATACAGTGGAAGTGAGAAATAGATTTAAGGGCCTAGATCTGATAGATAGAGTGCCTGATGAACCATGGAATGAGGTTCGTGACATTGTACAGGAGACAGGGATCAAGACCATCCCCATGGAAAAGAAATGCAAAAAAGCAAAATGGCTGTCTGGGGAGGCCTTACAAACAGCTGTGAAGAGAAGAGAAGAGAAAAGCAAAGGAGAAAAGGAAAGATATAAACATCTGAATGCAGAGTTCCAAAGAATAGCAAGAAGAGATAAGAAAGCCTTCTTCAGCGATCAATGCAAAGAAATAGAGGAAAACAGCAGAATGGGAAAGACTAGGGATCTCTTCAAGAAAATCAGAGATACCAAAGGAACATTTCATGCAACGATGGGCTCGATAAAGGACAGAAATGGTATGGACCTAACAGAAGCAGAAGATATTAAGAAGAGGTGGCAAGAATACACAGAAGAACTGTACAAAAAAGATCTTCACCACCCAGATAATCATGATCGTGTGATCACTGACCTAGAGCCAGACATCCTGTAATGTGAAGTCAAATGGGCCTTAGAAAGCATCACTATGAACAAAGCTAGTGGAGGTGATGGAATTCCAGTAGAGCTATTCCAAATCCTGAAAGATGATGCCGTGAAAGTGCTGCACTCAATATGCCAGCACATTTGGAAAACTCAGCAGTGGCCATAGAACTGGAAAAGGTCAGTTTTCATTCCAATCCCAAAGAAAGGCAATGCCAAAGAATGCTCAAACTACCGCACAATTGCACTCATCTCACACGCTAGTAAAGTAATGCTCAAAATTCTCCAAGCCAGGCTTCAGCAATATGTGAACTGTGAACTTCCTGATGTTCAAGCTGGTTTTAGAAAAGGCAGAGGAACCAGAGATCAAACTGCCAACATCTGCTGGATCATCGAAAAAGCAAGAGAGTTCCAGAAAAACATCTATTTCTGCTTTATTGACTAGGCCAACGCCTTTGACTGTGTGGATCACAATAAACTGTGGAAAATTCTGAAAGAGATGGGAATACCAGACCACTTGATCTGCCTCTTGAGAAATTTGTATGCAGGTCAGGAAGCAACAGTTAGAACTGGACATGGAACAACAGACTGGTTCCAAATAGGAAAAGGAGTTCGTCAAGGCTGTATATTGTCACCCTGTTTATTTAACTTATATGCAGAGTACATCATGAGAAACGCCGGGCTGGAAGAAACACAAGCTGGAATCAAGATTGCCGGGAGAAATATCAATAACCTCAGATATGCAGATGACACCACCCTTATGGCAGAAAGTGAAGAGGAACTAAAAAGCCTCTTGATGAAAGTGAAAGTGGAGAGTGAAAATGTTGGCTTAAAGCTCAACATTCAGAAAACGAAGATCATGGCATCTGGTCCCATTGCTTCATGGGAAATAGATGGGGAAACAGTGGAAACAGGGTCAGACTTTATTTTTCTGGGCTCCAAAATCACTACAGATGGTGACTGCAGCCATGAAATTAAAAGATACTTACTCCTTGGAATGAAAGTTATGACCAACCTAGATAGCATATTCAAAAGCAGAGACATTACTTTGCCAACAAAGGTTCGTCTAGTCAAGGCTATGGTTTTTCCAGTGGTCATGTATGGATGTGAGAGTTGGACTGTGAAGAAAGCTGAGCGCCAAAGAATTGATGCTTTTGAACTGTGGTGTTGGAGAAGACTCTTGAGAATCCCTTGGACTGTAAGGAGATCCAACCAGTCCATTCTGAAGGAGATCAGCCCTCGAATTTCTTTGGAAGGAATGATGCTAAAGCTGAAAGTCCAGTACTTTCGCCACCTCATGCGAAGAGTTGACTCATTGGAAAAGACTCTGATGCTGGGAGGGATTGGGGGCAGAAGGAGAAGGGGACGACAGAGGATGAGATGGCTGGATGGCATCACTGACTCGATGGACGTGAGTCTGAGTGAACTCCAGGAGTTGGTGATGGACAGGGAGGCCTGGCATGCTGCGATTCATGGGGTCGCAAAGAGTCGGACACGACTGAGCGACTGATCTGATCTGATCTGAGGCTACGATTGAGCACTGGATGGTCCTTTGTTTAAAGACCCAACTTCGGATGGAAAGCTCTTTTAGTAACATGAGGTTAAGGCCTTGGTGGTCCACAGGGTCACAGAGTTGGACACAACTGAAGCAACTCAGCATGCACACAGTGCTATTAGGATCTTAGAGACTCGATGAAGTGCAGTGTTGTTGAAAATATTAAACAACCTCAATGGGAAATGTCCTTTCTAATGAATAAAGGGATCTTTGTGGGACTACATAACTCTTTTACCTATAAAATCTCATATAACATTGCTTCTCAAATTTTAGCATGCATTTGGAACACCTCTGAATCACATTAAAATGAGGCTTTTGATTTGGTAGATTCAAAATTTCTCATATTTCCAATAATGATTCCAATAATCTCCCAGGTAACACAGAAGCATCATGTAATCAAATCCTGTAGCCTAAAGGCTACATTTTGAAAAGCCAGAACTAAAACCCTTTGACCAGGGTGTAGCTAAATTCCTTCAGCTGTCTTCCTCTCACCTGTTCAGATTCAATCGCCTTGATTCCAGGGCTGGTGTGACCTTGTATAAAGAGAGAGACAAGATGAAAAGGGACAAGAAACAATCTGACACCCTACCTAGGCTCGTGGAACCCTGAATAAAGCAGTGATACCAGATGGACCATGTCAAAGTTCTATATATGTTAAGCAGTCACTCCAGATGCCTCCTTGAGGCCACCGGGGCTAATATTCCAGAATCTCTTGGAAGACAGAAGACATTTTGAAATCAAACCTGAGCCCTGAGTATTCTGGGCTGGCCAGTGGGGCCAGTTGACCCTGAGAGAATGGTACCCTATTTCTGTCTCTTAGATACACCAGCCTGCTCCTTTAAGAAAGGCTCTCTCTTTGCCTTGCTTCAAAGTCTTACACAGGATATTAGCCACTTCCTTCTCTATAATTCATCCTTCCACTTTGCCATCTGGAATATTTCTCTTTTACAAGTGCCTAAGTTGTTGCAGTTTGAGGCAGTTGAATCCTAAATTTGCCATTTGGAGTAATTTATTGTTTTTAATGCTTTCTTCCCAAAATTCAGATTCTGTGGTTTGAAACAGACTCTAACCAGGATTTCTGCTTCCTAGTTGGACATCTGGTAGTTTACCCTTTCCAGGTCTTCTCCGGGTTTATTTTTCAGTCTTCCGCAAGTGACTGTCAGAGAGCTTCTTCAGATCACTCTGTCCACCAGGTTCATTAGTTTTCCTCATTATATCACTGACCTGAATGCCTTGGTAGGACCTCTTATGACAGGACTAAGACGGAGTAAGTGGAGACCAGTAGGCTGTAATCTCAATTGCAACACAAAGGTTTTGCTGTTCCTAAAACATCTTCCTACTAATATCTCAAATCCTACCTTTGGGTTACTGGTTGCATCAACAGTAGAGGTGGAAGTAAGCGCAGGTAAGCAGTGAAACTGAGGGGAAAGGGACTTCACAATTGTCTGTGCCTGTGCTTGTGCTCAGTCGCTCAGTCCTGTCCAGTTCTTTATGACCCCATGGACTGTAGCCCATCAGGTTCCCTGTCCATGGGATTTCTCGGGAAGAATATTGGAGTGGGTTGCCATTTCCTCCTCCAGGGGATCTTCCCAACCAGGGATCGAATCTGTGTCTCTTGCATTGGCAGGCGGATTCTTTACCGCTGAGCCACCAGGGAAGTGAAAAGTGAAAGTGAAGTCACTCAGTCATGTCCGACTCTGTGACCCCGTGGATTGTAGCCTGCCAGGCTCCTCTGTCCATGGGATTCTCCAGGCAAGAATACTGGAGTGGGTTGCCATTTCCTTCTGCACGGGATCTTCCCAACCCAGGGATTGAACCCAGGTCTCCTGCATTGCAGGCAGATGCTGTATCCTCTGAGCCATCAGAGAAGTAGTATGTGTCAAACCCTAAACTGAGAAAGTAGGTGATGTCCTCCCTACTCTACAGATGAAGAGATAAAGAAATCAAGACTCATAATATCTTTCTCAAGGTATCCTGAAAAACAATGTGGTGGGGTCAAGACTGGAATAAGATCTGACTCTAAGTCCATGAGCTTGTCACTATTTGATCCTGGTGGACGAGGAACAGGACACCAGATGGAGGACGAAACCAGCTTCTGCGGTTTTCATGGTGGGATAATCGATCACAATGAAGCCAGAGGGCACAGAATTTCCAGAACAGGGCACCAGCTACTAGACAGAAGCTCCAGATTAAACTAACCTTGGCATTAATGCAAGATTTTATGAGCTTATTTATGGCAAGAGCCCACTTCCCATTTGGCTAGCTTGAAGTTTGCAAGTAAAAGTGAGTGGCAGTGACCTACTTTATGAAATCTTTGAGTAGGAGTGAAGCAAGATTAGTTCATCCCTGGAACCTCTTTCATGATTCTCTTTGAAGAAGTGTTTCTAGGTAACAGTACTCTGGTGGTTCTCAACCTGTGGGAGCTTTGGAGTAGTCAGTCTACCTGGGCCCCATCCAAGACCAACTGAGTTGGGTTTCTAGCTGTGGGGCCCTGGCATCTATGCTCCCCAAAGCTATCCAGGATTGATGAGCAGCCAGGGTTGAAACCGCAGCCCCAGGATACATGAGCTTACTATTTTTCCATGCCCTGAGAAGGAGAACAGAATTAAAACCCTGCACAATTCTAGAGGGCAGAGGAAAGTGTGAACACGTTTCTGGTGCTGTTTGGAAAACCAAATTTTTCTCATTTGTAAGAAGAAAAAAAAACAAGTTTTAATCACTTCACAGTTTTGCCAGAGGGCCAATGATCCAGAGGTTCCCTTTAGCCCATGCTCTAGTGAATCTAACTTCCAGTGTCTAACCTTCATGGAGTCAAGGTCAGGATTAACTTTTTTAGTATCTGACACCCACTTTAAAAACTCAGTTCTAAAACTCACTGCACTGCAGGGTCTGCTATTTGTCTAAAGTACTGGCATTCCGGGGAAACGGTGCTTTGTTGATTCTAGACTAGAGAATCAAAGAGATAGGGTGGTTATTTGTCCTTCCCAAGGTTGCTTACTAAAGTCATTAGGGAGTCAGAGCTGTCTTCTTTAACTGGAGCAGCATTTAAGGTGCTTCTGGAATGTTATGGGAAACATAGTCATCCCTATGAAATTAACATCAGGGTTAGTCAAGGCTATGGTTTTTCCAGTGGTCATGTATGGATGTGAGAGTTGGACTGTGAAGAAAGCTGAGCGCCGAAGAATTGATGCTTTTAAACTGTGGTGTTGGAGAAGACTCTTGAGAGTCCCTTGGACTGCAAGGAGATCCAACCAGTCCATTCTGAAGGAGATCAGCCCTGGGTATTCTTTGGAAGGACTGATGCTAAAGAGTTGACTCATTGGAAAAGACTCTGATGCTGGGAAGGATTGGGGGCAGGAGGAGAAGGGGACGACAGAGGATGAGATGGCTGGATGGCATCACCAACTCGATGGACATGAGTTTGAGTGAACTCCGGGAGTTGGTGATGGACGGGGAAGCCTGGTGTGCTACAATTCATGGGGTTGCAAAGAGCCAGACATGACTGAGCGACTGGACTGAACTGAACTGAATGTTGAAGGGGGACAGTGTGTGCGCAGCTCAATCCAGCCTCATAGTGGCTACCAGAGGAGCCATAGGGCATCATGGTTACCATTCCAACTTCTTAATAAGTATCTCTCTGTCTGGAATTGCTGCATGACATACAAGCTCTTTGCCCAAGAGAAGGTATAGCCATGAGAGACAACATAAAAGCCTCCTAGAGTTGAGCCAGGCTTTAGAAAAGAGTTTGGGCAGGAAATGAAAATATCTTTCCCATCTAACCTGAGTATATCTGATTGATAGTATGTAATCCTAAAGTAGAACCTGAGCTACAAGGAAGTCTGGGAAGTATAGTTTTTGTTCCCAGTCTTTCTTAAGAGAAAGATAGTAGAAAGAAGATTTAGAGAACCAAAGCATTGGCCACAACCAGAATTTTTCAATGTGTATACCATAGAATAGCAAGATGTAGCTAAACATTACTTTTTTAAAGATTTTGTTCTCAAATGAATTGAAGTCATGCTTGGTAAAACAAAGTTAAACATGATTCTTTTAAGAAATATTTATTTATTTGGCTGCATGGGGTCTTAACTGTGGCACGAGGGATCTTTGGTTCGTCGTACAGGGTCTTTCTTTGCAGAGTGCAGAATCTCTAGTTGTGACATGCAGACTCCCAGTTGCCATGTGCAGACTTAGTTGCTCCATGTCCCCTGCATTGCAAGGCAGATTCTTAACCACTGGACCATCAGGAAGTCCCCTAAATATGATTCTTTGTTGCAATATATTTCAGGGTTGTTAACATCCAAACATGTACCCTAGTTCTTCATATTTTTAGAAGCATGAACTGGGTAAACACTTATCTAAGCTCATTTTGCAGAAGAAGAAACTGGGGTCCAGAGGGATTAAATAAGATGCCTGATGTTGAATAGCCAGTTATCAACAAAGCATGAAACCAAAACCCGTGCTTCCGGAGTAGCCAGGAGTTTCTTACACTTAGAGGGAGTGGAAAGCGGGCAGTGGGGGCAGGCAGGCAGGCAAGTGGAAGGATGAGACTGACAGGCAGGGGAGAGAGGCTGGAATCTAGAGGAAGGCTAGGCATCAATGTCTGTCCCAGTTATTGAGAGTGAAACATTCAAAAACACTCTGCGCGTGTCCTGACCCAGAGCCACAATGAGTTCATTAAAGAGGTCGAAACCCTGAACCCATATCTCAATCCCTTTCCACATGCGTCTGGAATATGTTGGTTCTTTGGCCTCGATTAGTCACAGGGAAAACTGGTTCTGTGGAACATATCATCTTTATAAATAGAACCAGAATCCAGTGGTTTCTAAACAGTCAGGAGACAGTCTGTCTTCTGGTGTCAGCTATTTATTTGTATTTCTGTTTCATAAAACACATCTTCTCCAGTTCTAGGCTTTGCCTCATTACGTGTCTGCCCCAGACGTGTTGCACAGATTTCTTGACCTCTTGACTCAAACCCCAGGGAGTGGGGGCAGTGGGCACTTTCTCCTCTGGTTCCTGCCAAGGTTGGCGCTGTGGTAAGGATGTTTGTGTTTGTTAAGGAGCTAGAAGGACTCTGGACTTTGATAATAATTCCTTTCTTAGATGGTGCATGTAGGGACTAGAGGAAAAAGAGAAATCCCTTTCTCAGCTGCCATGTCTCAGAGGCCACATCATTTTCTCTGAACCCACCTGCACACTTGTTAATTCTTTTTAACGAAATTTTTGATGTGTCTGTTCTCTCTTGTTTAGGTCAGTCTTGTCACTCACCAAAAATGGAGAAAATAAATAGTCATAAAGTGGTTCTTTCAGTTAAACATATCAAGCCTTTATGAAAAGCCTGCTGAGCAATCTGACTGATGGTAGGGTGCAGATTCTCGGTGTCCACTGCCTTTCTTTTGTTTGCACGCATTCTCTGCTTCAGGTAACAGACACAAATTTCAATCAGCAAGGCTAAATGTGCCTTAGGGGTCGCTAATAATAAAGCATTTCCTGTTCTGATAGACTTACCTTGATTTTTTTCATGAACCATTTTGGAAATGGGGAACTCAACACTTTTTGAAGCAATTTTACTATTGATGTTGTTGGTCTCTGTTAGTCAAGGCACATTTGGTTGCAAGTAATAGAAAAGCCAACTCAAACTGGTTTAAACTGGCCTCACCTCCTCTCAAAAATGTTAGTTTAGTGATTACCCAAAGAACAGAAAAGGATAGACCCACATACTGTATTTCTGGACCCAAGAGGTAAAACAATGTCATCAAGAGTCAATTTCTCAGTCCTTCTTCCTCTATGCAACTTCATTCTCCAGGATATTTTTCTCAACCAAGATACCCCAGAGTCCCCAGACTGACATTCTTACAGGTCAGCAGAGAGATTCTGTCCTCCCACTGCTCAACCAAGTCCTGAGATGAGGCTCACAGGACCAAGTTCAATTGTGTCCACACTCCTGAACCATTCACTGACCAGAACCTGTTCATTAATTGTCAAGGCCTGGGCCATGGATCCATTTCTGGAGTGAGGAGTGAGATGATGTTACCAAAATGAAGGGCAGTAGATGCTGATTGGGACAAAATGTTCTCAGTTACTTTCTGTTTATGCATCTTCATTTATTCATTCATTCATTTTGCATAGAGGAACTGTTGTGTGCTGGAAACAAGGGATAAAATCCTGGACAAGTTCTCCTTGTCTTCCATTCTATGATGAATTCCTTCACCCCCATTGCCTCAGCAGAGTTGGATATTCCCTCCTGATGCTTCTGCTCTTCTCAGTAAATACCTCAACAACAGCATACACCATTCAAGACTGTATTGATGTCTCCTCATCTTTCTCCCTAATTTTCTTTGAGCTCCTGTAGGACAGATACCGTGTCTTAGTTATCTTGGCCTCCCCAGATACCAGCAGCAGGTGCAGACAAAGTACTCAGAAAGCCTTTGTTGAATAAATATGTGAGTGATGAGTGATGAATAAACATATGAGTGATTAAAATTTTTTTAATTAGTGAATTAACACACATGTTCCCAGTCCTTGGGGATTTTGCAAACTACCAGGGGGAAATAAATCCATAAATAACTCATTGGAATACAACATGATTCATGGGACAACAGCCATGTGAGCAAAAGATTGGGAAACACAGCGGAATGTGATATGTAGCAGAATTATTGAAAATGTTTTAGATATTTAGGTATTTAAATATATTTACATATTTCAAATCTAAATCTAACTCTCTGTGGTTTATACCTGCATATTTGTAGTTCTTCATTCTTGAACAGCTCCAGATATGTCTACTTATTGTTCTAACCTCTGGAACAATTTCTGACAATGCATAAGGTACTCAATCAGTATTTCTTTCTTTTTCTTTTTTAAATGTTTTCAGGGAGGAAACTGCTCAGGGAGGAGACTTTCCTTTTTTTTTTTTAATATTTATTTCTTTGCTGTGTCCTCTCTTAGTTGTGTCATGCACACAACAACATGGTCTTTGTTTTGGCATGCGCCGTGCAGGTTCCAGTGTGCACAGTGGTGCATGGGCTTGGCTGCCTAACGGCAGATGGAATCTTAGCTCCTGGATCAGGAACCAAACCCATAGCTCCTGTATTGGAAGCTAGATTCGTAACTGTTGGACCACCAGGGAAGTCCCTCAATCAGTATTGCTGAAAAAAATTAATTTCATTGTCTCAGCTATATCACAGTATCAGTTGTAGAAGGGTAAGTATCTTTCCCAGCTCTTAGATTTCCCTGCTAATGGTTACATCATCATCAGTTCAGTTCAGTCTCTCAGTCATGTCCAGCTCTTTGAGACCCCATGGACTGCAGCACACTAGGCTTCCTTGTTAAACACCAACTCCAGTGGTTTACACAAACTCATGTCCATTGAGTCAGTGATGCCATCCAACCATCTGATCCTCTGTCGTCCCCTTCTCCTCCTGCCTTCAATCTTTCCCAATATCAGGGTCTTTTCACATGAGTCAGCTCTTCACATCAGGTGGCCAAAGTATTGGAGTTTCAGCTTCAACATCAATCTGTCCAATGATTACTCAGGACTGATCTCCTTTAGAATGGACTGGTTGGATCTCCTTGCAGTTCAAGGGACTCTCAAGAGTCTTCTCCAACACCACAGCTCAAAAGCATCAATTCTTCTGTGCCCAGCTTTCTTTATAGTCCAACTCTCACATCCATACATGACTACTGGAAAAACCATAGCCTTGACGAGACGGAGCTTTTTTGGCAAGGTAATGTCTCTGCTTTTTAATATGCTGCCTAGGTTGGTCATAACTTTCCTTCCAAGGAGTCTTTTAATTTCATGGCTGCAGTCATCATCTGCAGTGATTTTAGAGCTGAAAAAAGTAAAGTCTGCCACTGTTTCCACTGTTTCTCCATCTATTTGCCATGAAGTAATGGGACCAGATGTCATGATCTTAGTTTTCTGAATGTTGAGCTCTAAGCCAAGTTTTTTACTCTCCTCTTTCACTTTCATCATGATACTCTTTAGTTCTTCTTCGCTTTCTGCCATAAGGGTGGTGTCATATGCATATATGAGGTTACTGATATTTCTCCCAGCAATCTTGATGACACCACCCTTACATGACTGAGTAACTGAACTGAACTGGACTGAATCTTGATTCCAGCTTGTGCTTCATCCAGCCCAGTGTTTCTCATGAGGTACTCTGCATATAAGTTAAATAAGCAGGGTGACAATATACAGCCTTGAGGTACTCCCTTTCCTATTTGAAACCAATCTGTTGTTCCATGTCCAGTTCTAACTGTTGCTTCCTGACCTGTATACAGATTTCTCAAGAGGCAGGTCAGGTGGTCTGGTATTCCCATCTCTTTCAGATTTTTCCACACTTTATTGTGATCCACACAGTCAAAGGCATTGGCATAGTGAATAAAGCAGAAATAGATATTTTTCTGGAACTTTCTTGCTTTTTCCATGATCCAGCAGATGTTGGAAATTTGATCTCTGGTTCCTCTGCCTTTTCTAAAACCAGCTTGAACATCTGGAAGTTCATGGTTCACGTATTGCTGAAGCCTGGCTTGAAGAATTTTGAGCATTACTTTACTAGTGTGTGAGATGAGTGCAATTGTGCGGTAGTTTGAGCATTCTTTGGCACTGCCTTTCTTTGGGATTGGAATGAAAACTGTCCTGTGGCCACAGCTGAGTTTTCCAAATTTGCTAACATATTGAGTGCAGCACTTTCACAGCATCATCTTTTAGGATTTGGAATAGCTCTACTGGAATTCCATCACCTCCACTAGCTCTGTTTGTAGTGGTGCTTCCTAAGGCCCACTTGACTTCACGTTCCAGGATGTCTGGCTCTAGGTGAGTGATCACACCATCGTGATTATCTGGGTCATAAAGATCTTTTTTGTACAGTTCTTCTGTGTATTTTTGCCACCTCTTCTTAATATCTTCTGCTTCTGTTAGGTCCATACCATTTCTGTCCTTTATTGTGCCCATCTTTGCATAAAATGTTCCCTTGGTATCTCTGATTTTTTTGAAGAGATCTCTAGTGCTTCCCATTCTATTGTTTTCCTCTGTTTCTTTGCACTGATCACTGAGGGAGGCTTTCTTGTCTCTCATAGCTATCTTTGGAACTCTGCATTCAAATGGGTATATCTTTCCTTTTCTTCTTTGCTTTTTGATTCTCTTCTTTTCTCAGCTATTTGTAAGGCCTCCTCAGACAGCTATTTTGCTTTTTTGCATTTCTTTTTCTTGGGGATGGTCTTGATCCCTGTCTCCTGTACAGTGTCATGAACCTCCATCCATAGGTCATCAGGCACTCTGTCTATCAGATCTAGTCCATTAAATCTATTCCTCACTTCTACTGTATAGTCATAAGGGATTTGATTTAAGTCATACCTGAATGGTCTAGTGGTTTTCCCTACTTTCTTCAATTTAAGTCTGAATTTGGCAATAAGGAGTTCATGATCTGAGCCACAGTCAGCTCCCAGTCTTGTTTTTGCTGACTGTATAGAGCTTCTCCATCTTTGGCTACAAAGAATATAATCTAATTTCGGTGTTGGCCATCTGGTGATGTCCATGTGTAGAGTCTTCTCTACAAACACCCTTGAAAGAGGGTGTTTGCTATGACCAGTACGTTCTTTTCCAGCATAATTTCTCAGGGTTTCTGCCTCTTCACCTTCCATCCACACACTGGTTAGACAGAGACATGAACATGCCAGGTGAGTGATTTGGGGGCCTTTTAACCCTACCTGTTTTTACATGTCTGTTCAACATTTAGTAGGAATGAAAAAATAAAAATTAAATGCTTTTTATGTTGAAAATAAAGATTTATATTCCATGTACATATTGCATGGGATTTTCTGAACTAGACAGTTTCTTGAGAGGCATATTGAACTTTTAAAATGAAGTTATTCTAGTTTGCATTCCCACCAACAGTATAAGAAGGTTCCCTTTTCTCCATACCCTCTCCAGCATTTATTGCTTATAGACTTTTGGATCACAGCCATTCTGACTGGCATGAAATGGGACCTCATTGTGGTTTTGATTTGCATTTCTCTGATAATGGTGATGTTGAGCATCTTTTCATGTGTTTGTTAGCCATCTGTATGTCTTCTTTGGAGAAATGTCTGTTTAGTTCTTTGGCTTATTTTTTGATTGGGTCGTTTATTTTTCTGGAGTTGAGCTACAGGAGTTGCTTATATATTTTTGAGATTAATTCTTTGTCAGTTGCTTCATTTGCTATTATTTTCTCCCATTCTGAAAGCTGTCTTTTCACCTTGCTTATAGTTTCCTTTGTTGTGCAGAAGCTTTTAATTTTAATTACGTCCCATTTGTTTATTTTTGCTTTTATTTCCAATATTCTGGGAGGTGGGTCATAGAGGATCCTGCTGTGATTTATGTTGGAGAGTGTTTTTCCTATATTATCCTCTAGGAGTTTTGTAGTTTCTGGTCTCACATTTAGATCTTTAATCCATTTTGAGTTTATTTTTGTGTATGGTGTTAGAAAGTGTTCTAGTTTCATTCTTTTACAAGTGGTTGACCAGTTTTCCCAGCACCATTTGTTAAAGAGATTGTCTTTTCTTCATTGTATATTCTTGCCTCCTTTGTCAAAGATAAGGTGTCCATAGGTGCGTGGATTTATCTCTGGGCTTTCTATTTTGTTCCATTGATCTATATTTCTGTCTTTGTGCCAGTACAGCCACTATGGAGAACAGTGTGGAGATTCCTTAAAAAACTAGAAATAGAACTGCCACATGACCCAGCAACCCCACTGCTGGGCATACACACTGAGGAAACCAGAAGGGAAAGAGACACGTGTACCCCAATTTTCATCGCAGCACTGTTTATAATAGCCAGGACATGGAAGCAACCTAGATGTCCATCAGAAGACGGATAGATAAGAAAGCTGTGGTACATATACACAATGGAGTATTTTTCAGCCATTAAAAAGAATACATTTGAATCAGTTCTAATGAGGTGGATGAAACTGGAGCCTATTATACAGAGTGAAGTAAGCCAGAAAGAAAAACACCAATACAGTATACTAACGCATATATATGGAATTTAGAAAGATGGTAACAATAACCCTGTATGCAAAACAGCAAAAGAGACATAGATGTAAAGAACAGTCTTTTGGACTCTGTGGGAGAGGGCAAGGGTGGGATGATTTGGGAGAATGGCATTGAAACATGTATATTATCATATGTGAAACGAATCACCAGTCCAGGTTCGATGTGTGAGACAGGGTGCTCGGGGCTGGTGCACTGGGATGACCCAGAGGGATGGTATGGGGAGAGAGGTGGGAGGGGGTTCAGGATGGGGAATACATGTACACCCGTGGTGGATTCATGTTGATATATCACAAAACCAATACAATATTGTAAAGTAATTACCCTCCAATTAAAATTAATAAATTTATATTAAAAAATACCAAAAAAATGAAGTAATTCTAATAAATCATCTCCAGGAAAGAGTACATGCAGTATCGTGAATTCTTCAGTTTCAGAATTTCAGTAGACTGGATTGTTAAAGGGAACTCTTGGGGGGCCAGTCTCAAAGTTAGTGGTGAGGCCTTGTCCATGTAAATTGCATGTACTTGCCACAAAAATATCAGCACAGATAGACTGGCAACAGTACCCAGGGTTTAATTGCAACCAAACTAATTTAGGTGTCACCAGTTTTGTCAGCAGTCATGTGTGGAGAGCTGAGTTAACCAGCTCCCTGCTGTAGTTTTATTCCAGTGACATTTCAGTATCCCCTATTAACTGGTGTGCTAGACAGCTGCCTAGTGGCTTAGGGTTGTATCATCCTTAGCCTGGAGTGTGGGATGGACTCAGCCTGCAGTACCACAGCATGTCTATAAGATGCCCTCCATAGAGCTTGAAGGCCATCTGGCTGGGGTAGGGGGGCAGACCAGGGAGTGGGGAGCCTGGGGGAGATAGGTGAGGGGGGTGCTGCAATGATAGGCACCTGGCAGGGTGAAGGACCGCTGTGGCTGTCATGGGGTTCTCTCAGATCCAAGAGGAAAAAATCGTCAGAGAAGGAAGGGAGGAGCAGTGGTTTTCAGTCAGGGGCAGTTTTGCCATTTCCCACCACTCCTACCCCCAAGACGTGTGGCAATGTCTGGAGACATTTTTGGTTGTGACAACCTCGGGGAGGGGCGCATGCTACCAGCATCTGGTTGGTAGCGGCCGGTGTGCACGCTGCTAACTTGTTTCAGTTGTGTTCGATTCTTTGCAACCCCGTGGACTGTAGCCCCCCAGGCTCCTCTGTCCGTTGGATTCTCCAGGCAAGAATGCTGGAGTGGGTTGCCAGGTCCTCCTCTGGGGATCTTCCCAATCCAGGGATCGAGCCTGCATTTCTATGTCTCATGCATTGGTGGGCGTGTTCTTTATCACTACCACCACCTGGGAAGCCCATGGAGGTCAGAGATGCTGTTAAATATCCTAGACTGCACATAACAGCCCCCACAACAAAGACTTATCTAGTTCAAAATGTCATTGATGCTGAAACTGAGAAAACTTGTTAGAACCTGACTTAAATCTAGTCCTGGGTTAAAATAATTTACGGATTTTTTTTTTTTCTTTTCTAGGATGAAGGCTTTCCTGCAAGGCCCCCTCTGTCTTCCACTTCACCCTGGTTTGCCTCCTTCTCGTCTGAGTCCTGTGGCTCCTAGCATCTGTTCCATCTCCGCACTTCATATTGGTGGAGAACCTGTATGGCCATAAGCTGGGAGGGAGTGGAAGGCAAAGAACTGTGAGCCAAGACACACCCCATCTTGCCCTTCTGGGTCTCTTACTGTACACCGAGGCATCCCCAGGCAGGTAAACCCCTGCAGACTAAGAGGGAGGCTGGGCTTAAGAACCAGAGGGTCCAGATTTTGGCAGAGAAGGACAAGCTTCCAGGAAAGAGGTGGGGGGTGCTCCTCATTAACAGCTTTGTGGGAGAGGGAATGCGTGTGGCATGCTTATGTTCCATTTGTCTAAATATTATTTTCATGAGGTCAGAGACCTTACCCTTTGTTCTAACTATCCATGAATACATAATAAACCACCCCTAAATTAAGTGGATTCATGCACTTTATTAATATAGTGCATGAATTGTCTCTCATAGTTCTTGAGCGTACCTGGCAGGTGGTTTTTGCTTAGATTTCTCATGGGTGGATATAGTCAGATGGTGTCTCAGGCTACAGTCATCTGAAGACTCAACTGGTTTTGATGTCTAAGCACACTCACCTGGGTTGCATTTATTTTTGGCTTTTTGCTTAGAGCTCAGCTGAGGCTGCACCTGAAGTGTCTACACATGGCCTCTCCATGTGGCTTGGACTCCTTAAAGCATGGCAGCAGGCCCCTAAGAGGGAGCATCTGAAGAGAAAATTGCAAGACGTTTTGTGATATGGCCACAGAAACTCCAGACTTCAGCTGGTTAAAACAAATGCACTGAACCCAGCCCAAATTCAAGGTGAGGGAAATTGGGTGACTCCTCTTGATGTGAAGAATAGCATGTACACACAGGATTGAGGGTTGTCATCTATGACTGTTTGCCAGTTCCTACTCTCTGATGCCTTGAAATCTATCAATACCAATGCCCTAAACAAGAGAGCCTAGTAGAGTGGTGTGCCAGGTAGGTGAGAGGTAAATAGACGCCTAGAGGCAGGGAGACCTGGCTTTGAATCCGGGTGTTTCCAGCTACCAGCTGTGGATCTTGGGCAAGTTGTTTAATCTGTGTGAGCCTCAGTTGGCTCATTTGTAAAGGAATGATAATATATGCATCTCCATGTATGGTTGTGGGATTTGAATGTTGCCCAGCATAGAGTAAGCATTCAGTGATTGTTTGCTGTTAGAAATAAAGGTGAAAAGAGGCTGTGCTTTGCTTCTCTAGCACACCTTGTTTACTCTGATCCAGCATCAAGGTGAACTCAGCTGTACAGCACCACTAACGTTCAGGTCTCCCCAGCAAGAAGAACATGGAGTCGAGAAACTGCAGTCGGGTAGGTAAAGTCAAGGTTCTGAGAATGGATATTGCCACAGTGACCCTTAGGGGCCCTAGAGAAGGATGGAATTTGTCCTGGAGATTAAAAGTGAAGGATCAGGGTCTGATTCAAGCAGAGTATGTTGATGGAGCAGTGTGGTGGAGGGGATGGGGAAAAACTCTGCCTCTGGCTCATGTTCCTTCTATTAATATTTTTAGAGCCTCAGCGATCTCACTACAATGGACGGGTGTGATCTGAAGGCTGCACAAGTTCCTTCTAGTCATGGCCAAGCTCTTCCATGTTAGGAACCTCCAAGCGTGCCCACTCCTACCCATCTGTTTGGTCAGCACTCTGGCTTGGGCACTGTTGTTGGTATTCTCTTGATTACTGCTGATGCCTCTTCATGGGTCCTCTTGCTCTTAATCTGTGCCCATTGGTCCTCTGCAGGGCAATCAGAATAATCTATTTTGTAACACAGATCTGATCATGTACTCACAGGCTAAAAGCCTTCAGGGCTGGTTATTCTCCATTTTCCCCTCTCTCTACCTTTTTGGGTTGCTAATCTCAATGGATTTCTTTGGCTTTCTGTATCCTGTTGGAGTTCAGCCAGTGAAGGATCCAGCAGGGGACTGGAGAGCAAGAGATGGGGGCATTTGAAGTGTGTATTCCCCCTGGAGTGTCGCAGTTCCTGCTGTTTGCTGTGACTTCCCATGTCGTCCTACATAGTGACTCTCCTTCCTGGCTCTGCCTCTCATGACTTCCCTCCCTACCTCCTCAGACCTGAAGGTCATCGTGGCTTCTCCACGTTACTTTGCTTGAGTACCTCAACACCCTTCCTTGGTTCCTTTAACTCCACAAAACCCATTAAAGTATTTCTTCTGTAATTACACCATGCAAAATGCCAGGCTGGATGAGTCACAAGCTGGAATTAAGATTGCTGGGAAAAATATAAACAACCTCATATTTGGGGATGATACCACTCTAATGGAAGAAAGTAAAGATGAACCAAAGAACCTCTTGATGAGAGTGAAAAAGAAGAGTAAAAAGCTGGCTTAAAACTCAACATTCAGAAAACTAATATCAAGGCATCAAGTCCCATCATTTCATGGCAAATAGATGGGGGAAAAGTGGAAACAGTGACAGATTTTATTTTCTTGGTTTCCAAAATTGCTGCAGCCACAAAATTAAAAGTCTCTTGCTCCTTGGAAAAAAACTATGACCAACTTAGACAGCATATTAAAATGCAGAGACGTTCCTTTGCCAACAAAGGTCTGTACAGTCAAAGCTGTGGTTTTTCCAGTACTCATGTTCAGATGTGAGAGTTGGACCATAAAGAAGGCTGAGTGCTGAAGAATTGATATTTCTAATTGTGGTGCTAGAAAAGACTCTTGAGAGTCTCTTGGACAGCAAGGAGATCAAACCAAACAATCCTAAAGGAAATCAAGCCTGAATATTTATTGGAAGGGCTGGTCCTGGAGCTAAAGCTCCAGTACTTTACGCCTGATGCAAAGAGATGATTCATTAGAAATGACCCTGATGCTGGGAAAGTTTGAGGGCAGGAGGAGAATGGAGGAAGAGGCTGAGGTGGTTGGATGGCATCACTGATTCAATGGACGTGAAAGTGAAAGTGAAAGCTGCTCAGTTGTGTCTGACTCTGCTACCCCATGGACTGTATAGTCCATGGAATTCTCCCAGCCAGAATACTGAAGTGGGTAAGCCAGTCTCTTCTCCAGGTGATCTTCCTGACCCAGGGATTGAATCCAGGTCTCCCTCATTGCAGGCAGATCCTTTACCTGCTGAGCCACAAGGGAAGCCCAAGAATACTGGAGTGGGTAATCCATCCATTCCCCAGGGGATCTTCCTGACCCAGGAATCGAACAAGGGTCTTCTGCATTGTAGGCAGATTCTTTACCAACTGAACTATCAGGGAAGCCCCAATTTGAGTTGATGGTAAAGTGGAGTCAACTCTGGTAGGGAAGGGAGGGAATGAGGACGAGATTTCCAGGAAGACATAAAGACACATTAAAGTGAGGAGGTAGGATGAGGATTAAAAGAACTGAATTAAGGCCTGGGCACCTGATACAGAGAGGGAGACAAAGAGCACAGTGCGGCTGAGAGGGGGCAGGGGTCAAGTCCAGCAAGATTGTGAGGGCCTTGTGAAGAGGAGCTTGGGCTCCATCCTGAGATCAGTAGGAGGTCATTGGAAGCTACAGCTATTAGGGCCTCAGGAGGAAACTTCTGGTTTCCATGAACCATACTTAAGCAAAGTATTGATGATAACTTTGTTCAGTCACTAAATTTGCAAACTCTGGGAGACAGTGAAGGACAGGAAAGGCTGTTGTGCTGCAGACTGTGGGGTTGAAAAGAGTCAGACACAACTTAATGATTATAGCTGTGATTTCCAATGGCCTCCTACTGGTCTCAGGATGGATCCCAAGCTCCTCTTCACAAGGCCCTCACAGTCTTGCTGGACTTGACCCCTGCCCCCTCTCAGCCGCACTGTGCTGTTTGTCTCCCTCTCTGAATCGGGTGCCCAGGCCTTAATTCAGTTCCTTTAATGCTCATCCTACCTCCTTGCCTTTACTGTGCCTCTATGTCTTCCTGTCTTAAAGCTCAACATTCAGAAAACTAAGACCATGGCATCCGGTCCCATCACTTCATGGCAAATAGATGGAGAAACAGTGGAAACAGTGGCTGACTTTATTTTGGAGGGCTCCAAAATCACTGCAGATGGTGACTGCAGCCATGAAATAAAAAGACACTTAACTCCTTGGAAGAAAAGTTATGACCAACCTAGACAGCATATTAAAAAGCAGAGACATTACTTTGCCAACAAAGGTCCATTTAGTTAAGGCTATGGTTTTTCCAGTGGTCATGTATGGATGTGAGGGTTGGACTATAAAGAAAGCTGAGCACTGAAGAATTGATACTTTTGAACTGTGGTGTTGGAGAAGACTCCTGAGAGTCCCTTGGACTGCAAGGAGATCCAACCAGTCCATCCTAAAGGAAATTAGTCCTGAATATTCATTGGAAGGACTGATGCTAAAGCTGAAACTCCAATACTTTGGCCACCTGATGTGAAGAGCTGACTCATTTGAAAAGACCCTGATGTTGGGAAAGATTGAAGGCAGGAGGAAAAGGGGATGACAGGATGAGATAGTTGGATGGCATCACCGACTCAATGGACATGAGTGTGAGTAAACTGCGGGAGTTGGTGACGGACAGGGAGGCCTGGCGTGCTGCAGTCCATGGGGTCGCAGAGTCAGACACAACTGAGCGACTGAGTTGAGCTGAGCTAATGTCTTCCTGGAAATCTCATCCTTATTCCCTCCCTTCCCTAGCAGAGTTGACTCCACTTTACCATCAACTCAAGCACTGCTTTCTTAGAAGAATTGCCATGAATCACTAGATTCGGCATGTTTTTAGTTCTTTAATTTTTCCTTCATACCTCGGATCACAATTTATACAGTAATTTGATAGTCTCTCTCCCCTACTAGGCTATAAGAGGAATGGGATTGACATAAAAAGTTGAAAGTTGTTTTCAGAAGGTGGTGGAGGAAATTGAGTTGGTAAAAGGGTACAAACTTTTAGCTATAAGATGAATAAAGTCTGAAGAGCTAACGCATCACATGATGACTCTAGTTGATAACACCGTTTGGTATAGCTGAAATTTGCTAAGAGAGTAGAACTGAATGTTCTCATCCCCTTCAAAAGGGTGGGGGATGAACACATGAGGTGATGGATGTGTTAATTAACGTGATGGGGGAAACCCTTTCACAAGGTACATGTATTGGGTTGGCCCAAAAATTCCTTCAGTTTTTAAGTAAAAATAAAAGACCTGTTTTTCATTTTCACCAAGAACTTTATTGAATAACATATTCACCATTTTGTTCCACTACCTTCTGCCATTTTTCAAGCAACTTCATAATTCCATCTTCCCAAAACTTTTTATCTTTTTGAGCAAAAACTGTTCCAGGTGCTTTCCAGGGAAGTGGAATTTTTTCCATTAAGAGAATTTCGCTAAGACTGAAGTAAATAGACATCTTATTGTGCAATGTCTGGTGAAGATGGCGGGTGAATCAGAACTTCCCAGCCGAGCTGTAACAGTTTTTGCCTGGTCTTCAAAGAAACATGTAGTCCTGTCATCCTGATGGGAGATTAAGCATTTTCTGTTGCCTAATTCTGGATGCTTTTCATAGAGTGCTGCTTTCAGTTGGTCTAATTGGGAGCAGTACTTGTTGGAATAAATTGTTTGGTTTTCCGGAAGGCTCATAATAGAGGATTCCTTTCCAATCCCACCATCTATACAGCATCACCCTCTTTGGATGAAGAGCCTTTGGTGTGGTTGGTGGTTGTTCATTTCATTTACCCCACTATCTCTTCCATTCCACATTATTGTACAGTATCCTCTTTTCAATGCCCATCACAATTTGTTTTAAAAGTAGAACATTTTCATTACATTTAAGTAGAGAATCACATGCAGAAATATGGTCAAGAAGGTTTTTTTCACTTAACTTATGTGGAACCCAAACGTCAAAGTGATTAACAGCCAAGCTGGTACAAATGATTTTCAGCACTTCATTTGGATAGTTTTAATATGTCAGCTATCTCCCATGTGGTATAACATTGAGTGTTCTCAATTAATGTCTTGATTTGATTGCTATCAACTTCAACTGGTCTCCCTGACCATGGAACATCATCCAGCATGAAAGTTTGCACCACTCTTGACATGTTCAATGTGTCACAACACCTTCTCCATACGTTGCACAGATTCTTTTTGCATTTCAGTTATGTTTTTACCTTTATTGAAATAATAAAGCATAATATGCTGAAAATGCTTTTTTTCTTCCATTTTCAATATTAAAATGGTTACACAAAAATTCACCAATTTTGATAAGTTTTTTGTTTTTAGATGCATACTGGAATGACAGCTGTCACAGTACAGTCTAACAAAATTATTTCAAATGGAGTTAAAGACAACTAGGCACTACTAGAGCCATCTTACAGAAAAAACAACACTTTTGGCCAGCCCAGTATATCAAATCACCACATTATAGACTTTAAATATCTTATTTTATTTGTTCACTCTACCTCAGTAAAGCTAGGGGAAGAGGAAGAGTCAGGGGATCAGGCACCATGTCAATTTTGGTTCACATTTGTATCTTCAATATCTAGCATGATGCCCTGGTACATTGCAGACCCTCCATAAAGAATTTTTGAATCAATATGTATAACCCAAACCCCCAAATCTTATTGCTGGAGGTTAGGAAAAATGGGTTGGTGCTTCCAAGATCATTTTAAGAAATTAGAGGTTGTAATAAGGGTTTGAGTCATCAGATTTCGTACAACTTAAATTGCCCCTCTGCACCTTCAATTCCTTTTGGATATTTTTAGAAACTCTGTGCCCAAACAGAGCTCTGCAAGGAAAATTCATACCCACCCCCAATACTACCATATGTGTGGTATGCCACAAAGCAGAAAAACAATCAGAAATGCACTTGATGAAGGAGAAGACAGCCAAACATGAGTCCCTGGGCAGAGCATCTTGGAGAGGCCAGCCCAGCAGCTGTTTGCATTAAAAATAATTGCTTTATATTTATGGCAGAAGGGCAACAATAAGCAGTTTATAGCCTATAATCTAACACAAATGACTTTGGAAAATATTCTTAATAGATGGTTCATCCGAGTGTCCCAGGGTGTAAGGAAACCCAGCAGGGAACACTCAGAATTGGCCTTCGCTGATCTGACAAATCCTCGCTGACTGGTTGCATGTTAAAGCATTTCTCTGCACAATTTTACATTCTTCCACTTACGGAGATTCTGTGAAAGACTCAGCAGACTCTTGAGGGCACAGACTCCACCAGATACTCAGCCTCCAGAGTTCACACTGGCTTCATAGAAATGAAGCTGCACCAAGTCAGGGAAAATGAAGCGTGACCTTGTAAAATATCAGTTTCTGGCTTTCCCCCCCCTAATTGTGGGGATGTTATCATGAAGGAAGAAAAATATCGCTTTCCACACTCTATTCTGGAAAACGATATCCATCTGTGGGAATGCTGAGCAGGCATGATTGCTGTGGCCAGGCGTGGTATCAGACTGACAGGCTGGGCGAGAGTTTGGTTTCTGTGAGGGGTCAACTAGAAGAAAGGAAATAGGTTCTCTGGGAATTTATGTTCTCTGTGCTCTATCCTCTGCCCTCCTCCCAATCACTGGGGCCTTCTTGCCACTCAGCAATGCCCATTTGAGCCTGGAACATCACCCTATGTTGTTAGCTTTATTTTTTTCTTCACATGTGTCCTTAACTGGACTGCATGCTTCTCAAGATCAAGTCTGACCCTCAGACCTCTCTGTCTCTCCTGGACTTCATTAGGACAATTCTAGCAGAAATCACCTACTTTTTGCAAGAAAGGGCTAGTTTCTTCTACTAGAAAGCACGCTGCCTCCCACTCCTGAGCCCAGCTGATGTCTTCTTGTGTCGCTACTTTCACCAATCACCCCAAACCATGTTAAATTGGTCTGACTTTTGTTCCCATTCTTTTCCCCCTTAATAGTTAAGAACATAAGGACCACCATCAGGGAGTTCATAGGGATGCTTCCTAAAAGCACAAGCTGGAATCAAGATTTCTAGGAGAAACATCAATAACCTCAGCTATGCAGATGACACCACCCTTATGGCAGAAAGTGAAGAACTAAAGAGCCTCTTGATGAAAGTGAAAGAGGAGAATGAACAAGTTGGCTTATAACTCAACATTCAGAAAACTAAGTTCATGGCATCTGGTCCCATCACTTCTTGGCAAATAGATGGGGAAACAATGGAAACAATGTGAGACTTTAATTTTGGGGGCTCCTAAGTCACTGCAGATGGTGACTGTAGCCATGAAATTAAGACACTTGCTCCTTGGAAGGAAAGCTATGATCAACCTAGACAGCATATTAAAAAGCAGAGACATTACTTTGTCAACAAAGATCCATCTAGTCAAAGCTATAGTTTTTGCAGTAGTCATGTATGGATGTGAGAGTTGGACTATAAAGAAAGCTGAGCACAGAAGAATTGATGCTTTTGAACTGAGGTATTGGAGAAGACTCTTGAGAGTCCCTTGGACTGCAAGGAGATCCAACAAGTCCATCCTAAAGGAAATTAGTCCTGAATATTCATTGGAAGGACTGATGCTGAAGCTGAAACTCCAATATTTTGGCCACCTGATGTGAAGAACTGACTCACTGGAAAAGACCCTGATGCTGGGAAAGATTGAAGGCAGGAGAGATGACAGAGGGTGAGATGGTTGGATGGCATCACCAATTTAAAAGACATGAGTTTGAGCAAGCTCTGGGTTTTGGTGACAGACAGGGAAGCCTGGCGTGATGCAGTCCATGGGGTTGCAAACAGTAGGACACGACTGAGCAACTGAACTGAACTGAGCTAATCAGGGAGTTAGGGACCAGCATTATAGCTCTCTCACAGTGATGTGAATTTTGGTGAGTTTTTAGCCTCTACGAGCCCCAGCTTTCCTGTTTACAGAATGTGGGCATCAGTGATACCTGTCAGCACTTCACAGCAGTGTGGTAAAGACTGTTATAGTGTTTGTGTTTGCATAGTGCCTGCATGCCATCAGCCCTCAATGCTAGCTTCTTGGAGTGCTGGCATCCCCTCAAGATTCTGTTGAAGTCCTAGTGCCCAGTGTGTAGTATTAGTAGGTGGGGCCTTTTGGAGGACCTTATCGTGGCTGGGATTAATGCTGCTATCACGGGGTTTTCACAGAGTTTCCTTGCCCTGTTCATCATGTGAGGACATGGCGAGAAAGGGGCAGCTGTCAACCAGGAAGAGAGCTTTGACCAGAGCACAACCATGCTGATGCCTTGAACTTGGACATCTTAGCCTCCAGAACTGTGAGAAAAAAAAAAAAAAAAAAACCTTCTGTTTGTGTGTGTGTTTGTATGTTACCCAGTCTGTGGTACTTTGTTCCAGCAGCAGAATGGACTGAGACCTCTTCCTCCTCCCCTCTGCCTCCTTTTTCTTCTTTTTATGAGGATGATTTCATCTTTGTCTACAAACATTCACAGAATGTAAAATCTTCGATGCTTTCTACTAGAAAGTGTAGTTCTAATGAGGTCTAAGAGAGATGCAGAGTTCTGAGACATAGACCGACCTTGAGGAAAGTGCAGTCCAGTTAGGGTAAATGTGTTCAACTGAGGAACCAACAGTAAAAGACGGTGAGCTCTGAGGTCAAGCTCCGTGGGCTTGAGAAACCTTATCCAAGAGTCAGAGCCTTCTAGTTCTCAGAAAAATTAGCAGAAGGAGGATAAAGTATGCTAAATTGGAAAGTGACGTGATATAAGTAAAGATCTTTAGGTAAGAAATAGAATAGCAAGCTCAAAGGACAGCAAAGAGACCATGTGACTGAAGTCTTCTCTTATGTGTTTGAAGAGTAGTAGACATATGGCTAGAAGGAACCTTTGCTGCAGGAACCACAGCTGCATGGATGTTTTTACAAATGAACTAGGGGCTATTCAAAGTCACAACATAAACATCTCTTCCTAGAGCTTCAACTTACTTGAAAATTAAATTTCAAATGCATCATTTTGTTCATTAAAATAAATTCACATATAATGTGAAGTAGACTGAAAAAACCACATGAAAACTTATGATAAAGAATGAGAATTTGCATTTTAGGTGGCTATTTGGAGCTGTGATGCAGACATTGTGGAAAAATTTCCATTATAGCACTGAGTGGCCAAAGTTTGAGATTCACAGCTAAACCAAAGGAGTATTCCTGGTGTTAGAAATTGCATGGGACCAAGCCAGTCAGAAGAAAATGATAAAATGTTAGGTACCAAATCCCTTTTTCTAATTTTGTCTGTAGAGACAATGAGTTTTCGAGAGAAGGTAACACTTGCCTGGGGGTACACAGATAAGCCTCTCCAGCATTCTTTTTTTCCTTCACTTTAAAAAAACTATGGGTTTGTTTATTTATTTACTTATGATTGGCTGTGCTGGATCTCTGTTGCTGCGAGCAGACTTTCTCCAGCTGCGGCAGGTGGGGCTACTCTTCACGGTGCAGTCCTCTCACTGCAGTGGCTTCATTGTTGCAGAGCTTGGGTTCTAGGCGTGTGGGCTCAGCAGTTGCAGCCCGCTGGCTCTAGAGCTCTGGTGCAGGGGCTTAGTTGTTCCTCAGCATGTAAGACCTTCCCAGACCAGGGATCAACCCATGTCCCCTGCACTGGCAGGCGATTCTTAACCACTGGGCCACCGGGGAAGTCCCTCCAGTGTTCTTTAAATAACAAACAAGAGAGAGCTGGTCGGGAAGATCTCCTGGAATAGGAATGGCAACCTGCTCCAGTATTCTTGCCTGGAAAATTCCATGCACAAAAGGAGCCTAGTGGTCTAGAGTCCATGGGGTCACAAAGAGTTGGACACGACTGAGTGACTGAGCTTACACACACAAGAGATAGATCGCATGTGGGGTAGCTGTAACACAAATTGTTGCCCTGCTTCTGTGACACTGCCTCTACGTTAAATATTACAAGTTGTAGCAGAAACCTTGTGCAATGGTTCTGATAGCTTATATGATTTTCAGGTCAGATTAAAAGCTTCCTCTTCAGTGATCCTGACTATCAGCACCACTTCTTGTCTGTTGAAGGCTTATAGGAAGTATTTTCCTGACTGCTAGTAAGTCATTGCCCAGATTATCATTTTCTTTAGATTGCTAGTCTTTTAAGCTCTCACTCAGGTGGCGTCAGGTGAAATGGCTCCAGGAGTTTACAGTGACCAGTCTAGGGTGACCTGGATCCTGCTGGCAGCCAAGGGTCCCACAAACGCAAGTTGATGAGAAAAATCAATTCAGCTTCAAGAGCAGTGTCTACACAGGTCCCAAGGAACATGGAAATATCACCTACTCATATGGTGTCCCTGACACACTGCAGTAAGGTGAAAAGGCATGAACAAGACATTTGAACATACAGACTCCAGACATCTCAACCAAGTAAAGTTTTCTTAGGACTCTAAGGAAGATTTCCAAGCCACAGACAAGAAGAAAACACTTAAAATTCACAGAGCTGACAAAGGATTACATCCAAAAAATATAAAACTTCCTTATAAATCAACAGACGACAGATTAAATCAAGTAGAAAATGGAATACTTCACAGAAGAAACCTGAAAAGCTGGTAATTGTGAAATAAAGGTCAACCTCATGATAATCTTCTAACAGCAAATTAATACTGCAATGAGATAAAATTTTATATCTGTCATATGGAAAAAATTAAAAGATCTAACAAAATCAAGTTTTGACTTAAATATTGAAAAGCCAACATCATATTTTCTATCAAAATGCTTGTGACTTTAAATTGGCATAACCATTTAGGAGAGCAATTTATTAGTACTTAATAAAGATAGCCAGATCCTATGACCCAATAATTCCATATCAAATATGTAACCCAAGTACACTTCCGTGAAAATGAACAAAGAATATTCATGCAGCAATAATTGAATTGGAAACAACCTTATTTTTTTTCATTAATAGAAAAATGGAAAAGTGTTGAGTTTTTGAAATTTTATTTAAAGTAGATTACTATATAGCAATTAAAACAAAAAAACTTGATCTTCATCAGCAACTTAAAAATTTTTCCATTTAATTTTTAGTTTTATTTGTCTATTTTTGGCTGTCTCAGGTCTTCACTGCTGTGTGGGCTTTTCTCTAGTTGTGGCAGTGGGGTCTAGTCTCTAGTTGTGGCGTACAGGCTTCTCACTGCAGTGGCTTCTCTTGTTGCAGAGCACAGACTCTAGGGCACATGGGCTTCAGTAGTTGTGGCTCCCAGACTCCAGATCATAGGCTCAATAGTTGTGGTGCATGGGCTTAGTTGCTCTGCGGCATGTGGGATCCTCCCAGACCAGGGATCAAACCTGTCTTCTGCACTGGTGGAAGTCTTCACCACTGAGCCACCAGCGAAGCCCTTATCAGCATATTTAAATCTTGAAAATATGTTTACTGAGAGAAAAACAAGTTGCAGTGAATAACCACAATATGATGCCATTATTATAAATTTTAAACTACAGATCAATACTATTGACTATTTTTAGACACACAGTAAAAGTGTAAATGGCTCCCCTGATGTCTCAGTGGTAAAGTATCTGCCTGCCAATGCAGGAGACACAGGTTCTATTCCTGGGTCAGGAAGATCTGCTGCAGAAGAAAATGGCAATCCACTCCAGATTCTTAGGTGGGAAATCTGATGAACAGAGGAGCCTGGTGGACTACAGTCCACAGGGTTGCAAAAGAGTTGGACATAACTTAGTGATTAAACAACAAGAACAAAAGTATAAATACATGAATAAGAAGGATACAAACCATTTTCACAATACCAGTTACCTCTGAGGAAGAGAGTTGGGAAATGATCTGGGAAGGGGACAAGAAAGGCTTCAACTAAATGCTTTGTGGCTCAGAGCAGTCAGAAATTTTTCATGAAAAATCCCCAGACCTGTGCTTGGGTGAGCATGAATCTAAGTTTATTAGTATTTCATGATAAAACTCCAACTGAGAAATTCAAGTTTTTAAAAAAGCAGTCCTGGACTGAATAATCCCCTGAGGCACTATGCAGAAACATTTTCATAACTTGGCGAACACGTGACTGACTACCACACTCATAAATCCCTACTGCTCATCAGCTCACAAACAAAAATTACAAAACACAGTAGAAAGTAGTCTGTCATGACAGATAGTCAGCAGACACCATTAACTAGAAACTGAGGCTTCCAAGAACTGGATACTACAGAACATTCCTAAGGATACAAAACAATATGTTCCCATTCTCACTGAAGTGGAGCCTCACAATTTACACAGTGCCATTTCAGACCATTGGCTGTTGAACCCCTCCCCACCCCTTCCTGAATGAAGGCCTTCACTGAAGTTATCCTGCTGCAGTTCTACCATTGTGTTAGAAAAGGAGAGGATATTACCTCTTTGGGTCACAGACCTCAAGACAAAGAGGAACCATGTCTAGATCTGATGGGGTTTGAACCGGATGCAATGACTGAATGGCCCTTTTGAGTTGTTGCCCTTGGTTATTTAAAAGCAGAGGCATTTATTGCTCACCAGATAGTCGTGTGCTCCCTTGTAATTTCTAGGCCGCTTGCAGTTAGTTAGGACCAATGGATTATTTCTAGGCAGTTCCACTGAGTGGAAGTGATGCAGGTCACCTCTGAGCTGAGGCATGGAAGAGAAGGCATGAGGTCTCCTGCTCTTCCTCTTTGTTTCTTGGTGACAGTGGCAGCTGCATCTTGAGATAGTTTTGCCACTAGATGGAAACAGCTGGATTGCTGGATCACACTGCTTGGAAGGCAGCTGCAGACTTTGCGTGAGAAGAAAAATAAGCTTTTATGTGTTAAGCCAAAACTCATGTTGTGTGTCTCTTGTATACAAATACAGACGTAGACAGCTCACTGAAAAGAAGTTCTCATACAAAAATTAAAACTACACAGGGAGGCAGCCCACTGTGAGGGAAACAGTAGAAATAACTCAAGAATTAATGGTCCTAAAGTCAGAAATAATAGAACTATATGTTAGAGATAATATTAAAAAGTGCATTTTGAATACTTGAAGTATCATTTATAGAAATAAAGGGTACACTGGGAAATTTTTTTAAAAACTTTTTGAAAAATAAATGAGCAAACCTTTTAAAATGAGAATTGCATTTCAAATTGAAAAATCAGTAAAAGACACACACACCTCACATATATTTACTTATTTTTTGACAAAGGTGAAACTGAATTGCAATAGGAAGTTAAATCTTTTTAAGAGATTAATTTTTTATCAATTGGATATCCATATGAGAAAATTGAATTTTTAATTATACCTCACATTATAGAAAAATTCCAGATATATTATAAATAAGTAAGAAAATAAAGTTTATAAATGAGAACACTGAAGAATATTTTCAGGCCAAATTTCTTATATGGAATAACCATAAAATAATAACAAAAGAAAAGAGTTGGACTGTTAGAATTAGAAACTTCTGTTTATCAAAAGATACCACTATGAAAGTGATAAGACAAGCCATAGAGTGGGAAAAGGTATTTATAGTATATATATCTGACAAAGGATTGCCTGTATTCTTGCTGGGAGAATCACATGGACAGAGGAGCCTTGTGGTCTGTAATCTATGGGATCTCAAAGAGTTGGACACAACTGAGCATCTGAGTACATAGCACATCCACAATACCAAAACATCCATAATACCTAAGAAAATCTATTGCTAGAACTTTATTCATAGATAGATTAGCAATAAAGATGTAATCCCAATAAAAAGTTGACCAAAAGACTCAAATAAGAACTTGAGAAAAGAAGCCTTCCAAAGGCCAGTTACCACTGAAAAAGATGCTCAACATCATTAGCCATTCAGTTCAGTTCAGTCACTCAGTCGTGTCCGACTCTTTGTGACCCCATGAATCGCAGCACGCCAGGCCTCCCTGTCCATGACCAACTCCCAGAGTTCACCCAGACTCACATGCATCGAGTCAGTAATGCCATCCGGCCATCTCATCCTGTTATCCCCTTCTCCTCCTGCCGCCAATCCCTCCCAGCATCAGAGTCTTTTCCAATGAGTCAACTCTTCTCATGAGGTGGCCAAAGTACTGGAGTTTCAGCTTTAGCATCTGTCCTTCCAAACAACACCCAGGACTGATCTCCTTTAGAATGGACCGGTTGGAACTCCTTGCAGTCCAAGGGAGTCTCAAGAGTCTTCTCAAACACCACAGTTCAAAAGCATCAATTCTTCGGTGCTCAGCTTTCTTCAGTCCAACTTTCACATCCATACATGACCACAGGAAAAACCATAGCCTTGACTAGACGGACCTTTGTTGGCAAAGTAATGTCTCTGCTTTTGAATATGCTATCTAGGTTGGTCATAACTTTCCTTCCAAGGAGTAAGCATCTTTTACTTTCATGGTTTCAATCACCATCTGCAGTGATTTTGGAGCCCTCCAAAATAAAGTCTGACAATTTCCACTGTTTCCCCATCTATTTCCCATGAAGTGATGGGACTGGATGCCATGATCTTCATTTTCTGAATGTTGAGCTTTAAGCCAACTTTTTCACTCTCCTCTTTCACTTTCATCAGGAGGCTTTTTAGTTCCTCTTCACTTTCTGCCATAAGGGTGGTGTCATCTGCATATCTGAGGTTATTGAGACTTCTCCCGGCAATCTTGATTCCAGCTTGTGCTTCTTCCAGCCCAGCGTTTCTCATGGTGTACTCTGCATATAAGTTAAATAGCAGGGTGACAATATACAGCCTTGATGTACTCCTTTTCCTATTTGGAACCAGTCTGTTGTTCCAAGTCCAGTTCTAACTGTTGCTTCCTGACCTGCACACAGGTTTCTCAAGAGGCAGGTCAGGTGGTCTGGTATTCCCATCTCTTTCAGAATTTTACACAGTTTATTGTGATCCACACAGTCAAAGGCTTTGGCATAGTCAACAAAGCAGAAATAGATGTTTTCCTGGAACTCTCTTGCTTTTTCTATGATCCAGCGGATGTTGGAAATTTGATCTCTGGTTCCTCTGCCTTTTCTAAAACCAGCTTGAACACCTGGAAGTTCATGGTTCACGTATTGCTGAAGCCTGGCTTGTTGAATTTTGATCATTACTTTACTAGCATGTGAGATGAGTGCTATTGTGCAGTAGTTTTAGCATTCTTTGGCATTGCCTTTCTTTGGGATTGGAATGAAAACTGACCTTTCCAGTCCTGTGGCCACTGCTGAGTTTTCCAAATTTGCTGGCATATTAAGTGCAGCACTTTCACAGCATCATCTTCCAGATTTGAAATAGCTCACCTGGAATTCCATCACCTCCACTAGCTTTGTTCGTAGAGATGCTTTCTAAGGCCCACTTGACTTCACATTCCAGGATGTCTGGTTCTAGGTCAGTGATCACACCATTGTGATTATCTTGGTCATGAAGATCTTTTCTGTACAGTTCTTCTGTGTATTCTTTCCACCTCTTCTTAATATCTTCTGCTTCTGTTAGGTCCATACCATTTCTGTCCTTTACTGAGCCCATCTTTGCATGAAATGTTCCCTTCATATCTCTAATTTTCTTATAGAGATCTCTAGTCTTTCCCATTCTGTTGTTTTCCTCTATTTCTTTGCACTGATCGCTGAGGAAGGCTTTCTTATCTCTCCTTGCTATTCTTTGGAACTCTATATTCAGATGCTTATATCTTTTCTTTATTGCTTTGTTTTTTGCTTCTCTTCTTTTCACAGCTGTTTGTAAGGCCTCCCCAGACAGCCATTTTGCTTTTTTGCATTTCTTTTCCATGGGGATGGTCTTGATCCCTGTCTCCTGTACAATGTCATGAACCTCAGTCCATAGTCCATCAGGCACTCTATCTATCAGATCTAGGTCCTTAAATCTATTTCTCACTTCCACTGTATAATCATAAGGAATTAAAGTAGGAAGTCAAGAGACACCTGGGGTAACAGGCAAATTTGGCCTTGGAACACGGAATGAAGCAGGGCAAAGGCTAATAGAGTTTTGCCAAGAGAACGCACTGGTCATAGCAAACCCCCTTTTCCAACAACACAAGAGAAGACTCTACACATGGACATCACCCAATGGTCAACACCGAAATCAGATTCATTTTATTCTTTGCAGCCAAAGATGGAGAAGCTCTATACAGTCAGCAAAAACAAGACCAGGAGCTGACTGTGGCTCAGATCATTAGCCATTGAGGAAATACAAATTAAAACTTAAGTGTGATACCAGTACAATGCCACCAAAATGAATAAAATAAAAAATAATGTGTTTGCAAATATATCAAACAACTAGAACTTTCCTCCACTGCTGTGGGAGTGTAAGTTAATAGCTTCTTTAAAAAAACTTATTACATAGTAAAATAAAACTGAACATATGCATACCCTGTGTAATAGGCAAAATATGGCTCCCCAAAGATGTCCATGTCTTACTCTCAAGGACCTGTGAATATGTTAGGTTATATGGCAAAGAGGAATTAAGTTTGTAGACAGAATTAAGGTTACAAATCACCTGACCTTAAAATAGGGAGACTATCTGGGCATTCCCAGTGTAATCACAAGGGTCCTTAAAAGTGGAAGAGGAAATCATAAGAGAGAACCAAATGAAAGAATGAGAAGGATTTGAATCAAAGTTACTGGTGGAGGCACGTGAGCCAAAGAAAGCAGGTGGTCTCTAGATGTTGGAAAAGACAAGGAAATGGATTATTTCCCAGAGCCTCCAGAAAGAGAGACAGCCCTGCCAATCCATTGCCTTCTAAAGTTAAACCTTCATCTTAGCTCAGTGAGATTCATGCTAGATTTCTGATATAAACTGTAAGTTACTAAATTTGTTATCTTAAACCATTAAGTTTGTGGCAATTTGTCACAGAATCAAGAGAAAATTTATCTATACTATGACACAGTAATTCTACTCCTAAATGTATACTCAACAGAAAGGCAGAAATATGTACAAGAATGTACATACAGTCTTATTCATAACCGACTCAACTAGGAAACTACCCACATGTACATAGATAGATCACATGTAATGTCTTAAGACAACTGATCCTAAACCACAGTGAGACATGAATGCGACACACAACAATATGATGACTCTCACAAACATGATGTTGAATAAAAGAAGCCAAGAGATTTCAGATTGAAAATTCCATTTATAATTAAGTTCAAGATGAGTAAAACTAATCTATGGTGTTAAAATTGTGGTTTCCTTGGCTGGGGATCTGGTGGCTGAGAAGCAATGTGAAGGGGGGTCTGTGGGGTGCTGCTGCTAGCAATACGTAATTTCTTGTTCTGGGAGGTGGTTTCACAGTGTGTTTGGTTTGTGAAAATTATTTGAGTTGACATTTATGATTTATGTATAATTGTGTATTTTATATTACAATAAACTTTAATTTTATTTTTAAAATTTTTTATTATTTTTTAAAATTTATTTTTAAATTAATTAATTAATTTTACATTACAATATTGTATTGGTTTTGCCATACATCAACATGAATCTGCCACGGATGTACACGTGTTCCCCATCCTGAACCCCCCTTCCTCTTCCCTCCCCATCCTATCCCTCTGGGTCATTCCAGTGCACCAGCCCCAAGCACCCTGTATCGTGCATCAAACCTGGACTGGTGATTCATTACACATATGATATTTTACATGTTTCAATGCCATTCTCCTTTATCATTCCACCCTTGCCCTCTCCCACAGAGTCCAAAAGCCTGTTCTATACATCTGTGTCTCTTTTGCTGTCTCGCATACAGGGTTATTGTTACCTTCTTTCTAAATTCCATATATATGTGTTAGTATACTGTTTTGGTGTTTTTCTTTCTGGCTTACTTCACTCTGTGTAATAGGCTCCAGTTTCATCCACCTCATTAGAACTGATTCAAATGCATTCTTTTTAATGGCTGAGTAATATTCCATTGTGTATATGTACCACAGCTTTCTTATCCATTCATCTGCTGATGGACATCTAGGTTGCTTTCATGGCCTGGCTATTATAAACAGTGCTGCGATGAACATTGGGGTACACGTGTCTCTTTTGATTCTGGTTTCCTTGGTGTGTATGCCCAGCAGTGGGATTGCTGGGTCATATGGCAGTTCTATTTCCAGTTTTTTAAGGAATCCCCACACTGTTCTCTATAGTGGCTGTACTAGTTTGCATTCCCACCAACAGTGTAAGAGGGTTCCCTTTTCTCCACACCCTCTCCAGCATTTATTGCTTGTAGACTTTTGGATCGCAGCCATTCTGATTGGCGTGAAATGGAATCTCATTGTGGTTTTGATTTGCATTTGTCTGATAATGAGTGATGTTGAGCATCTTTTCATGTGTTTGTTAGCCATTGGTATGTCTTCTTTGGAGAAATATCTGTTTAGTTCTTTGGCCCACTTTTTGATTGGGTCTTTTATTTTTCTGGAATTGAGCTGCAGGAGTTGCTTGTATATTTTTGAGATTAATTCTTTGTCAGTTGCTTCATTTGCTATTATTTTCTCCAATTCTGAAGGCTGTCTTCTCACCTTGCTTATAGTTTCCTTTGTTGTGCAGAAGCTTTTAATTTTAATTAGGTCCCATTTGTTTATTTTTGCTTTTATTTCCAATATTCTGGGAGGTGGGTCATAGAGGATCCTGCTGTGATTTATGTCAGAGAGTGTTTTGCATATGTTTTCCTCTAGGAGTTTAATAGTTTCTGGTCTTATGTTTAGATCTTTAATCCATTTTGAGTTTTATTTTTGTGTATGGTGTTAGAAAGTGTTCTAGTTTCATTCTTTTACAAGTGGTTGACCAGTTTTCCCAGCACCACGTGTTAAAGAAATTGTCTTTTCTCCAATGTATATTCTTGCTTCCTTTGTCAAAGATAAGGTGTCCATAGGTGCATGGATTTATCTCTGGGCTTTCTATTTTGTTCCATTGATCTATATTTCCATCTTTTTGCCAGTACCATGCTGTCTTGATGACTGTGGCTTTGTAGCAGAGCCTGAAGTCAAGCAGGTTGATTCCTCCAGTTCCATTCTTCTTTCTCAAGATTGCTTTGGCTATTTGAGGCTTTTTGTATTTCCATATAAATTGTGAAATTATTTGTTCTAGTTCTGTGAAAAATACCATTGGTAGCTTGATAGGGATTGCATTGAATCTATAGATTGCTTTGGGTGCTGCTGCTGCTGCTGCTAAGTCACTTCAGTCGTGTCCAACTCTGTGTGACCCCATAGGAGGCAGCCCACCAGGCTCCCCCGTCCCTGGGATTCTCCAGGCAAGAACACTGGAGTGGGTGGCCACTTTCTTCTCCAATGCATGAAAGTGAAAAGGGAAAGCGAAGTCACTCAGTCGTGTCGGACTCTTCGCAAACCCATGGATTGCAGCCCACCAGGCTCCTCCGCCCATGGGATTTTCCAGGCAAGAGTACTGGAGTGGGGTGCCATTGCCTTCTCCATTGCTTTGGGTAGTATACTCATTTTCACTATATTGATTCTTCCAATCCATGAACACAGTATATTTCTCCATCTATTTGTGTCCTCTTTGATTTCTTTCACCAGTGTTTTATAGTTTTCTATATATAGGTCTTTTGTTTCTTTAGGTAGATATATTCCTAAGTATTTTATTCTTTTCGTTGCAATGCTGAATGGAATTGTTTCCTTAATTTCTCTTTCTGTTTTCTCATTGTTAGTGTATAGGAATGCAAGGGATTTCTGTGTGTTAATTTTACATCCTGCAACTTTACTATATTCATTGATTAGCTCTAGTAATTTTCTGGTGGAGTCTTCAGGGTTTTCTATGTAGAGGATCATGTCATCTGCAAACAGTGAGAGATTTACTTCTTCTTTTCCAATCTGGATTTCTTTTATTTCTTTTTCTGCTCTGATTGCTATGGCCAAAACTTTGAAAACTATGTTGAATAGTAGTGATGGGAATGGGCACCATTGTCTTGTTCCTGAGAAGGCAATGGATTGGTTACAAAAATTACAGATCAGACAAAACTGAGGTGAGCACTGAAAGTTGAGAAATAAATCTGAAGAACTTCTCCAGAATGCCACTATAGGAAATAATATGAAAACATATTAATAAAAATGAATGTAAGAATTAAAAGGGTCAAATTTATCTGTAATAGATACTACATAAAGAGAGAGTATAGAGCATAGGAGGTAAAACATTCAAAGAGATAATACTTAAAAATTTCCAGACTTAATAAAAGATGTAACTTCTCAGACTTAGAAAGCAAAGGGTAAACATAAATGAAAATAAACACATCTCTTGATATATTGTAGTTAAGCCAAAAGATACTATTTATCATAACAACAACAAAGGATGAAAGGCAGTGAAATCATAATTTCAAAGTGCTGAAGAAGTAACAACAGTAAATCTAGATTTTTCCTTTTTTACTCAGGTGTATTAAGTATAGTTTATACTGGGCAAAATTCTTTTACACTGGGCAAAATGAGATTTGACAGATGTATACAGTCAAGCAATCTCTGCTATAGTCAAAATATAGAATGATTCCCACACACAAAAAAATTCCCTCATTCCCCTTCGTGGTCAACCCTGCTTCCACTCCAGTCTATGGAAACCACTGATATGTCTTCCATCTCTGTATTTTTTATTTTCCAGAATATTATATAAATGGAACTATATAGAATGTAGCCTTTTCTAACTTTTCTCAATATAATGTATTTTGAGATTCATCTAAGCTCTTGTATGTAAGTATAGTTCATTTATTATTGCTGAGTCGTATTCCATTGAGGAGAAGGCAATGGCATCCCACTCCAGTAGTGTTGCCTGAAAAACCTCATGGATGGAGGAGCCTGGTGGGCTGCAGTCCATGGGGTCATGAAGAGTCGGACACGACTGGGTGACTTCACCTTGACCTTTCACTTTCATGCATTGGAAAAGGAAATGGCAACCCACTCCAGTGTTCTTGCCTGGAGAATCCCAGGGACAGGGGAGCCTGGTGGGCTGCCGTCTATGGGGTCGCACAGAGTCGGACACGACTGAAGTGACTTAGCAGCAGCAGCAGCAGTATTCCATTGAAAAAATGCAATACTACTTATTTTCCTAACCACCAGTTGAAAGGCATTTGGATTGTTTCCAGTGTTTGGCATTTATGAACAAAGTTGTTACAAGTATCTGCATACAAAGTTTTGTATAAATACATGCTTTCATTTCTTTAGGGTAATGGAACTGCTGGATCATATATGGTGAGTGTATATTTAACTATATGAGTTAACGGATGGTTTTCTAAAGTGGTTATACAATTTTGCATTAATATTACCAATGTGTGAGAGTTCTAGTTGTTCCACACCCTCACCAGCACTTTGTATTATCCCCCTTTTCCTTTCTAATCTGTGTGTAATGATATTTTGTTATCATTTTAATTTGTATCCTTTCATGTGCTTATTTTCCATTGGTATAGGTTCTGTTCTTAGCACTGGGACATCAGTCAGTTCAGTTCAGTTCAGTTACTCAGTCATGTGTGATTCTTTGTGACCCCATGAATCGCAGCACACCAGGCCTCCCTGTCCATCACCAACTCCTGGAGTTCACCCAGACTCACGTGCATCGAGTCAGTGATGCCATCCAGCCATCTCATCCTCTGTCGTCCCCTTCTCTACCTGCCCCAAATCCCTCCCAGCATCAGAGTCTTTTCCAATGAGTCAAATCTTCGCATGAGGTGGCCAAAGTACTGGACTTTCAGCTTTAGCATCATTCCTTCCAAAGAAATCCCAGGGCTGATCTCCTTCAGAATGGACTGGTTGGATCTCCTTGCAGTCCAAGGGACTCTAAAGAGTCTTCTCCAACACCATAGTTCAAAAGCATAAATTCTTCCGCACTCAGCTTTCTTCACAGTTCAACTCTCACATCCATATATGACCACTGGAAAAACCATAGCCTTGACTAGATGGACCTTTGTTGGCAAAGTAATGTCTCTGCTTTTGAATATGCTATCTAGGTTGGTCATAACTTTCCTTCCAAGGAGTAAGTGTCTTTTAATTTCATGGCTGCAGTCACCATCTGCAGTGATTTTGGAGCCCCCCAAAATAAAGTCTGACACTGTTTCCACTGTTTCCCCATCTATTTCCCATGAAGTGATGGGACCAGATGCCATGATCTTTGTTTTCTGAATGTTGAGCTTTAAGCCAACTTTTCACTCTCCACTTTCACTTTCATCAAGAGGCTTTTGAGTTCCTCTTCATTTTCTGCCATAATGGTGGTGTCATCTGCATATCTGAGGTTATTGATATTTCTCCCAGCAATCTTGATTCCAGCTTGTGCTTCTTCCAGCCCAGCGTTTCTCATGAGATACTCTGCATAGAAGTTAAATAGCAGGGTGACAATATACAGCCTTGATGTACTCCTTTTCCTATTTGGAACCAGTCTGTTGTTCCATGTCCAGTTCTAACTGTTGCTTCCTGACCTGCATACAGGTTTCTCAAGAGGCAGGTCAGGTGGTCTGGTATTCCCATCTCTTTCAGAAATTTCCACAGTTTATTGTGATCCACACAGTCAAAGGCTTTGGCATAGTCAACAAAGCAGAAATAGATGTTTTCCTAGAACTCTCTTGCTTTTTCCATGATCCAGCGGATGTTGGCAATTTGATCTCTGGTTCCTCTGCCTTTTCTAAAACCAGCTTGAACATCTGGAAGTTCACGGTTCACGTATTGCTGAAGACTGGCTTAGAGAATTTTTAGCATTACTTTACTAGCTTGTGAGATGAGTGGGACATATCACTAAGCAAAATAAAGGGACCATTCTTTAAGAAGCTCACATTCTAGCACAGGAGATAGTCTATAAATAATAAACAAGAAAAGCAAATGCCTTATATGATACAAAAATAGATAAATGCTCAGCAAAAGAGGGGAAAAATAAAGCAGGGTAAGGAGGAGCTAGTGTTGGGGATGGAGGTGGAGATTGCTATGTTAAGTAACATGATCATTGATTGGTCATATATCAGCAAAGACTTGAAGGAGATGAGAGTGGGACACAAGTAGATATCTGAGGGAAGTTTGCCCTAGGTTGAGGGAAAATCTGGAGAAAGTCAAGGCAGAAGGGTGCCTAGCATATTCAATGAACAGAAAAGAAGTCAGTAGGGCTGGAGTGGAATAAATGAAGGGGACAATAATAGGGAAGGAGGTCTGGATGTCATGGGTGCCTGCAGACCATGTAAAGCTTAAGACACTGTAAGGACTTTGGCTTTGAGTGGAATAGGGCGTCACTGGAATGTTGTAGGAAGGGATAATAGAAACAGCCCAGTTAAGGGATGGTTGCAGGAGTCAAAGACAAGTATCTTCATGACTTGGAGAAAGGTTGTGGAGTGGTAAGAAGTGGCCTGAAAGTATTTTGAAAACAGAACTAACAGGATTTCCTGACATACTAAATTTGGGGGGTAAAAAGGAAAGGAGCCAGGGAGGATTCCAAAGTTTGGGGGCTGAGAGACTTCAAGGATGTGGTTTCCATCTGCTGAGATGAGCAAAGCAGCAAACAGAAAGCTTTAGGGGAAAGACAAGGAATTCAATTTTGAATGTGTTAAGTTTGAGATTTCCATTAAACAGCCAAGTGGAAATGTAAGATAGGCAATCATGTACAAATCTGGAGTCTGGCATAAAGATATAAATTTAAGAGCCATCAGTATACAGATGGTGTTTAAAGTCTTGAAACCAGATAAGATCACTGAAAAATTAGTAAAGATAAAGAAAGGAAGAGATCCAAATACGGAGTTCTGAAACATTTAAACATGAAGAGATTGGGGAGAATAGGAATAAGGAAAGAATACTGAAGCAGTTTATTCATCTAGGAAGGAAGAAAAGCAACAGAGTTTAGTGGAAGAAAGTATTAAAAGAGAGTGAGCAGCTGTGTGAAATAGGTCAAGGCAAGAACTTAGAATTGACCATTGGTTCAGCAACACATCGATGTCATTGTCAACCTTGGTCAGGGTTTTTTAGTGGAGTTCTGGATGGGGAGCTCTGGTGACTGCCTACAGAGAAAACTTCTGTTCAAAGTGGAGCAAGATTGGTGATGGATGCTGAAGTGAGATAAGAAGAATGTTCTCTTTTTAATGGGAGAGAATACAGCACATGTTTATGATGGAAAGAAAGCCCAGTAGAGAAATTTATTTACATAGGAGAGGAGAGATTGCTAGAATGATCATGGAAGAGAGGGGAGTGGGATCTGGGGCACAGATGGAAGGGTTTCGCTTTAGAGGGGAACGTGGATGGTTCACACAGGTGAGAAGGCAGAGAGAAGTCTGTGGATGCAAATGGTAGCAGGTGGCAGCTGTGGTGATAGCATCTAGGGAAGGAGAAGAGTTCTTGTGATTGCTTCGGTTTTCTCAGTGATCTGGGAGCCAGTTCAGAGACAGACTAGGGGACAGGGGAAGGAGGAGAAGGAGTAGGGAGAAAGGGAGTGGGAGAGAGAGAAGGAGAGAGTCTCCTTTTGAGGTTTGAGGAGAAAGAGGATGTGAAAGTCACATATATCTTTGAGCCTCAGTTATAGTGGGGACAAGAATTTATAAATTGCACAGATTTTAAAAGAGTTGGCCATACTGAATCAAAAGCCAACGTTCAGAAGCTCGTAGCTGCCATCATCAGATCTACACATCAGCGTGTGCATCCACTTCTCTCTAAGATTCTGGCAACAGGAATCACGTGGTGCCTTTTTCTTTGGCGTCTACCTAAGAAAGTATGAACTCACTTTGATATCTTAACTATTTTAATCATAAGAAATTAGGAAAAAGTTACAAATAGAGAAGGGAAGTAAATCACTCGTCATTCTACCATTCTCCTTGTTGTTTTGCTTTTTTATGCTGACTTTTGCTCCAATCTCCTTATAATTAGATATCACATATATAACCAGTATTACATAGGTTTTTTTTTCATTTAACATTATATATTAAGTATTTTCCATAAGGTTAATCTTCACAAACCATCATTTCAGTGGGTGAATATTTTTTCATGTGCCCACTCATGTAAATTAAACTATTATATTTTACACAACAGTTTTAATCGGATATTTTAATTGCTTCAACTGTGTTATTAAACTTTATTATATTGAATGTCTTTGAGTGTATTTGAGCATAATTAATGAGCTTATAAATCTATAATTTAATGACTGATTACTGAGTACCAGTTATAAAGCTCCATGCTAATGATTTTTCATACATTTCATTGGATGATCTTAATGGCAGAAAAAAAATTGTATTATCTTTTAATTAGTTTTTATTGGAGTATAGTTAATTTACAATATTGTGTTAGTTTCTGCTGAAAGTGAATAGTTATACATGTACATTATCACTTTTAGATTCCTTTCCCATGTATGTCCTTACAGAGTACTAAACAGAGTTCCCTGTGCTACAGTAGGTTCTCATTAGTTATCTATTGTATACATAGGAGTATGTATATGTCAATCTCAATCTTCCAGTTTATTCCTCCTCCGTTGTCCCCTGGTAACCGTAAGTTTGTTTTCTATATCTGTGACTCTCTTTCTGTCTTGTAAGTGGGTGCATTTGTCCCATTTTTTAAAGGTTCTACATATAAACAATACCATATATTTGTCTTTCTCTGTCCGGCTTACTTGGTGTGACAATCTCTAGGTCCGTCCACGTCACAAATGGCATTATTGTTCATTTATGGCTGAATAATAGTTTTATATATGTATCATGTCTTCTTTATTCTTTCCTCCATTGATGGACATGTAGGTTGCTTCCATGTCCTGTTTTTTGAAGCTAGTCCTGCAATGAACATTGGAATACATGTATCTTTTCGAATAATGATTTTCTCTGAATATATGCCCAGGAGTGGGATTGCTGGATCATGTATGCATGGGTACTCAGTTGCTTCAGTCATGTGTGACTCGGTGGGCTATAAGCCTCCAGTCTCCTCTGTCCATGAGATTCTCAAGGCAAGAATACTGGAGTGAGCTGCCGTGCCCTCCTCCAGGGAAATCGTCCTGACCCAGGCACCGAACCCACATCTCTTATGTCTCTTGCATTGGCAGATGGGTTCTTTACCATTAGCACCACCTGGGAAGCCCTGATGGGTCATATGGTAGCTCTAATTTTAGTTTTTTAAGGAACCTCTATACTGTTCTCCATAGTGACTCTACCAATTTACATTGCCACCAACAGTGTAGGAGGGTTCCCTTTTCTCCACTTCCTCTCCAGTATTTATTGTAGATTTTTTGATGATGGCCATTTCTGACTGGTGTCTGGTAATACCTCATTGTAGTTTTGATTTGCATTTCTCTAATAATTAGTGATGTTGAGCATCTTTCAATGTGCCTCTTGGCCATCTGTATGTTTTCTTTGGAGAAACGTCTATTTAGATCTTAATTTTTATATTCATATACTTAGGCATATATAAAAGCTTAAAAATGATACAAAACACTCTTTTAAAATTAATTTTATTTGGAATGTAGTTGCTTTACAAAGTTGTTTACAAAACACTCCTGAACTGACTCTTCACCCTTGCTAGTTCTTAATATTTAGCCATATTTGTTTTAAAACTTTCTTAAGAAATAATATATTACAGATAGGGTCGAAGTGCCTTATTCCATTGTCCTCTCTTATTCTCCATAGGTGACTACTATCCAGAATTTAGTATTTACATAACTATTGATTTTCTAATTAATTTTTTCACATGAATATATCCATAAGAAACATATGACATTTGAGCTGCAGTATTGAATTTGCTTGTTTCAAGTTTTATATAAATGACATAATACTTCATGTATTTTTGAACTTCATTTTCCACTTGTGTTTTAGTAGGGTATTCATGTTGATACATACACAATGCTTTCATTGACTTAGCTGCATCTTTTGCACTGTATGTATAATCACAATTTATTATCCATTATTTTGGTAGGCCTTTAGGTTTGCCAAATAATTTGCACTTTTAAGCAATGCTCTCATTGGTGTCTTTTCCCATGTGTGCTCTTAGATCTGGAACTGCTCAGTTCTTTAGCATATGTGTCTAGATGTGAAATTAATTAGTCTAAAATAGTGTTTGGGAATCTGTATCATTTAAAGGCTCCCTGAGGCTTTTTGGTGTGTAGTTGGGGCTAAGAACCACTGCTCTAGATTTTATCCTTTTCAGGGCTGGTTAAATTATCACCCACTTCTCTGATTGCTGAGGTTGCTGCCTCGGTGTTCTAGGGCTGACAGATCTTAAGAGCAGCTGTAGATATCTATGAATATGACCTCTCAGGAGGGAGACTTCAAAGCAGACTTGTTGCTAGATGATACCTTTGCAATTCATCTGTCACCGTATATGTGTTTTTACCCGTGGAAGGGAAGAGTCAACACACGTGCGGAACAAGCTGAGCCAGGACGGGAAGGCAAACGCTTCTTAACTTACCTATCACTGGTAATCAGTTGCTAGAATCCTTTTCATCGCTCTCAGCAGAACAATGAGAAGGATTATGAAGACACCTAAGGCCTCTGTGGTGGAGATTGCTATGCTTGATCAGTGATGTCTGCCATGCGTCAGATATAAGTAAGTAGTCAAATAGGTGAGGTGCATAATCACCAACCTGCCACCAGGATTTGCCTATCAGCAGTCATCCAGGAAAAGCAATTGTCTGGTGAGTGGCCCTGTTTTAATTAAAGAGAATATCTAAATGTTGTCAGTGGCCTGATTAAGAGGAAAATTTTGCTGAATATTTTTTGGAAGTCTTATTTCTTTCACTCTTTCCAAAAACTTGACCTAAATTATTTTCTGTGCCAATATGTCCTGGCCGACAGGCAAGGTGAGCTCTTGGGCCTTCTTAGCCAGGGGAGAAAATGCAGGTTTTGGAGTCAAACCTGTGCTGGAGTTCAGATCTACCATTCACAGGCTTTAAGGCCAGGGCAAAGCCACTGAGATGCCTGTGTCCTAATTCTTCACTGTAAAATGATGGCCAAACCTGTGTTACTGAAAGTCATGAGGATTGTTATAAGTATTTAGCACTGTCTTAGGCCCAATTGCCAATTAATGGTACTGTTGCTACGTTATCATCATTATTATTACTGTCATGATTATTATTAAAAAGCAAAATAATGATAACAGTGCTACAGTTTACAGATAGGTCTGGTTTATAAAATTCAGCTCTAGGTAGGTTTAGAGAATATGTCTCCAATTGAAATAACAGACTAGCAACTGATCCATCAGGACAATTGAAGATGTCTGTGAAGGCAGTAGATACTAAGGGTAAGCAACAAGAATCCCTGTTAGAGTTGTAATAGGAGGTAAACCGCAGGCTGAGTTCTGAGGCCAAGTGAAGGAGTAACCCCACTTCATGGGAAACAAAAGGGAAGAAACACAAAATGGATCCAGTTACTCGGGGTATAATTATGTCAGCTATGAAAATACAAGTCCCACTGCTTTATGTCAGAACCCTGATACCTCCTGTGTGTGTGTGTGTGTGTGTGTGTGTGTGTGTGCGTGCGTGCACACAGCCTCAGTCATGTCCGACTCTGCAATCTCATGGACTGTAGCCTGCCAGCTTCTGCAAAATGTTTCCGTCTGTCTTTTTGTAGTTAATCAACTCCTCCCACAGCCAGTCCCTAGCAACCAATGATCAATCTGTTTTTAGATATGTCTTTTTGATTTTTATGTCATATAAATGTAATTATAGAGTATGTATGTTTTATACTTTCTTTCACTAATGCTTCTAAAATTCATCTTTGTTGCTTATATTGACGCTTTATTTTTATACTAAGTTGTATTCCATTACATTTGTTATTGTTCAGTCGCTCAGTTGTGCCTGACTCTTTGTGACCCTGTGGACTGCAGCGCATCAAGCTTCCCTGTCCTTCACCATCTCCCAGAGCTTGCTCAAACACATGTCCATGGATTCAGTGATGCCATCCAACCATCTTGTCCTCTGTCATCCACTTCTCCTCCTGCCTTCAATCTTTCCCAGCTTTGGTTATCCATTCAGCAGTTGATGAGCATTTGGGTTGCTTCTATTATATGATTATTATAAATAAAACTTCTACAAACATCTGTAAACAGGTTTTTTTGTGGACATAGGTTATCAATTTTCTTGGTTAAAATACTAGAAGTGTGGGTTCTGGGTCACATAGTAAGTGAATTGATAACATTACTGCTGCTGCTGCTGCTAAGTCACTTCAGTCGTGTCCGACTCCGTGCAACCCCATAGACGGCAGCCCAACAGGCTCCCCCATTCCTGGGATTCTCCAGGCAAGAACACTGGAGTGGGTTGCCATTTCCTTCTCCAATGCATGAAAGTGAAAAGTGAAAGTGAAGGCGCTCAGTCGTGTTCAACTCTTAGCGACCTCATGGACTGCAGCCTACCAGGCTCCTCCATCCATGGGATTTTCCAGGCAACAGTACTGGAGTGGGGTGCCATTGCCCTCTCCAGATAGCATTACTAGAAACTGCTAAAGACTTTAACCTTTCACATCCCCATCACTAATGTGTATGAGGCCTCCAGGTGCCCTACATTCTCAATGGCACTTTTTAATTTTAGTCAGTGAGTATGTAGTGGTTTCTCACTATGATTTTAATTGCAGTTTCTCTGATGACTAGTGATGTTTAGTTTCTTTTCAAATGTTTATTTACCATCTATATGCCTTCTTTGGTAAAGGGTATGCCAACAAAGGTTCATCTAGTCAAGGCTATGGTTTTTCCTGTGGTCATGTATGGATGTGAGAGTTGGACTGTGAGGAAGGCTGAGCGCCGAAGAATTGATGCTTTTGAACTGTGGTGTTGGAGAAGACTCTTGAGAGTCCCCTGGACTGCAAGGAGATCCAACCAGTCCATTCTAAAGGAGATCAGCCCTGGGATTTCTTTGGAAGGACTGATGCTAAAGCTGAAACTCCAGTCCTTTGGCCACCTCATGTGAAGAGTTGACTCATTGGAAAAGACTCTGATGCTGGGAGGGATTGGGGGCAGGAGGAGAAGGGGATGACAGAAGATGAGATGGCTGGATGGCATCACTGACTCGATGGACGTGAGTCTCAGTGAACTCCGGGAGTTGGTGATGGACACGGAGGTTGGTGTGCTGCGATTCATGGGGTCGAAAAGAATCGGACACGACTGAGCGACTGATCTGATCTCTGATCTGATCTGATGTTCAATCTTTTACCCATTTTTTATTAGTTTCCTTGTCTTACTGAATTTTGAGAGGTTTTTTTAATATTCTGAACACAAAGCCATTATCAGATATATGTCACTTATCTTTAATTTTCTTAATATCTTTCAAAGAAGAGATGACTTTTGATTTAGTTCAGTTACCAATTCTCTTCTGTTATGGTCTGTGCTCTCTGTGGCTTATTTAAGAAATCTTTGCCTAACTTAAAATCAAAAAGATTTTCTCCTATATCTTATAGAAGTTTTTATATGTGTAACGCTGACATTTAGATACAGACCATTTCAAGTTAATTTTATATATATTGTGCAAAAAAAGGTCGAGGTTATTTATTTATCTAGCATATAAATGGCCAATAGTTCCAGCACCCATTGCTGAAAAGATTATCTTTTACATACTGACTTACTCTGGCACTTTGGTTGAAAATCAATAACCATATATATGTGTGGTCTATTTCTGAACTCTTGATTTTATTCCCTTGATCTGTGTCTCTCTTTTAGTCAATACTACACCATCTTGATTACTCTGTCTTTATAGTAAGTCTTCAAGTGGGTAATGTGACTACTCCAACTATATTCTTCTTATTCAGAATTACCTATTTCAGTGATTTTAGTTCCTTTGCTTTTCAATATAAATTTTAGAATTTCCCTGTCAATTTCTACACAAAAAAGTCATGCTAGGATATTGATTGGGATTGCATTGAATGTGTAAATCAATTTGAGATAAATTGATATCTAAATTTTCCAATCCATGAGCACAGTTGTATCTATCCATTTATAAGATTGTCTTGGTTTCTGTCATCAACATTTTGTCATTGTCAGCATTTCAATCTTTTGCATCTAAATAGTTAATGTTTTTAATGCTATTATACTAAAGAGTCTGAAATGCAGTTGAGTTCAGTTCAGTCACTCAGTCGTGTCCGACTCTTTGCGACCCCATGAATCGCAGCACGCCAGGCCTCCCTGTCCATCACCAACTCCTGGAGTTCACCCAAACTCATGTACATCAAGTCAGTGATGCCATCCAGCCATCTCATCCTCTGTTGTCCCCTTCTCCTCCTGCCCCCAATCCCTCCCAACATCAGGGTCTTTTCCAATGAGTCAACTCTTTGCATGAGGTGGCCAAAGTACTGGAGTTTCATCCTCAGCATCAGTCCTTCCAATGAACACCCAGGACTGATCTCCTTTAGAATGGACTGGTTTTATATCCTTGCAGTCCAAGGGACTCTCAAGAGTCTTCTCCAACACCACAGTTCAAAAGCATCAATTCTTCGGCGCTCAGCTTTCTTCACAGTCCAACTCTCACATCCATACATAGCCTTGACTAGATGGACCTTAGTTGGCAAAGTAATGTCTCTGCTTTTCAATTGCTATCTAGGTTGGTCATAACTTTCCTTCAAAGGAGTAAGCGTCTTTTAATTTCATGGCTGCAATCGCCATCTGAAGTGATTTTGGAGCCCCCCAAAATAAAGTCTGACACTGTTTTCACTGTTTACCTATCTATTTCCCATGAAGTGATGGGACCGGATGCCATAATCTTCATTTTCTAAATGTTGAGCTTTAAGCCAACTTTTTCACTCTCCTCTTTCACTTTCCTCAAGAGGATTTTTAGTTCCTCTTCACTTTCTGCCATAAGGGTGGTGTCATCTGCGTATCTGAGGTTATTGATATTTCTCCCGGCAATCTTGATTCCAGCTTGTGCTTCTTCCAGCCCAGCGTTTCTCATGATATACTCTGCATTTAAGTTAAATAAGCAGGATTACAATATACAGCCTTGACGTACTCCTTTTCCTATTTGGAACCAGTCTGTTGTTCCATGTCCAGTTCTAACTGTTGCTCCCTTACCTGCATATAGGTTTCTCAAGAGGCAGGTCAGGTGATCTGGTATTCCATCTCCTTCAGAATTTTCCAGTTTATTGTGATCCACACAGTCAAAGGCTTTGGCATAGTCAATAAAGCAGAAGTAGATGTTTTTCTGGAACTCTCTTGCTTTTTCTATGATCCAGGGGATGTTGGCAGTTTGATCTCTGGTTCCTCTGCCTTTTCTAAAACCAGCTTGAACATCTGGAAGTTCACAGTTCACGTATTGCTGAAGCAGTACTTGGGTACAATTTCAAAAGTGACAGAATGATATCAATTCATTTCCAAGGCAAACCATTGAACATCAAAGTAATCCAAGTCTATGCCCCAACCACTGATGGCAAAGAAGTTGAAGATTACTGGTTCTATGAAGACCTACAATACCTTGTAGAACTAACATCAAAAAAAAAAAAAAGATGTCCTTTTCATCATAGGGGTATAGAAATGCAAAAGTAGGAAGTCAAAAGATACCTGGAATAACAGGCAAGTTTGGCCCTGGAGTACAGAATGAAGTAGGACAAAGGCTAACAGTTTTGTCAAGAGAAGTCACTGGTCATGGACAACACTCTTTTTCCAACAACCCAAGAGGTGACTTTACACATGGACATGACCAGATGATAAATATAGAAATCCTATTGATTATATTCTTTGCAGCCAAAGATGGAGAAGTATACAGTCAGCAAAAACAAGACCTGGAGCTGACTGTTGCTCAGATCATGAGCTCCTTATTGCAAAATTCAGGCTTAAATTGAAGAAAGTAGGAAAAATCACTCAGCCATTCAGGTATGACCTAAATCAAATCCCTTATGTGTTTTTGAGTTTCATATGTATGACTGCATGTATCAGGAATTTATTTTAATTTATTTAAATTGGTGAGTAGTATTCCATTGTATGAATATATTATTTTTAGTTTTTTAATCCAGTCATCAACTAGTGGATATACACAGAGTTTCAATTTTTGGCTGTTATGAATAATATCACTATACAGGTTTTCTTATAGATATATCTTTTCCTTTTTCTTGGGCAAGCACTTAGAAGTAAAATTACTGAGTCCTATATATGATGATAAGTATATGTTTAATTTTTAAGAAACTGCCAAACTCTTTTCCAAAGCATATATACCATTTTTATCCCTACTAGCAATGAATAGGGGTCCCGTTTCTCTATATCCTCATCAAAGCTTAGTAATTTCACACTTTTTGGTTTTGGCCATTCTAGTGGCTATATAGTGGTAGCTTTAAATTTAAACTGGCATTTATTTATGACTAATGATTTTTAGCATATTGAAAAGCAGAGACATTACTTTGCCAACAAAGGTCCATCTAGTCAAAGCTATGGTTTTTCCAGTGGTCATTTATGGATGTGAGAGTTGGACTGTGAAGAAGGCTGAGCGCCGAAGAATTGATGCTTCTGAACTGTGGTGTTGGAGAAGACTCTTGAGAGTCCCTTGGACTGCAAGGAGATCCAACCAGTCCATCCTGAAGGAGATCAGCCCTGGGATTTCTTTGGAAGGAATAATGCTAAAGCTGAAACTCCAATACTTTGGCCACCTCATACGATTAGTTGACTCATTGGAAAAGACTCTGATGCTGGGAGGGATTGGGGGCAGGAGGAGAAGGGGACGACAGAGGATGAGATGGCTGGGTGCCATCACTGACTCGATGGACATGAGTCTGATTGAACTCTGGGAGTTGGTGATGGACAGGGAGGCCTTGTGTGCTGCGATTCATGGGGTCACAAAGAGTCAGACATGACTGAGCGACTTAACTGAACTGAACTGAATGATTTTTTGCACCTTTCCATGTGTCTGCTTACTATTTGTATCTCTTTCTATATCTTCTTTAATGAAGTATCTCTTAAGATTTTTCCTTATCTTTAATTTGGCTGTTTGTCTTTTAATTATGAAGCAGTACAATTTAAAAAAAATCCTGGATGCAAGTTCTTTTTCTGGATTTTACCTGTTGTTAATCCCTCCAATGCCTTTCATTTTAGATATTGTATTTTATAGCCCTAGAAATTCCATATGATTCTCTCTGTATCTTCATTTTTTTTCTACTTCTTTTAAATTTCAAGTATGTTTATAATAGCTATTTTAACATCATTGTCTGTTAATTTTATCATTGCTACCATTTCTGGGTTTGCTTCTATTTTACTTTTTTCTATTTTATAAATTATATTTTCAGGCTTTTTTGTGTTCCTGATGACTTTTTATTAGATGACAATCATTCTGAACGGGTTCCTAGGTGGCACAGTGGTAAAAAAAAAAAAAAAAAAAAAATCTGCCTGCAATACAGGAGACTCAACTTCAGTTCCTGGGTAAGGAAGATCCCCTGGAAGAGAAAATGGCAATCCACTCTAGTATTCTTACCTGGACCATCCCACAGATAGAGGAGCCTGGTGAGCTACAGTCCATGGGGTCACAAAGAGTCAGACACAACAGAGCACAATGCCAGTCTTTGTGAAATTGACATTGTTGAGTGCTCATGTTGTATATTTTTTTTCAAGAGTGTGGAATGTTATCCTATCTCACAGTTAAGTTATATGAACTCAGTTGAATTCTTTTGAGATTTGTTTTAAGCTTTTCATAGGTACATCCTCTTTGTAGTGTTGCTAGCTCTATTATTAAATCAATGCTCTTCTGAGGTTTTTACCAAGTGGCCTGTGTATTATGAAGGACTTTCACTGTGGCCAGTGGAAACACTGAATTCCAGTGTGAACTGTAGGAATTAGGGTTATTCTACTGCTCTCTGGTGGTTCCCTCAGCCTCATATAGTCCTCTCTTACAAACTCTCAGCCAGAAACTCAGAGGAGCCTCTATGTAGATTCTTAGAATCAGAAAGTCTCTTCTGTTGAGCAACTACTTATCAAGTGTACAGTCTCACAACTCAAGACTCACTGGCCTCTCTAATCTTTGTCTCTTCGACTTAGAGAGAATGCTTAGTTCTTCTCCCTGTACTTCAGCTTGGAAAATGTCTCTAGGCAGTGAGAGCAAACTTGTACAACTCATCTCATTTGTTTCTCATTTCAGGGAGCACAGTCATGCACTTCCAATTTTCCAGTGTTTAAAATCATCTTTTTCATACATTGTGCCCAGTTTTCTATGTGTTTAAGAAGGGAGGATAAATCCAGTTCCTGTTACTGCATCATTGCTAGAAGCTTTGGATTAGAAGAGGGATATGATCTTACACATATTTTAACATTATGAGAATGATGGGTTAGAAGTTAATTACATTAGAGAATGATGGAAGCTAGGATGTAGGAGGCTATTACTATAATCCAGGCCAGACGTGACAGTCACTTGTGGGAACAGTAGACATGAAGCAAAATGGTAGAATTCTGGACTTGAAGAAACAATAAACAGGATTTGCTGATTGTTTGGATGTTGAGTATAAAACAAAGCGAGCAGGGAAGGATGATTCAAAGAATTTTGGCTTAAGTAACTAGAAGAATGGGGAGGTCAGTTTCAGTAGAATATTGGGAAGAAATTCTGAAAGAGATGGATTGAAGAAAGAATGGTAAAGAGGATTCAGACACACCACTGAGGGTACATAACTCTCTCAAGGAGTTTAGTCAATCACATTCCATCTCTCGAGGGACTCACAGTCTAACTGGGGATGAAGGGAGAAGTGTAAAGAGAAAATTACATTAGAGTAAGGTCTACAGTAATAGAAATTTCTATAGCCAGAGATCAAATGAAGACGTCTCTAATATTTGTTATTGTTGTTCAGTCACTAAATCATGTCCAACTCTTTGTGACTGCATGGATTGCAGCACACCAGGTTTCCCTGTCGTTCACTCTCTCCCAGAGTTTGTTCTAACTCATGTCCATTGAGTTGCTGATGCCATCCAACCATCTCATCCTCTGCCACCCCCTTCTCCTCCTTCCAGTATAAAATATTTCACAGAGGTGGTGAGGCTTGAGTTGCATGAAGAAGGACCAGGAAAATTTCACCAAAGGGAAGAGGTGGGCAAGGGAATTGCAGAAAGAAGGAAGAGCATGAGATAAGATGACAAATGGCAAATACTTCAGTGCAGTCAGGGGACATTAATTTTCTACGGCTCAGCCTCAGGTGGGAATGGGGATTTGTGAAGGAAGGCAATGCCAAAGAATGTTCAGACTACAGCACAATTGCACTCATCTCACATACTAACAAAATAATGCTCAAAATTCTCCAAGCCAGGCTTCAACAGTACACAAACTGTGAACTCCCAGATATTCAAACTGGATTTGGAAAAGGCAGACAAACCAGAGATCAAATTGCCAACATCCGTTGAATCATAGAAAAAGCAAGAGAGTTTCAGAAAATCATCTACTTCTGCTTTATTGACTATGCCAAAGCCTTTGACTGTATGGATGGATCACAATAAACTGTGGAAAATTCTTCAAGAGATAGGAATACCAGACCACCTTACCTGCCTCCTGAGAAACCTGTATGCAGGTCAAGAAGCAACAGTTAGAACTGGACATGGAACAACAGACTGGTTCCAGACTGGGAAAGGAGTACATCAAGACTGTATATTGTCACCCTGCTTATTTAATTTATATGCAGAGTACATCATGAGAAATGCCAGGCTGGATGAAACACAAGCTGGAATCAAGATTGCAGGTAGAAATATCAATAACCTCAAATATGCAGATGACATCACCCTTATGGCAGAAATTGAAGAAGAACTAAAGAACCTCTTGATGAAAGGGAAAGAGGAAAGTGAAAAAGTTGGCTTAAAATTCAACATTCAGAAAACTAAGTTCATGGCAAATTGATGGAGAAACAATGGAAACAGTGAGAGGCTTTATTTTCTTGGGCTCCCAAATTACTGCAGATGGTGACTGCAGCCATGAAATTAAAAGACGATTGCTCCTTGGAAGAAAACCTATGACCAAACTAGACAGCATATTAAAAAGCAAAGACATTACTTTGCCAGCAAAGCTCTATCTAGTCAAAGCTGTGGTTTCTCCAGTAGTCATATATGGATGTGAAAGTTGGACTATAAAGAATGCTGAGCACAGAAGAATTGATGCTTTTGAACTGTGTTGGAGAAGACTCTTGAGAGTCCCTTGGGCTGCAAGGAGATCCAACCAGTCCATCCTAAAGGAAATCAGTCCTGAATATTCATTGGAAGGACTGATGCTGAAACTCCAATACTTCGGCCACCTGATGCGAAGAACTGACTGATTTGGAAAAGACCTTGATGCTGGGAAAGATTGAAGGCGGGAGGAGAAGGGGACGACAGAGGATGAGACGGCTGGATGGCATCACCGACTCGATGGACATGAGTTTGAGCAAGCTCTGGGGGTTGGTGATGGACAGGGACAAGCCTGGCATGCTGCAGTCCATGGGGTGGCAAAGAGTCAGACGTGACTGAGCGACTGAACTGAACTGAACTGAAGCAAGATAAAAAGGCAGTGTAAAGGTTAGTTAATAAAGACCCTTCTTTACCATGTGTATACCTTAGCCTTTAGTCTCTAAGTAATGGAAATGCCTCTAAGCTCTGGAGTGTGACTGAGGAATTGAATAGGAGAGCTGGTTGAAGGGCCTGAGTGAGAAGCCAGAGAGGCTTCTTGAAGGCAGCCAAGGAGATAGTGTTGGGGGTAGGATCTCACCAAGACTTTAGTTGAGGAACTGAGAGGTTTTGGAGAGCTGATGGATGGATTGAATTAAGAGGGAAAATAGGAAGGAGTTGAAGATGACGTTTAGGTTTTTGGTCTGGCCATTTGAGGAGATGATGGTGCTACTAGCTAAACTTGGCAAAACAGATATTTGTACAATAAAATATTTTACATGCCTTCCCCAGGAGTGAGAATTCAGTCAAAGAGTGCTGACTCAAAGCGTAGGTTAGAAGGGCTTTAATCTCCTACCCTGGTGGTCTTCTTCATGTCTCCTCCCTGCCTACCAGCAGCATGAAAAAACCTAAAGACTGTGGGAAAATATGATGTTGCCTATGCGGATAGCTTTAATACAGTTCCCTTAACTAATTTGCCTTTTATCAGCCCCTGGGGCTTCCCTGGTGGTTCAGACAGCAAAAAATATGCCTGCAATGCAGACCAGGGTTCAATCCCTCGATGAGGAAGATCCCCCGGAGAAGGGAATGGCTACCCACTCCAGTATTCTTGCCTGGAGAATGCCATGGACAGAGGAGCCCAGTGGGCTAGTCTATGGGGTCGCAAAGAGTCGGACAGAACTGAGCGACTAGCAGTTGTATATAAATACCCCTGGAACTAAAATAGATTCTGTATCAGATCAGGTTAATCTAAGAGCTTACGTTTCTCATCATACACACAAGTGACAGAGGTAAGATCACTTGCTGTAATTTGCATAGACTGGTGTCAATGCAACAGTGAGGGAGAAATAACTCTGATCTTCCCAGAACAGGTCTCCCTCATGCTCTAGGATCTAACCATAGTGCCTTTTTTTTTTTCCTCCAACCAGTCATGCCATACTGCAGGGCCTTCACGTGTTCTATTTCGTCCCTTGGGATAGTGACCTGCCCTACTCCATAACTTATTATATCATAGCAAGACTCTTCTTGTCTTTTGAGTCTCTTTCCCTAACCACTTTTTGGAACATCTGTTAACTTCAGTTGGTCTTTATCATGTCACGTTATTACTTCTCTTCCTAACATCTTGTAATCTGTAGTTATCTACTTTCTTGTTTAATTGATTTATATCTGTTGCCCATACAAGACTTTATGTTTACTTTGTCTTCACTCTAAGATGATTAATATTACCTGTACCTTGAACATACTCAGCAAAGATATGTTATATGAATAAGAAAGAAAATGCAGGTAATGAGGGTGTTTATTAAAAAGCATTTTATCTATGAGCTAACAGAATAAAACATGATTTCAGGATGGGAGGAATTCCCTGTTGTTTTTGAAGCTGTAACACACACAGGTAGTAGGTTTCCCTAAGATTGGTCCTGTGTGATTGTGCAAACAAAGTTGCCAAGATTGCACTGGTGTTTCAGCCTGGGTAATTAATGCTAATGGATGAAATAAACAACCCCAAGATCTCAGTAAGAGTGTAAGTTTTTCTCATGTTACAGAGCGTTTGATCACTATTTTCTATGTGGTAATTTAGGGACTCCAGTGTCTTCTTTTTTGTGGCTCTACTACTCTCTCAGTGATACTTTGGGATCCTTCATTGAATCCCCTCTATTATACCCAGCTAACAGTCAGAAGGAAGTCTTACCTGGTTATATAAGAGATTCCAAAGACCAACTGTGCAAATGGTATGCATTACTTTTGCACACATTCTATTTGGTCAGAATGAGGCACATGGCCCCCATGTAACTGCAAAGGAAACTGGGAAATATAGTCTTCCTGTGTGTCCAGGGAAAAGAAACTGGATCTGATCTGTGAGCATGGAGCCAGTCTCTGCTACAGCAGGGGACTTCAGTCGGTTACCGTGAAGATTATATAGTTAATATATGCAAAATATTCAGAATAGTACCTAGTTCATTAGGGACATCCATGATTCCAGGTAAGTTGCAAGAAGAGTTTCTCTGTTTGTACTGATTACTATTTGCTAAACAAAGCTAGTATTCTCAAAGTTTCTGCAAACCCAACAGCTGGCTAGAGAGTTTCATGAGCCCCAGTGCCCAAGGAGGCCAGCCAAAGATGCAGATGTCACCACCAAGTCTGTGTGGCACATCCTCGTGCTTTGTTTAATTTGGTTCCCTGGGTGGGATAAGTTTTATGAGCAGGTGTTCTGGTTAATTAGGTGATTAATACTCCTCAGACTGGAGAGCCATTTCCCCAGTGACAGTTTTTGCTTTGCTCAAATATGAGACAAATCTTCATTGATAGTTTGAAGAGGCAACTGACTGAACTCACCAACCTGCCAGGCCGCTCAGGGCATCACTCTGGCTGACTCCAACAGCTGGCTGAGTCACCATCTAAATGCAACAATTCAGGGAAACAAAAGCACCCCAGATCATCTGGCCTCCTCTCAGACCAGGGCAAAGTTGACCTGGAGTCACATTAAAGGTTCCCTTCTGGGGATTCCAATCTGTACCATTGCTCAAAGTCAGAGTCATTGTCTCTACACAGCGTCCTCCAGCTTCTCTGGCAAGGTGACCAAGCCTCTCCAAAGGCAAATCAGGCATCCAAGTTCTTTCTCGCAAATTTTGTCTCAGATCAGTAGAAATATGTCCCCAAACCCTCATACACCACGTTCCCAGAGCCCTCTCACCAGCCCCACACACTATTCTATTTCTGCCTTCTTGCCTTTGCTTCCCTCAACGCAAAGACTCTTTTCCCTCTCGTTGATTTCATCAAATATACGCATCCTTCCAAAGCCAAATGGTATCCCTCAGCCCTCCTGATTCAGCTTGAAGCGCTTTCTTCCTCTTTAGAATTTTCATAGCAATGACTATATGACCCATACCAATTAGCATTTAATTGTATGCCATATCTTTTCTTTTCTTTCATATATCTTAATTTTGTCTTCCTAACTGGATTGCTGGCAGCTGTGGTCTGTGTCTTCTCTTAGGCATGTAGGAAGGTCCCAATAATCGGTTGTTTGATTGCTTAAATTAAGCTAGATGCCATTTACCCTTCTAGAAAATGGTTCTGATCCATTCCGTTATAGCGGCTTGAGCCACACAACTGAAAGCATGACCACTTACTCGTGTTCATCACGTGTTCCAGCTTTGTAATCACAGAGGAACTAGGTCTCTTTCTCCAGTTATAGTTACAAAAATCCTAAGAAAGACTCTGATTTGCTCATTTCAGTCATTTGCTGAACCCCTAAAAAATCAGTCTTGAGGGCAATAAGCTTATGTAAGAACAAGAAAGTTCTGAGCCACAATCACAATAGTTGGAGTAAAGAGTAACAGTTATCCACTAGAGGTATACCTGGATTTTGGAAGATTCTGTTTCTTTATCTTCTTCTCCAAAATATATTATTTTAAAATGAGGTATTTATCTTGTCAGAATGGATCCTGCTTCTTGGGGAGACAATAGATTAACTGTCAATAAGGCCTTACTGGTCCTGCTTTCTCAGAGAAGAGAGAAAGAAGACTTTGCATTGGAAACAAGGTATCTTTCCTTAACCCTGTTCATGTTCTTTGGGTTTAATGGGGATAACAGTCTTAATGTCAAAGTGGGGGTCTCATTGTCTCTCCCTCCCCTCCCTGCTCAGCTGCTCTTCAGAGATCTATCTGCTTTGGTGAACAGTGTGTTCCTTTCAGGGTCCCTGGTAGGACATGGATGACATAACTCAAAGGAGTAACTGAAGACAGTTTAATAAGGGGATTATTTAGAAAAGCAAGGCAAGGGTTAAGGAATCAACAGGGGATGGGAACTGTCAGGTTTACGATAACAGGCAGCTATTCTTACTCTCATCCCCAAAGAGGCAAGGGGATGGCACTAGAAATTAGAAGACAGATCAGAAGCCGTGAATTGTGACCTTTGATAGAGGAAGGCAGCCACAGCCAGACTGAAGCCCTTGTGGAGGAAGTCCTGCCTGCTCTCCTCCAGGTCTCTTGTATCTTGCTAGTTCCCCGCACGACCAGACCCAAGAGTGTGCAGGTGATGCAGCCCATCAAGGCCAGCTTCCTCGGTAACAGAATCGGGAGACAGTGGGCAGAGAACCATGTGGACAATCCATTAGACAATGGCCAGCATAAACGTTAAGTTTTAATGGAGCAGGAGAAAATGTATCAGAGCGAGAGAGAATATATATAGTTAGAAAGAAACCTCCCAGGAATTCTAGAAGAATGTAACCTCTTCCTCCTCCAAAGATCAAGCAGTGTTAATTAAAATAAGTAAAACTATGACGGGAGAATAGGAAGATTGGGAGGATCATTCATTCATGGATCCGTTCATTTATTCATTCATCAGTCATCAAAGATTTATTTGTACCTCTAGGCATCAAGCATGCAAAAATGGATTAGCCATCTCTGAATATTTGAAAATTTTTATATTAAAATGTTGGAACAAATGGATTATATATGGTGACTGCCCTAGAGAATCTAATAGTCTGGCTCAGCAAGATGTCCTGGAGAAATCAACAGTTAAACCGACTCTGGGAGACCCAGATAGGGAAGAGCAGGGTAGGATGTTCCAGGAGGGATGTTGGGAGGGTGTGGGGGAGTGGTGGGAGATGAGGTGGCAAAGACAGAAGTCTATTTCAAAGTTCAAGATTGCACTGTCAGATTTGCTAGAAAGGTCCCTTGATCATCAGAGCAAAAGATGGATTGGGAGTGGGAGGGACAAACAAAATTAGAGAACTGATACGGGGGCCAGTGTGAACAAGGGCCATATGAAAGCTGGTTTTCATAACCGGGAACAATGATAGGAGCACCAAAGATGAAGAGGGGACAGATTCAGAAAATAATCATGGGGAGAATTAACAGGGCTCAGGAACTGAATGGCTGTGGTGTGAGGCAGAGACAAGAGGCTTTGGTTCTGTTTGCCTTCCCCTACATTTTTAGCGAACAGCTCCCTGAGTCTCCTTTGACTGCACCACTTCTACCTGCCTAGCTGAGTGTAGTTTGCAGAGGACCCTCACCCATGGGCTCTTGTCTTCTTTGACCAAGGGGGTGATCATGTGATGTCAGCAGGCCAGCCAATCTCTTCTTCCTGGCTGTTTGGAAATCTTAGGTGCTTGGCACCTAGTTCTTGCCCTGGTTCTTGTCTTTTTTGAAACCCCCCTCTTTAATTTGTTCCTTACATTTTTACGTTACCCCAAAACCTTCTTAAAAATTCATTTCTTTACTTCAGTTAGTTATTGCTGCAACCAGAAAACCTGCTATCATTAAAATGGCCTTATATTGAGACAGAAAACAGGTTGGAAGAGAAAGTCTGAGGTGGCTTTTCCTGGGGGAATGGGTGGATAGTTTGCTTTTGAGAAGGCTATGGAAAAGTAAAGGGAACATTTTTTTGATTTGAAAAAAGATCCAAAAATCCCCAGAGACTTGTGTAGCAGTCTGAAAATCATTCCACAGAGTATAAAAGTCATCTCTGGAACTTAGACATAAAGTCCTACCCAATACCCTGACCTCATAAGGACTTAGACTTCTTTACACAGAGTAATTCTTCCATGGGAAGGCTGACACATTCTGCAGATTCCTTGGAATCAGTGGAGCGGGGGAGTGGGTGGAGCCCCATACTAGGCATGAGGAGCCTGGGATCTGGCTCTGGCTGGCTTATCGATGCACTGCGTGACCTTGTACTGGTGCCTTTCCCTCTCTGAGACTTAATTTCCATGTTATTAGATATAAGGGTTGAATTTTATTGGGGGTTCTCCAAAAGTTTCAAAAGAATATTAAGTTTACATGCAAAAGGGCCAGTGATACTGGGAAACTGAATTTAACACTACTTAAACAATATCTATTTATTTATATTTATTTGGTTGCTGGGTCTGAGCTGCAGCACGTGGGCTCTTTTTCATGTGGCTGCAGACTCTTAGTTGTGGCATGCAGGATCTACTTCCCTGACCAAGGATTGAACCTGTGCCCCTGTTTTCGGAGAACAGAGTCTTAGCCACTGAATCACTAGAGAAGTCCCTTGAATTGAATAAACTTTAAACCATTTTATTTTAGGACTCTTAAATACTCTTTAATATACTTATCAGTGATGCCATCACCAGGAGAGGTGAAAGTGAGTAGCACTCCTTACTTTATTTTTGTCCAAGGAAACTTCCGCCCTTGAAAAAACATGTGGAAGCAGCAATCTTCAGAACACAGAGATAGTGGATTAAATGATGTCTACGGTTGTTCCAGCCTACACACTCCATGGTTCTGGGTAGCCAGTGTCCTGTGTACCTCCTATTTCTCCCACTTCCCCTTTCTTGGGGTTGATTGACTCCGGGCTCTGTTCTAAGGTGGCTCTCCCAGGGAAGAGCAAACTTGAATGCCTATAAAGTCACTTAAAGATCTAGTCAGGCTCATGAACTCCCCTCCCAGCAGCTTAAATGGAAAACACCCCACCCACCCCAACACACACACACACGTTCACACTCACATACACATATACTGTGCTTAGAGCCCAGCACACACACACACACACACACACACACACACTGTGCTTAGAGCCCAGCACACACACACACACACACACACATACTGTGCTTAGAGCCCAGCCCAGCACACACACACACACACACACACACACACACACACTCACTCACACACACATATACTGTGCTTAGAGCCCAGCCTGAAGGGATTGCAAAACACGCTCTAGTATGCATTTGAGAAAACAAAGAAACCCCTACTCCTTTCTTTTCCAGACAGTCTGAGACACTTGTGTGCCCTTGGGCCTTTGCCCAGTTCTCTCATCTGCCTCAGTCCTGGTACTAAATTGGTTCAAGGTTTGGAGGAAAGCTTCAGAGGAAAGGATGTTTAGAGTTCTTATATGCTGAAGTCACCCGTCGACCGTCTATGGCCACCAGAGGGCGATGACAACAGCATCTGTGCTGAAAGCTGCTCCCAAGAATAACAGCAGTAAATTGCACCTAATGTGTTTATGAATGATGGAGGGGCTGGAGTGTGTGCATAAGTGCATGTGTGTGTACATGTACATACAATTGGGTGCCCGGGGCTAAAACTTTGAAAATCTGCTAAATACAACAAAATAAAATCTGCACCTCTGCTGTATATTCATAGGCTATAGTCCAAGCAGTTGAAAGTTCCCTTGAAGGAAAATGCAGTAGAAGGAATCAGAGTAGCATTTATGGGAAAGAAAATGGAAGAATGTCAGGAGAATAGTTGTTGCTGGCACAGGGTATGTGGGAGCATGATGCACACATGTGTTATATGACTGTGAATGTGTAAGAGTATGTGGAAGCATGTTTGTATACAAGTGGATGTGTGTGATGATATGTGTGATGGTGTGTGTAGGCATTGGTGTATTTGCAGGTATGAGTGTGTGTGTGTATGAATGTGTATATATGCAAAGGCTCATTCAGATGTTTTCACTGTGAGCAGACTTCAAGGAAGTCTGGGCAATACTTCCTCCAGTTCCTGCCCTCTCCCTCCAAACAAACAAACAAAATCATTCCAACAAGTATTTATGGAGCCCCTAACACATGCCCTCCCCAGGGCATCTGGAAAAGCTCAGACCTGGCCAATTTAGAGCGGGCACTGGGAGAGGAAGGCACTAGAGGCCAAAGGGTTGCCTTGCATGCAATGAATGTTTTGAAAATCACACTTTCTCTTCTTTGATGGCCCAGACAACCCAGGGAGGGGGGCCCAGACAGTGATGTGGCCTCCTTGCTTTGAGGAAACCAAGGTTCAGGTGACACGGCTGACCCAAAGTCACCTGGTCAGGAAACAGAAGCTCAAGGCCTAGGAACCCAGCACTGTCAATCTAGGGGTTCATGGCCCAGCCATCACTACTCTTAGCAGCACAGCCAGTGTTGGGGCTGGGCAAAGAAGCAATGCTTCCACGTAGGGCTTACGGACAGTGACCTGAACAACTCAGGTGGCCGTTTTCTGACACGTGTGACCGTGGAGGGCAGTCGTGTCAATGCAACAGGTCCTTCAGGAAGAAGTGGATCTTGGCCAAGATCAGGCAGGATCTTTGAGGATCTTTGTAGATGAGGCAGGGCTGCAGTTTTGATGGACTGTGAAGTAAAACATGGTGAATGAGAGGGCCACGGTTTGGGGTCCCCAGTGGCTGTGTGACTTCAGGCAAGTCACTTCACTTCTCTGAGCTCTGAGTTTCTAATCTATAAAATAGGGGTCTACAAATTCCCTCTTGTGGGACGATGTTGGGACAGAGAAAACTGTAAGTAGCATGCCTAGCTCAGTGCTGGAATAAAGAAAATATATCACCAGCCTGTTCAGTCCTTGGCTCCCTAGAGTGAATAAGCCTCAATTCTGGGGCCCTGCTGGCCGAGCGAGTCCCTCTTCCCGCCCGGTTCCTTCTCACTCCTCTGTGGCCTCCTCCCTTCGTGCTCCCCGGTCGCTCCAGCAAAGTTCCCAACTTAGTCGACATGACGCGCGGCGCAGCCAATGGGAGGCGGAGCTGGCGTTTTTGGGGGGGCGGGAGGGGTGGGCCCCGCGTCTCCGGTGTCTGCCCCGCTCAGTGAATGGAGAGAGCGAGCGCCGGCCAGCTCACCCAGCCGCCCCGTGCCCCAGCCGCCGTCGCCGCCGCGCTCCCGAGCCCGGCCCCAAGCCGGACCGCTCCGGGCGCCGCGCCCCACTGCGCTCTCCCCAGGTTTCCGACCCGGCCCGCGCCCCGGGCCGCGGTCCGGTGGGGCCAGGGGGCGCTCGGCACCTGGGCACTCCGAGCGATGCGCAGCGGGGCAGCGCCGGCCCCGCCGATGGAGCTGCTGCCGCCGCCGCCTCCCGGCGCGCCCCGCTCCGCCCGCGCCCCGTGCGCCTGAGCGCCGAGCTCGCTCCTCCTCCGCGCTAACTCCGCTGCCCGCTCCCCAGGCCGTCCGTGCTTTTAGCGCATCTCCGCGGGCTCCACGCGTCTTGCCCTGCCGAGGTAGCCTCCTCCGGGCGCGGGCCCCTGCACACTATGGCCCCCGGGCGGACGGGGGCCGGCGCCGCCGTGCGCGCCCGCCTGATGCTGGCCTTGGCGTTGGCGAGTGTTCTGAGCGGGCCCCCCGCTGCCGCCTGCCCCACCAAGTGTACCTGCTCCGCCGCCAGCGTGGACTGCCATGGGCTGGGCCTCCGGGCTGTTCCCCGGGGCATCCCCCGCAACGCCGAGCGCCTGTGAGTACCCCCGCCCCGCCCTACCCCACCCGGGCCACCCACCTGGGTCCCACAGAAGGGCCCCCAGGCGCGCCAGAGCCTTCCTTTCCCCTTGGTCGCGTTGGTTGCAGTCTCTGCCTTCCCCATCTCCTGGATCGGATCCTCCACCCTCTAAGTTGGGGGTCTGTGGCTTTGGACAGGTCTAAGGAAAGAGGGCTTGAGGCCCCCTGTGATGAGCGAAGAGCAGTGCTTCTCCAGGGGTGAAGGGTTCCAGACGCAGGGCCAGCTGACAGTTTCCAAGGAGAATGCTGGCGGAAGGAAAGGGAGGAGATGACACTGCAGCCAGGGAGGTCTTACGGTGAGGTCTTAGGGTGAGAGGAAGGGGCCCGCGCTATTTGAAGAGGGAGGGAAGAAGAAAGCGGAAGGGTGATGGGGCTGCAAGGCACGGGGACTAGGAGAGCGGGCTCCAGAGACTGTGACCAGCTCGGAGATCAGCATGGGCCAGCCGCTCTCTGGCTGCCCTTGCGAGGAAAGTTGAGAGTGTGTCTGAAGGTCTAACTTCTTAGGAACCAAACCATTTCAGAGTGGGTGCTTGCAAAACCCGCCCTGCCTGGAGCGCAGCCTCCGAGAAGCCAAGTTGCAGCCCGGGTGAATTTTTTATGGCTCGGTTATAAATGCCTCTCCGAACGGGGCTGGAGAATGGAAATGCTGACAGCCCTTTAAATGAGAGCGAGCGCTATAATCTTACAAACCGCACTCAACCTCGGATCCTGGGCTTGGCAGCAAGAGGAGAGGCGCTTGGAGAGTGGGGTGGATTGACCCTCGTTTTAACCCCAATTGTGCAACCAAATATTTACTTTTCATATGTCAACGTTTTGGAAACATTTATCATTTTGATCCTCGGACCAATTTCAAAACTTGGACTGGGGTGGGCTCTTTCTAGCCTGCAGTCAGGAGTGAAGAAGGAAGGAGAAATGGTGGAGGGGGGTTGGAAGGGACTGGGAACACAGCCCAGAAGTGGGCGAGGGTTTGCTCTAGCTGGTAGCTTCCTGCGGGTCTTGGCTCTCCCACTGCCCCTTCCCCGCGTGTCTTAGAGTAGGTGCAGGGGTCTTTGAGATTCTGCCTTCCCCGATTTAGTCTGGAGGAGAGTGGCAAGAGACTAAGATGGATTGTCTTAGAGTGTGTTATTCCTGTTAATCACCTCCTGCCACTTCATTCTCTGCTGCCTACTCTTTGTGTGTCCCCGAGCAGAGACTCAGTAGAATTGCCTTACTTTTTCCTGCTTTGCTTTGGCTCAAAACATTTTTTTTTCCAAGTGCAGTGATTATTCTGTGGGGGGTGAACCATACAGTTCTAGAGGAGGGTAGAACTGAACCTTCATGCATACACGTGGAAAATGTAGCTTGGAAATGTGAAATGACTCGCCTAAGGTCACACAGCAAGTTGGTGGCAATAAAAGGGCCAGAATCCAGGCTTCCACGACTGAATTCAGACATTATATTCTACCATGCCAGTGAAAAACTTGTTTTAGTGGTGTTTTTGGAAACCTATAACTGATAAAGTCACCTCCCTCCTCACACGGCCAACCACATGAGTGAGTGAAATAATAACTGTAGCCAACTGTAGCTAATGTTTAGCGAATGCTTTGTGTGCCTCAGTTTGTTTACATGTGTTACCTTACTGAATCTCTGCAACCCTCTTATTAGTTACAAAGGTAATGCTTATCATTCCACTTAACTGTTAAGCCTTTTTGTCATTGGCTCAAGGTCATGTAGTATCTAGTTAAGTGTTTGAATTTGAGTATATCTGGCTCCCAAGTGTACACCCCTTACCCCTCTGCTGGACATCCTTGGAACAAGGGTCAACTTGGACCAAGATCTGTAAATAGATGGTCCTGGGAGGGCTCTCCTTGGGCTGGGGTCTTAGAATAGGCAACTGTTACTGCTGCTTCAGGTGCGCTCTGCGAACATTCACTTGCTTTGACATTAGCGCTCCTCTTTGGGGCCTCTTTGATATTTAAAATCATGTGGCGTATTTGAGACAACAAGGAGAGTAGGCCCCTCTATTTGTGGCATGTAGGAAGTCCTCAAAAGCTGCAGGCACAGCTCTGCAGCCAGCATGCCACTGCACTGCCTCCCCCAGGAGACCCAGGCAACTGGGGTCTGCCCATCTGCTCTGTAATTGAAGAAACTGGGTAGAGACTGGAGTCCTGGGCATTCCCATGGGCCTCTGCCATCATGGCCACCAGCAGGCATTGGCAGAGTAGGAGATGCTTTGGAATGTGTGAATCTCATCTCCCTTGGTTCTGGTCATTGATGTCTCGTTTGCTGGGCTTGCATTAGGGTGAGGTGGTTGCCAAGGCTGGCTTTTCATCTAGTCTCTTTCCTCCTCGGGGTGGGGGATGGGGACAGGTTTTACAGGCAGGCTGGGTCAGAGTTACTGCAAGGATTAGGCACAGCCTCCCAACAACAGTTCCAATAGTCCTTCATCATCCCACACCCTCTCTGTCAGCTCACATGTAACATTTCAGTTCTGCATACTCTTGGGGGGAGGGGGTGGAATTTCTGAGTTATGCTAAGGATTTCTTTAGGGAGGAATTTTTCATTCATTCTTCCCTTCATTCATTCAACAAACATAACTTGAGCGTCCACTGCATTCCAGTAACTGTATATAAAATCATGGCATATACAGAGGAAAACCAGTAATCCAACTTCAAGAATGTAATCAAAGGATGGAAGAAGGAACTTTCCTTTAGTGAGTGCTTTCAACTTCTCAAGGCTCATTTTTTCGTGTGGCTAAGTTTTGTCAGTGGGGCTTCCCTTGGTGGCTCAGTGGTAAAAAATCTGACTGGGGTTTGATTCCTGGGTCCGGAAGATCCCCTGGAGAAGGAAATGGCGATCCACTCCAACATTGTTGCCTGGAAAATCCCACGGACAGAGGAGCCTGGTGGGCTACAGTTCACAGGATCGCAAAGAGTCAAACACAACTGAACAACTAAACAGGAACGACAACAACTTTTGTCAGCGCTACCCCTAGATGCTCGGGACCTTCCTAAAAGCCATTTTCTGATCTCAGATGTTTACATTGCATTTTATAACAAAGAGGAAGCATTTTCTCCCTTCTGCATTCCTGCTATTCTGTCTCCCAAAGAGCCTTTTATGAAGGGGTGTGTGTGTGTGGTTGTTGCTCTGGTGTTGTGACCGTGTCCACCCATGGCATGCCTTTAAGGGAAACGTACATGAGGATAATGCAGTCACGATTTGGACTTTGCTTCAGGCCTGGAATGGGGCCTGTTAAGTTGTTCATAATTAAGCTGGTATCTGTGAGCTAGGGGTCTGTGTTCTAGCATACTCTCCATAATGCCAGCACATCACGCGGAGAAACTCTCTGCCGTTTATAAACTACTGACAAATTTTTTTTCCCTTCAGTGGGGAGGTGACACCCACAAGAAAGCAAAATAAACGCAGAGGAGAATTCAGTGTAATTTATTATCCATGGAGCAGAGATAGAGGATGAGGGGAGAGGAAGTGAATGGTTGTGCCTGAAACAAAACATTTACCATGGAGCACAGAGTAAACAGATGCTGCCTTTACCCTTCTGAGTACAAAAGGAGCCCACAGATGTACTTCTTCTCCAACCACAATCTCGGCCCAGAACAGGAGGAGACAGATGAAAATGAACTCTCATGCAGGGCCCCTCCGCCCCGTCCTGCCCAGGCAGGCGGAGGCCCGCTCCTCACCCACGGCGAGGCGGTGGCCTGGACAGTGGAGGGGGCAAGAGTGGACATCTTTGGTTGTTCACTTGGCTCTGGAACATGCTGGAGACTGCTGTATTTAAATAAACATTTCCTGTTTGTGAAGGAATACAGGCTAAAGGCTGAAACGTGAGAATGTGGTAACTTAATTTTCTCCATCACTCCAGATGACGGCAAGCTTCGCCGGTGGTTGGGTCCAATAAAAACCGACACCGTGTCATAGGCTTTCCCTTACTTGACCACAGAGGTCCTGAGGTCAAGTGGGAGACTTTCCAAGATGCTCAACAGCCAGGCCCTGCATCCTGGTACTCCCAACCCTCCAGGCCAGCTCAGAGGCAAACTGGTGGATCCTGGGGCCTCTCTGGACCAATCATGGGAATGTGACCTTTTCAGGGGAGCAGTGTTTTCCTGCTGAATCTACTGAGTGGGACATAAGCAGCTGAAAATATCCTGTAGGGTGCTGTGCAACTTAGAATGGATTGCTTTCCTTCTCTGGGCCTCATTTTCCTAAAAGTAGGATTCTAGTTCAGCCCATGTTTTTTTATGTATAGCCTATAGTTCACTGGTGAACTGTCAAGGGCCTCTTTCCCATAGCATAGAACAGAGTCTGGCACATAGTAGGTTTTCAGCAAGTGTGTATTAAATAAATTAATGATGAATCTCAAAAGTACACGTCTTTCTTTGGTTCATACAAGTGAAAGCTGAGTGGTTATAGATTTGCATTTTTATGTATGGCTGCAGGCTTCTTACTAGTAACCTATTATATGAGTTATTAAGGGTTTCTAAAATTTAGCTTTCATGAGCTAAAATTATTGCTTTACTAGAGTTACCAAGGAGTGATCCTTTCTGGAGTCTGGTTGCCAGGCGTTGCTAAGCAATCTTGCAAAACTCCTACTGTGCACATGCCCATGAAAAGAGCTAGAAATCCCGATCACTTAAACTGTAGGACTTTTTAATCAGAAGCTCATCAGCATTATCCTCCACTCTGTGGTTTTTGATTGCTGCTCTGCTTGTATTAATCCATGTGTTTGTAGGTTCGCTATTAAGTTTTGCTTTTGCGCTTGAGCTGGGCCTTTATTTCTGCATATTCGCTACTTTGTTTCTCTCCAGTTCCCTTTGTTGTCATTGACTTGTTTCTCCCCTGGAAAGGAGAACAACAGGTCTGAGAGCTGGGGAGTCTTTGGCACTATGTGGGTGATGCAAGATGATTCCAGAGCCCCGTGCCTCCTGGTTCAGGCCTGGTCTCTGGAGACAGACAGCTCTGTTCTGGCTCTGCTCCATCTTTGCTGTTGCACTTGGGACAGGTCACCCCACTCCTCTGGGCTGCCATCTCTTTCATCCCTTTGTACCATATTTCCACACCTGTGTACGGGGATGGCGCTCACACTGGCCCCTGTCGGAATGCTATGCATGTGGCCCAAGGCATCCATGTGAAGCACTCGGCACAGTGCCCAGCATGTTGTTTTTCCAACTACCATTCCTTATCTGTACAGGGCACAGAGTCAGTGTTCCTTTGGGGGACAGTGAAATGAAATAAGGTACCGGAAGTGCTTAACACAGTACCTGGCACATAGGCCTCCACAAACTCTTAATGATTGTGACCACAGTGGTTATTTCCATTTCTTCATCTCGGGCCTCATCCAGCTGGAAGTTTTGAGATGCCCACTCGAAGTGTGCCTGTCGGGGCAAGTCCCCTGCCTGCACATAGGCTGTGCCCAATCCCTTCGTGCCCGGTTCCCTCCCTCTCCTCCCCAGCTAAGCCCAGGTTGGCCTCTGTTTCTTAAAAATGAGATTACGGTTGAAGTGGTTCATATCTTTTCCATGGGCGTGCTGCTCTGTGGAATATTTAAATAAAGAATGCATTTTATTTATTTATTTTGAGGGGGTTGGATTTACATGTGGAATTTTTGGCCCTGACTTTATTTCTTCAATGCTTATTCCTTCTGTCTTTGCCTAAATACCTACTTTTACTGACTTCCCTTGTCTGCCTCTGTTACTGCTTTTACTTGAAACAGCTGTATTTACTAGCATGCTCCACCCTTGTTATGTAAGGTGGTCGTAACCCTTTCTATAACTGCTGGAAAAACAAAAAACAAACAAAAACAAGGCATATTTTTTTTTTTCCTGAGAGATTTTCTGAAGCACTACTAATTCTGGATAGAGTAGATCCGAGGGTGCCCTGCTGTGGTTTCTGGTGTTGAGTTTTTTGAGGTTCCCGATTATTCATTATTCTCCAGACTTAAATTTAAATCCGTCTTACTCAGATGGGGAGAACTCTGCTGGGAGACCTAGACTGCATTGTGAAAGTACCGCTCGCTCCAGTCTGCCAAAGCTCCGCTTTCCTTCCCACCCTCTGTGGTCTTCGTGCTTCTGTTGCTGGCACCGTGCTTGTCCAGCCATTCCCCCAGAAACAGTGTCAAGAGTGTGTGATGAAAGATCCTCAGTACTGAGCAGATTGGGAAGCGGGAACGGAATACTTTTGTGAGTAGAGGTGTGGATTTCCGAGCCAGATGGGACTCCAGTCCTGGTTCACTGTTTAACTAGCTGGGTCACCTCAGTGTCTTCGCTTATAAAATGGGAATGATAATCGTCCCCTTAAACGGGACGCTGTATCAGGTATGTACAGACTGCATGAATCCCAGTGCATCCTCCACGAATACACCTATTATCATGCTTATCACAATTCTTATTGACTGTAGTCTTCATTCTGGAGCACACTCAAGATAAAGCCTGATTTGGAAAAATATTGATTGTCGAGGTTGAAAGAGGTCCTCTTGTCCAAGTTTCGACCATGTGCAGATTGGTCTTCCACCAGCGTAATTTGGGGGAAGGTGGTCATTCTTTGTTTGATTACATTTAGTGGTGAGGCCCTCAGTTCTTCCCAAGGCAATTTATTCCATTTTTAAAAGCAGTTCTAAGAAAAAATTTTTCTTTGTTTGGGGGTTGGACCCATCTCCCATTACTTGTTATTACACAGAGCAAGCAGAATCCTTTCCCAAATGATAGGATTTCAGACATCTTACTGCTGTTGAATTTCTCAACACCCGCCTGCCCAAGGCTTCTCTCTTCTTCCATAAACTTTTATAATTACCTCAGCTATTCTGTGCATGTTAGACTTTGAGACAATCACTCTCTCCTTTCATAGTTTTCTTCCATTAACTAGATCCCAGTCCTCTTTGCTTTTCATTGGTTTGAATGAGGCCTTCCAGTCCCTCGCTGTCTTGCCTCCTGGCAGGGCCTGCTGCAGGGGCCTCTTCACTCGGCTCAGCCCCGCCCCTGGCTCGGCTCGTTTGGACCCTGCTTGTCACTGTCTCCCCAGGGTCTCCCCAGACCTCCGTGCTGTTCACCTTACTTTCTCCCATCCTCGACTTGTGCGCTTGACTTTTGGCATCTAAGTCCAACACTTTGCATTTATCCTAATTAAATTTTGGCAAATAGTTTCATTTCATCAGCTTTTCAGGAACGTTTCTCTGTTTAATTTCCTTCCGGCATATTAGCCACTCCTCTCCTCATTCCCTCTGCGGTTTTAGTGAGCTTGCCCTATAGATCTTTATCCAGGTTGTCAATACAGTCAGCAACATTCTCTCGGGTTTTTTCCACATCTTTCTATGGTCTGGGGTGTAGATTACACAAGTACATTGTCCTGTTCTTCCTGGCTGGGGTAGATACAAATCTTGAGGTCTTATTGGCCTGTAGCATCTTCTTTCCCTGGAGTTCTATTGTTCGTATTTTCTCTGGAATGATTTCCTATTAATGTTTAATTTCCCCCTTGTGTTGAATTTTCTCTATACTCTTGGTTTCTTGTAGCCTTTTCCTTCATGACTTTTGCTTCATCCTTTTTCTGTCAAGTTTGGTGCCAGAAGCCCCATCAGCCTACAATGTGGGGTGTGTGCGTGTGTGTAGGTGTGTGTAGGTGTATTCTCTCCTGTGAAATATTCTAGCCTGAGAAATCAGGCCCTTCTTTTCAGCAGCATGGCCCATCTGAGAACCTCCGTTTCTCAAAGTGATTTCTTTGACTATCTGGGGTGCCCACTGGTACGGAGCCCATTTGCTTGGAAAGTGGGTGGACGAATGTGATGCAGGACGCGGCACAGAGGACTGAGTGCCCAGGTGCTCCTGAAGCCTCCATAAACACTGATGGCCGTGGCAGTGGTGCTCTCCATCTCCACCGTGCCCGTTCCTGGGGTTTGGGCCTGGTGCTGCTCTCACTCTTGACGTGCATAGACTCAGTCTTCAACCCGTCATGCCAAACAGGAACTCCATGTGTCCCCGTTTTACAGACAAGGAAACAGAGATGGAGAGGGCCCTTCCCCAGGTGGGAGGTGTGGAGCCAGGGTTTGTCCAGGCAGGCTGGTCTCCAGTCTGCGCTCCCACCACTGGTCACGTTATCCCTTCCCCAAGTTAAGTTAGCACACCCTTGTCCATTCTTCCAAACCTAGTTCTCAAAGAATGACCAGAAGGGGAAAAAAGCAAGATCCTATTGAATCAGAGAACCTATTGATGCAAGGTATCCTGAGAGGGGTTCTGATGCTATGTTCTGGCCACCTGGCAAAAGAGCTAGCCTGTCCACCTTGGGGACGTATTAAAAGGTGATGTTTGAATTGGAGAAGTGGGTTCCCATGGCTAGAAATAGGAATGTAGTTTAGATTCACAGAGTTCACAATTATAAGAAACCAAAGAGGGCCTGAGCCCCATTTAACATGATAGGGGCTGCTGTTAAGAAAGTTTTATCTAATGGGGGCATTTAGGGTGTTTAGGACTAAACCCAGTCTTAGGGAAAATATCACCATGATTATGTGGCTAATTACTATGATTTTTTATTTTAGATTTGAGGGGAATAACCCTCCAAGAACATTCTAATGTGGCTTTATTTTTTTTTTTTTTAATGTGGGCCATTTTTTTTAAAGTCTTTATTGAATTTGTTACAATATTGCTTCTGCTTTTTTTATTTGTTTGTTTTGTCTTGGATTTTTGGCTGCAAGGCATGTGAGCTATTAGCTCTCTGACCAGGGTCTGAACCTGTACCCCTGCAGTGGAAGGCAAAGTCTTAACCGCTGGACCACCAGGGGAGTCCCCTGATGAGCCTTCTTGGTGGGCGTTTTCCCCCGTGAGTATCTGCCTAGCTCTTGCCAGGGATTGTCTTTCCTTCTAGCTGGTGGTACCACTCGCCTTCTTTCAGCCGTGATCTCTGGACTCCTGCCACCTGAGGTTGGGTCCTGCTGGTACAGGATGTGTATAAGATGCAGCCTCGCTGGAATGAACGCAGCTTCACTTTTCATGGTTTTATCACTGCTTGTGTGGGCTCAGATTCCTCTTCTCTTGTCCGAAATGCCAGTCTGAGTTCCTGACCCCTGATTCATTCTGCACTTTGGCAACAGCGTGGAGTGTGGTTCCTGAAAGTCTGCCAGCACACTGAACCACCCACCTTGACTCCCTCTTGCATTTCTCAGCCTCCCTAGTTTCTGTCTGCTCCTGGCGTACCCCCTCCTTGCTCCCCTGCCCTCAGTTAGTAGATACCCCAGCTCAGGTCTGTCTGCATAGTGTGTCTGTGGTCTCTTCTAATCTGAGATTTGTGGGCTTGACCATGGGTGTGTGCGTCTTGTGTATTTCTCCTGATCCCCGCCTTGACCCTTCCAAGCTTGGCTTCTTACCCAGTCCTGCCCTGCAGGTAGCTCTCCATTGCCTAGTACTGAATTTGGACTTCGACCATCTAAACCTCAGTTCCTCAGATTGTATTTCAGGAGGATCTTTGTGGCCTGGACCTTAGTTGCAGACTGGAGACTGCCAGTCCGTGGCTGTGTCCTGAAGACAGCCTGAGACTTCATCTTCAGGGCCACCCTAAGTCCTTCATAATGCCCAGGGTGGTGGGGAGAGGTCCTCTGGGGCTGACCTCTGTGAATGATGACTGCAACATGCTCCTACACTCCATGCAACCCAAGCAGAGAATAGAGCGGCTTCTTCTGTGATTGGAAAACTCAGCAATGATGATTTCATTGGTGAGCTGTCCTGCTCAGAAATGTGTTATGAAAGTTTCTGGATCATCTAGCGCTTTCTGATATTCTGTTGCTCCCCTGCACCTCTGCCAAGCTCTGTAATGTAGGTAGAAAGTGTTTTATATATGAGGTTTCGAAGAGGCGTTAATGTGAAACCAATGGAGAGTACAGTTTGATATAACCTTTAATGAGGAAAAAGACCTAGGGAGAAACCTGGTTTCCATCCATTTTTTTACCTGCAGAAACTTACAGGAGTATCTTTTGGAGTCTTAATTGTCTCATCTGTAACCTTTAGAATGGTGGGAATAACACTTCTCTCATGGCACTGATGCAGAGTTTGAATGAGATCAAATGTCTGCAAATGTCTCCTAAATCTAGTGCCGTGGCAATGACTTACTGATGCCGCCCACAAGAGCTTTATCAGCTAAATCCTGCATCTAAAAGATGATCAGGATTCATCTTAGCATCTTATATTTATAGGTGAGGAAACAGCGAATTCAAAGGACTTGCTCAGGGTCACCCGTGTTTTTGAATTTTGCCTGGGCTTATCCTTTTCATTTATCAAGATGCATCTTTTACAAATGCAAACAGAGCCTCATACCAATACCAGTAACCCAGCCAGGTGGAGTTGAGAGAACTTTTCATCTGAGTAATTACTAACCAGCGGTCTCAAGAAAGTAGAACCACGTAAGGGGCTCCTTGAAAGATGGAGTCAGTTAAGGGAGCTATTTATTGAGTGCTGATGCTGGAAAAGATTGAAGGTGGGAGGAGAAGGGGATGACAGAGGTTGAGATGGTTGGATGGCATCACCAACTCAATGGACATGAGTTTGAGTAAGCTCCAGGAGTTGGTGCTGGACAGGGAGGCCTGGTGTGCTGCAGTCCATGGGGTCGCAAAGAGTCAGACACGACTGAGTGACTAAACTGAACTGAACAATGATGACTGGGGCTTCCCAGGTGGTAAGATGATAAAAGACTCTGCCTGCGATGCTGGAGATGCAAGAGATGTGGGTTCGGTCCCTGGGTTGGAAAGATCCTCTGGAGAAGGAAGTGGCAACCCATTCCAGTACTCTTGCCTGGAGAATCCCACGGAGCCTGGCGGGCTGAAGTCCAGGGGGTCACAAAGAGTTGGACACGACTGAGCACAGCACAGCTCAGCGGTATAGAATGATGGCTAAAGCAGGTGAAATATCCTCATAACCAGAACAGCTCAAAATAATATGGAACTCAATCTGGGCTGAGCTTACCCACCAGGTGACTGACAAGGTGAAAGCCACCATGCTAGGTTCAGAGAGGAAGAGATTTATGGGGTGATGGGGAAAATGAAGGAAGAGACATCAAGCCTTCAGGAACCACTGGTGAAAGCAAGCCCCACTCATCCCTGTTAGTGGGTACAATATGTAGGAAAACTCACACATCATAAAAAAAAAAAGTACAAGTAGAATTTGAAAAAAAACAAACACATGGGGAAAATATTAATATGAGAACAATTGTATCCGAGAAAGAATTCAAGTATGCCTCCACAGCTAGCTGGCAAACAGCACAAGTTCTGCATTTTATTAGAGTCCTGACTTTGCGTGGAACACTGACCTTATTTGAGAAGCATTTCATAAACACTGACACACAGCACAGCAGCATTTGGGGCCATGAGGAGCACAGGGCCTCCTTTGGGGGGCCAGCTGCCTCTCCTGGGCCGCCCCAGCTGTAACTAGACCACTGGACATGGCTTCCCTGGTGCTGATTCCCCCCAGTCTTCTCTCTGAGGCATAACAAAGCAGGCAGGAGTTTCCCCAGGGGAGAATGAGGAAGCGGGCTTTGGACCACAGGTTGCTCTTTGGACAGGTTTGCCTGGGAGTGGGGTAGTTGATGTGGAAGACAGCTTTGAGGGGAAGGGTCTGAGAACTTCCATTTGGGCCAGTTTCTTTTTTGGAAAACTCAGTTTGTGCCTGTACATGTGGCTGACTGTGTGGTTCCTGGGCACCGTTCAGCTGATCCTTTGGAAGGGAAGACCTGGGGCTTGCAGTAGCCCTGAGAAATGTATGCAGTACATCTCCTCCTGCTAGAAACTGGCACTTTCCTCTCCATCTGCTGCCAGCTTACAAGTCCTGAATTTCTGCCATGGAACTTGGTTCTGTCCCTCCCCCTCATTCCCTTCTCTAGCCAGGAGGCTTTCAAGCTTTGCAAGTAGCTCTGGAGATCATCTGGTCTACCCGCTTGCCACTGATCTCAACCCACCCGGACAGATACGTGTCTCAGAACTGCAATCGGAGGGGACCCCAGCTTTGTGGTGTGAGCTGCCCTCATGAGAAGTCTGTCCTGCTTTCATTTCAGCCTCAATCACAGCATTTGGTGCTCAATAATGATCACTCAGAGCTGTAGGAAGCCTTTGCCAATCTGAGAAACCAGGGAGACAGAAGGGACCAAATCTAGTCGTAAATAAATAAATAAGGAGTATTGTGGAACCCAAGGGGAGAGGCACAAAGGAGCTTGATTAAGGTATAGGTATAGGTAGGGGGCAGGAGGAGAAGGGGACGACAGAGGGTGAGATGGCTGGATGGCATCACTGACTCAATGGATGTGAGTCTGAGTGAACTCCAGGAGTTGGTGATGGATAGGGAGGCCTGGTGTGCTGCGATTCATGGGGTTGCAAAGAGTCGGACACGACTGAGCGACTGATCTGATCTGATCTGATAGGACGATCCCAGATTGAAGGCAAAAAAACAAACAGCTGGGAACCAGGACTAGAGAAAAAATGCACAATGGGAAGGCCAGTTACTTCATGGGAGGTTTTAATGTCTAAGGCTCCCCCCGCCCCCTTCTAATTACTTCATGCCACGGGATGGTAACCAGTCTGCTTTGTTTACTGTGTTCAGGCGCTCATTTTAACACTGAGACACTTCCCTTACGCTTCTTCCTGCCATGTGCCTTCCTTATATGTTCTAGAAATTTTGCAAAGACCAAAATCTTCTCCTCTAGGTTTTTTCCCGACTGGAGTTGCATGCTGATTCGAGCCATATTCAGCCAGGAAGCCCTCTTCCCGTCTTTAAAACAAGAGGCATCCCCTTCTGAGAAGACTGCGCTACAGTTTCCTTTGTCTGTGTTGCTAACGAACAAGGAGGCCCCATTGCAAAACGGCGTTTCATGAGCAGAGTGGGGCTGATAGCACCTCTTGCCAAATGTGACTGTGTGTAGTTGTGTGGGGGTGTGGGGGGAAACAGCTTTGTCAAGCGGAGGGCTGAGGGAGGCAGCTCTGGGGAATTTTTAGCAACTGCAGCATGGTGTGGTGGAAAGAATGTTTGCCTGGGAATTTGGAGACCTGGCTGTACCTCTGACATACTGTGTGACCTTGGACAAGTCACTTGACCTCTCTGGGCCTCAGTTTCCTCATCTTTTAAGGGGACAAAGGGAGGAGGCTGGCAGATCTCCAAGGATCCCTTCGACCCTATACATCTTTACTTCTCTGGCTGGGATTTGGGGTTTAGACCTGAGCCAACAAGTAACCAATCCCAGGGACTTTCGAGAGGCAATCGAGAGGCCAGAACAGCTGCTTCAGGGAGTGGTTGGTCCTTGATTAAGGCTCAGATAATTAGCTCAGTTCCCCAGGAAGCCTTCTGAAATTAAGAAAGAAAAAGATGTTTTGTGTCAAAAAAAGCAGTCGGTGTTTCTGAAAACTGACTGGCTCTGGGCTTTGTAGACTGCACAGGCAGAATGCCCCTCCCTCTATAGCAGAGCAGCTCACAGTACTGACGCTGGAGTTGGTGCGGCCGGGGCTTGAACTAGCTAAGCAGTCTTGGGCATGTTCTTCAGTAGTCACCTGTGTCCTTGGGCTGCGGGAGGATCAAATAAGGTGTTACGTGCCAAGCTTAGAGGACGTGCCTGGTCTTGAATAACCACTTTAAAAGCCATTATTCTGATTACTTATGGCTGATTCGAACTTCCCTAGTGGTTCAGAAGGTAAAGAATCTGCCTGCTGTGCAGGAGACTGAGGTTTGATCACTGGGTCGGGAAGATCCCCTGTAGAAGGGAATGGCAACCCCCTCCAGTATTCCTGTCTGGAGAATCTCACAGACAGAGGAGCCTGGTGGGCCTCAGTCCATGGGATCCCAGAGTCGGACATGACTGAGCAATTAAGCAGGCATGCATTTACAAACCACTGCCAAAACTAAAGCCATGGCCATTTTATTATGGTCCCTGATTCTTTGGGTCAGGGTGTGGGACATGGTTCCGTAGGATGGCTCATCTCTGCTTCCAGATGTGTGACATGTCATAGAGAGAAGGGAATGACTATGGGACACTTGAATGGGTGGATACTAAAATCATCTTCAGGCTGTTCACCCATATGTCTGGCACCCAGGTGGTTTAACTTGAAGACGGCTCTGTGGGGATTGTTGACTAAAGTGCCCGTGTGTAACCCCTCGATGTGGCTTGAGCTTCCCTGAAGCATGAGGGCCTTAGAGTGATCTAACTTCTTATATAGAGGCTCAGAACTCTAAGAACCCTTGGGTCAGTAAATAACCCAGGAGCTACATGATTTTCTATAAACTAGCCTTAGAAGTAACATAGTGTCCCTTTGGTGTATTCTATTGCTGTATACAACTGCATACTAGCCCAGGTTAAAGAGGAGGAACCTTCCTTCTGGAAGGAAGAAGTCTCAAAGAACCTGTGGCCATGTTTATAAAACCTAATAGTCATATAGTTATCATGATTATTTTCCATACCTTGTAAATAATATCCTAACAAGATTAAAAGCTTCTTGAGGGCAGAGGCTGCGTTTCTGTATGGGTTAAGTACAATGCTCGTGAAAATAAAATGAAGTCAATGCATTTTAAAAAATCAAATTGAATTAGATAGGCAGGAGGTTTGGTGGAAAGTCCCTCAGCTTTTAAAGCCAAAGAGATTTGGATTTAAAAAAACCTGGGCTAAAAATGTGCCTTTTGTCAAATTATCAATAATGGTCTTTCTAGACTCAATTTTCTTATCAAAAAAAAAAAAAGACAATAATAGCTATTTCAAGGACTGTTATAAGAATTAGCAAAATGCCCAACATGTAGTTGATGCTAATGGGCATTGTGAGGCATCCTGGCACTGCAGCAAGCACACAGATGCTCAAGCTGGCAGCTCTGGTTTCAAGTCCACTGCTTGTTGTCCTGTAGCGATAGACAAGTCCTTCTATTATGTGGAGTCCTAGGAGCCTCGTCTGTAAAATGGGTATAATGGTAAATACCTTTTAGGCTTATTGTGAGGATGAGAAATTCATCAGCTAAAGCTTTTAGCTCAGTCCCTGACACTTAGTAGAGACTTAATACGTAGTACCTATAAATTGGGCAGCTGCAGCTAACAGTTGTAGTTCTCTTGTTTGTATATTGAATCATCCACAAATTTATGCATTGAACATTATATATTTAATTACACAATAGCCTCGTTTTCCAAGTCCCTGCATTCTAGGGCCTTTTGATGTTTAGATCTGGGAGGATACCCTTATGGGATAGAGAGCTGGTCCTGTTTTGGTAAGGAGCCAGCTAGGGACAGTGCCAGCTAGGAGGAAGAGAAGGGGATGACAGAGGATGAGATGGTTGGATGGCATCACTGACGCGATGGACATGACTTGAAGTAGGCTCTGGGAGTTGGTGATGGACAGGGAAGCCTGGCGTACTACAGTCCATGGAGTCGCAAAGAGTTGGACATGACTGTGCGACTGAACTGAACTAAACTGAGGGACAGTGCTCTGTTTAAATACTTCCACAACTGACCTTTTGCTTTTGACCCCAGAGCGCCCCCTGCCTTCCTCCAGTAATAACCATTTTTTCTGGAATAACCACTCAGTTCTTTTTCCTGTTGGATCTAGACTCTTTCTTACTATTGTGCACAGTAGTAGTGTCAGTCACTCAGTCACGTCCGACTCCTGAGACCCTGCAGACCATGGACTGCAGGACCAGGCTCCTCTGTCCATGGAATTCTCCAGGAAAGAGTACTGGAGTGGATGGCCATTTCCTTCTCGGGGGATCTTTCCAACCCAGGGATCCATCCCAGGTCTCCCGCATTGCAGGTAGATTCTTGACTGTCTGAGCACCAGGGAAGCCCACTGCTGTGTGACTGTGGGCAAACATGCTGGCTCTTACCTGTGTCTGTCTTTGTTGTTGTATTTTTAAAAAGCACTGTTTTCCTGGCTCAAGATTGGTGGATTCTGCCAGCCGTGTCTGTGTGGTGCCAAGCAAGGACATAAGGCTTAATTTTTCCAGGTAGTTTCTGGGATCTGAGCTCAGTCAAGAGCTTCTCCTTTTCTTCCCTAAGATCTCCTAAAAGCCTTTTAAAAATAATTCTAGATAATCTGATCAAATAAATTGACCTTGTTCTTAGAAAAATGCACAAACTCACAATATTTTGCAAATGATTTTGAAGCCATTCACAGTCATTTTTCTGGGTGGCAATTTTATTCTGAATGACCCTATCTGTTTCAACAATTACATGAACTGGGTTTTTGCTGTGTTCCAGTTGAGGTTCATGGACTTCGCAGGTGGCTCAGTGGTAAAGAATCTGCCTGCCAATGCAGAAGGTGTGGGTTGGATCCCTGGGTCTGGAAGATCCCCTGGAGGAGGCAATGGTAAACCATTGCAATATTCTTGCCTGGAGAATCCCATGGACAGATGAGCCTGGCAGGCTATAGTCCATGGGGTCACACAGAGTCGGACACGACTGAGTGACTGAGCACGCACACACGCATGCTCTTAAGGTTCGTAGTGCACCTGTGAGAGGGTCTCTGTCTTCATGCTTTTGTAAGTCCCTCCATCCCCTTGATCAGAGGAGGCTTGTGTTGTGGCTGCCGAGGATTCAGCCTCGCTTCCTAGAAGAATGTCGTCTTTTGCCCCCATGGGATACAGTCTGGTGGATTTGTAATCAGGGACCTTCCCTTCTCCAAGTCAAGGGATCGGCTCATAGCCCAAGTCAGGTCTGTCTGGGACTTTCTCCTGGAACTGGAATCTGAACCAGAGGGGCAAAGAATTGGACAAGATGTCTTGCCATATCATCTAAGTACTTGTGCAGGGACCAAACATCCCTGCTTTCCCTTCCTCAGACCTGATTTTAAGATTCCCATTGGCTCCAGAAGACCCTTATGCCTTCCAGTGAATCCCCTTCTGCTGAAGATTACAAACTTACAACCAAATAACTCTAACTGAGAAAGCCACAGACAGCAAACTTTGGGGAGAAAGTGGCATAATGAGAAAGATTATGCCTGGCATTTGGAGAAAGGCAGACTCCGGTTTGAATCACAGTATTACCATTCACCAGCTGGGCGCCCTTAGGCAAGTTCACTTTGCTCTTAGGATGTCAGCATCATTGTAAAATAACGGTAATGAGTCTTGAAATTCAGATTCTCTGACTTGGTTGTGTGTTGGAATCACCTGGGGAGATTTAAAAATTACTGATCCTTGAATTCCATCTCTAGTGATTCTGTTTTAATGATTTTGAGGTGCTTCCTGGATGTTGTGATTTTTGTAAAGTTCCCAGGTATTTCTGATGTACAGCAGTGTTTCAGAAAACTGACCTAAAGAGAAGTTCCCAATTATAGAGAATACTAAATGAGATAAGTTATGTAAAACACTTAGCATTATGTTGCTGTTATTCAGTCGCTAAGTTGTGTCTGGCTCTTTGCAACCTCCTGGACTGCAGTGTGCCAGTCTTCCCTGTCCTTCACTATCTCCCCAAGTTAGGTAGCTTTATTTAGGGATTGATAAAAGTCACTCTCCTTTCCTTCTTAAGGTGAGCTCGAATCACTTGCTTTTGCTTCTAGCACAGTTTTCTTTGTTCGGAGTAGTCATAGCAATGCGTGACAACCACGGTGCAATATAACCCTGATTATTTATACCACTTGAGGTGAAGGCCAATTGTCAGTGTAGCCAGAATTATAGAATATACAAAAATGTGATTACTTTCACATCCATGGAATAACTAGGGTGAGTTCAACAATGCTTTCTGAGAACATTCTATGGACTAACTGCTTTAATGGATAGATGAAATTGATTTGTAATTACTATGGCAACAGCAGAATGGAATGATGTCTTCCCAAGGGACCTGGATTAAGACCCAAGAGGATTCTTTCCCAGGTCTGCCCTGCAACCTGCAGCGTGACCTTGCCTCAAGCAGTTTAGCTCTCAAGTTCTCAGTTTCCCCGGATCCTATTATCTAGCTGGTGCAGCTTCAACAGTATCTTTTAAGGAAATATATCGATGTGACTGTTATTCAGACAAGGATGAAAAGAATCTATAGGAAGCAGAGTGAAAGCAGGGCCTTGAAACTCTTGGAGGAGATACCATCTATGTATCTGTGTGCTGTTTCTCCTGTCTGCTGCCCCCTTAGCTCCTACCCCACAGCCTCCCCCACGTCTTGCCTTCTAGAAACTTCCAAACCTCTGTCTTTATAAGGGGCTTCTCTGGCGGCTCAGATGATAGAAGAACCTGCTTGCAATGCAGAAGACCCAGGTTTGATCCCTGAGTCAGGAAGATCCCCTGGAGAAGGGAATGGCTACTCACTCCAGTATTCTTGCCTGGAGAATTCCACAGACAGAGAAGCCTGGCAGGCTACAACAGTCCACGGGGTCGCAAAGAATGGGACGTGACTGAGCGATTAGCACTTTCACTACTTTATAAAGTCTTTTCTGCAAAGAGGATGCAAAGGGAAAACGTCCATCTCCCCAGGGCTTCTCTGCCTCAGTACTGTTGACATTTTGAGTGGGATACCTTCTTGTCACTGTGGGCTGTCCTGTTCATTTTACAGTGTTTAGCATCATCCCTGACCTCTACTGGCTGGACTGCAGAAGCACCCCTCCCTAGTCTGACAACCAAAAAGTGTCTCCAGACATTGCTGGATGTCGCCTGGGGGACTGGATCCCTTCTGGTGGAGAACCGCTGCCCTCCCCATCTCAGTGACGTGTATCTGTGTTCATAAAGCATCCGTGTGTGCACGGTGGTCCACCTCCGTAGCACACTCGGGGATGTGCTCAGACGGCCGTGAGCCTTGCGTGTCACTGTCAGGAGTGGGGTCTGAGTTGCAGAGAAGTCAGTGTAACAGTAATAGCGCCCACACCTGCCCTTTCCTGAGGGTTTGCTCTGTGTCACAGGCACAGCTAAGCGCTTGATGCGTTACATTGTCTCCCTTAAAGCTTCACATTGACAGGATTTGCAAGCCGGTGGCCAGTGGACAGAACCAGCCCTCCAAAGCGCCATGCTTGGCTCCTGTGATGTTGACTCGTATATTGGTGTTCTTTAGTGTCGGTGTCTGTTTTCTTTTTTTAAGATGTATTTATTGATCGGGCTTCTCACTGCAGTGGTTTCCCTTGGTGCAGAGCACGGGGTCTAGGCACGTGGGCTCAGTAGTTGTGGTGCGTGGGCTTAGTTGCTCCGTGACATGCGGCCTCTTCCTGGACCAGGGATGGAACCCATGTCCCCTGCATTGGCAGGCTAATTCTTTTCCCCTGAGCCCCACCAACTGACACTAGAGAAGCCCTAGTATCAATTGCTTATCAACATTTCAAGATTGAGTGAATTCATATAAAAATCTATTTCTGTCTTCCTTCTTAAAAAAAATTGGAAATGTTTGTAGCAGGGGGTCAGCTTGGCTCTAGGGCAGTGGTTGACTAGCGTTTAGATGAGGCCTGTCTGGCTTTCCACACAGTCTGACCGCTCCCTATTGTGACCCCAGTGCTGAGACTGTGTGTCCGCTGTCATTTGGCATCATTACTTTTCTTTTCTCAGCCCAACTTCCCTCATTGATGTCATCTGCCAGGCTCCTCTAGGCTGTCATATCTGTGGCTCCTTCCTTATACTACACAGAGTTGGCATATATTACTGTTTTCATTTTAAAGATGGGAAAGCTGAGGCTCACCCAAAGGAAAGCTCTGGTCCAAATTCATACAACAGATAAGCAGCAAAGCTTATCTGGAACCTAAGCCTTCCTACCTCGCCAGCATCACCCTGCCTGGCATCACAAAGCAGCCACCAGCAGTCTCCCTGCATCCCGGGATGCTCCGGCCGGATCTTCTGCACCTCAGGTTTTGCTTGGAGGACCACATCTAGTGTCCTTCTGCTCACCAGGAAACCCGCATGTCCCTGAGATGGGAAGACTGTCCTCTGAGTGTAGCTCCCAAGCTGCGTCTTTCCTGTGTCTGTGCCACTCTTTGGTCTGTGTCCAAAAGCTGCTCGCACACTCCCACATAGCTGTGGGGCCAGCTGGTGAGTGTGCTTCTGCCTGAGACGAGGCCGCTTGCCTGCGGGGAGGATGTGATTGCTTTAGGAAATTAAGTGGGAGTGATTAATTAGGAAATGTACTGAGGACTAAGGAAAGAAATAGAAAAAAAAGGAAAAAATGGAACCCTAAATAGAGAAAGCTTCTGGCCACATGGCTAAGGATACTGAATTCAGTGGAATTGAAAGTATATGATCCTGTTTGTTTTTTTTTGTCCCCCTGCTGTTACTTTGATATATAAGGATGCTGGAAAAAATCATAAAATCAGCTGATCCAACCTCTCTTTTCACCAAATGAAGGCTCAGAGAGACTGGCAGCTTTACAAGAACAGCAGGGCTTGGGACTCAGGAGAAAGACCTGAGTTTGATTTGTGCCACATTCTTACAGGATGTGCAATCCCAGAAGTCTCTAAGTCTGGGTTTTCTCCTTGAAATCAAGGTGGCATTGCCTATCGCCAAGGGCTGTAGAAGGGTACTAGCGACCAAAAGCAGGTGCAGTGACAGCTAGTGAGTAGCGAGTGCCAGGCACCGTTCTAGCACTGACTCGTGCTTTCTTACTGTTCACAACAGTCCTATCGTTAGCTCGGTTTGTAGGTGAAGAACAAAGGCACTGAGAGGATACATGATTTACTCTGTCCTGAAGCTAGTATGTGGTAGAGGCAGGTTTCCCAGGCAGCCTGAGCCCAGAGTCCACGTACTCAACCACTAAGCACTCTGTCTCATGCATCTGATGTAATGTGTAGATAACATTATATAATCAGTCAATAAAACAGGACATTTGTGTATGATATGATTAATATACAAATTATCTATAATATAATAAGTATATATAATATAGTAATTATATATATACATATATAATGGAATGCAAGGAGCTCAAACCACTCAATCCTAAAGGAAATCAATCCTAAATATTCATTGGAAGGACTGATGCTGAAGCAAAAGCTCCAATACTTTGGATACCTGATGCAAAGAGCCACTGATTAGAAAAGACCCCGATGCTGGGAAAGATTGAAGGCAGGAGGAGAAGGGGACGACAGAGGATGAGATGGGTGGATGGCATCACAGACTGAAGGGACATGAGTTTGAGCAAGCTCTGGGTGATGGTGAAGGACAGGGAAGCCTGGCGTGCTGCAGTTCATGGGGTTGCAAAGAGTTGGACACAACTGAGCTTCTGAACAACAAGAACATAAATGTATTCTAGGTCAAACCCTATGGAGTTGGTATTTTTGTTCTAGGGAAGGTTGAAGAGTAGTGATTTTATAGAATTCGTCCTAATATATGCTACACCAGTCACAGCAATTTCCCCTTCTCTCGGCTTCCTCAGGAAGTTCCTATCTGTGAACCACAAAATGGACGGAGGAGGAGAGGGTGCCTTTCCCTCCTCATGGCGGGTGCTGCCGCACCCAGTACCATCACACCCGTGCATGGAAAGCATCCAGCACAGTGCTCAGCGAGTCATACCCATTTATCACCTGGTGACGGACCTGCTGAGTCCTCCTGTCTCACTCCTTCCACCCCACCCCCAGGGGACTTGGCTTTTGACTTGAGAGTGTTCATACACAATAAAACTTTTAGGGTACAGGTGAGGTTTTGGACCCAGGAGCTATACTTTATTCCATGGGACTTTGGTATTTTCAGCATGCTTCAGTGTAGTACAGAGCCTGCTGCCAATCCAGGCTGAGCGCCGTGGCCTTTCAGACACGCGAGAGTTACGGGGCTGCCGGCACGCACTCCACCCCCCCAGCCTCCTAGCTCCTTTCTCGGTGTTTGCTCTCGGGTCCTCACGGAACAGCCCCCCTTGCTGTTCTTACTGAATTGCGGCTTGTCAGTCAGCCTTGTCTTTGGAAACTCTGCCCACCTCCAGTTCCTAACTGTGGGTTTTAATGCAAGGAGTGTGCTTTCTGACCTCTTGAGCTGTGGTTCTAGGTCTCTGCAGGAGCGCTGTGCTCATGACCCTGCTCTCTTGCCCAAGGAGCTCAGGGGAGTCAGTGGCCCCAGCAGAGAAGATGCAGGCAGAACCCCTCGTCTCCAGTCCCTGGGTGCCCTGGCAGCGCCCCTGGGTGGGCACTGGCTGTCCTTCCAGGTTGGATCTCTGGGCCGGGAAGACCCCCTGGAAAAGGGAACGGCAACCCACTCCAGTACTCTTGCCTGACTCTGTGGAGTCGGACTCGACTGAGTGACTAACACTTTCATTTTCCAGTCAGCCTAGAAAATCGTGAGGAGACTAAGTTGGCCCTCATCCTGGGGGAAGCCATTCTGTCTCCCCAGGGATCTTGGGGATCGGAGGAGGTGCCTGAAGGGGGTCGGGTTTTGGGGGTCTGTGCACTGATACTGGGGCTTCATAGTGACAAGAAAAGCTGACTTTTATTGAGACCTCACATGCGTCAGGCACTGTGCACAGTGTTTCTTTTCTTTTTTAAAAATTAATCAATTTAATTGGAGGCTAATTACTTTACAGTATTGTGGTGGTGTTTGCCATACATTGGCATGAATCAGCCATGGGTGTACACGTGTCCCCCTGTCCGGAAACCCCCTCCCACCTCCCTCCCCATCCGATCCCTCTGGGTTGTCCCAGTGCACCAGCTTTGAGTCCCCTGTTTCATACATCGATTTCTTATTCACTTCATCCTCACAAGAATAGGATTAGGTCCTGAGGCACAGAGGATAGATAGCTTGCCATGGTAACCTATGTGTCAATGGTGGAGCCGTAATTCAGGCCAGTCAGTTTGACTCATAGTTTTGATTTCTTAGCCACCCTTCTCTACAGCCTATAGACTTCTTACTTTTGAGTTTCCACTTAGTAGGCTTCCCCGATTCTAAAGCAGCAGGTTTTACTGATTCCTAGGTGTGAAAAAGCGGAGAAGGCGATGGCACCCCACTCCAGTACTCTTGCCTGGAAAATCCCATGGATGGAGGAGCCTGGTGGGCTGCAGTCCATGGGGTCGCGAAGAGTTGGACACGACTGAGCGACTTCCCTTTCACTTTCATGCATTGGAGAAGGAAATGGCAACCCACTCCAGTGTTCTTGCCTGGAGAATCCCAGGGTCAGGGGAGCCTGGTGGGCTGCTGTCTATGGGGTCACACAGAGTTGGACACAACTGAAGTGACTTAGCAGCAGGTGTAAAAAAGAATTGCAGAAAGGTGGTTCAGGTGGTCCCTGAATGAAAGCCCTGAGATGGTAGTGGTCTCGGTTGCTGCCTGGATCTCCTTTGTGAAGCTGTACTTTTTTGTGCCAGTTCCACATTGCGTCACTGGGAGAGTTGTCCCGGACGTCAGGTCCAAGGGGGTGAGACGGTGCTATCACCAGGAGAGCCTTTCGTTCATTCGTCCAGCACAGCTGCACTGGGCGCACCCATGTGCCCCTGTGTGCCCTGCTGAGCGAACCATTTCTTACCTCACCAGCTTTCTCTTACCAAAACGTAACCTGCATAATGGCTTTAGTCAAAACAATTAAACAAAAACCAAGAACTCAGAAAATCACAAGTACTGGCGAGGATGTGAAGAAATGAGAATACAGTGCAAAATGATACACCTTTTGTGTAAAGCAATATGGCAGTTCCTCAGAAAGTGAAACACAGATTTGCCATATCTAGCCTACTTTTGAGTAGTTTGACTCAGCAGTAAAGAATCCGCTTGCAATGCAGGAGACCCCAGTTCAATTCTTGGGTCAAGAAGATTCCCCTGGAGAAGGGATAGGCTATCCATTCCAGTGTTCTTGGTCTTCCCTGGTGGCTCAGTGGTAAAGAATCCACCTGTGGTGCAGGAGCGGCAGGAGATGTGGGTTTGATCCTTGGGTCAGGAAGATCCTCTGAAGAAGTGCATGGCAGCCCACTCTGGTATTCTTGCCTGGAGAATCCCATGGACAGAGCAGTCTGGTAGGCTACAGTCCATAGGGTCACAAAGAGTCAGACATGACTGAAGACTTGGCATGCATGCATGCATACTCAAATGAAAGCAGGGACTGAAACAGGTATTGCAGCATTATTTACAGTATCCAAGAGGTGGAAATAACTTGTGTTCATCAACAAATGAGATACATACATACAATGGAAAGTTATTCAGCCTTAAAAAGGAATGGAGTTCTGATACATGCTACGACCAGGATGAACCTTGAAAACATTATGTTAAGCAAAGTAAATCAGAAACAAAAAGACAAATATCATGTGATTCCACTCATATGAAATGTCCAGAATAGGCAAATTTATAGACAGCAAGTAGATTAGAGGTTATTAGAGGCTCATGGGAGTGGAGAATAGAAATTAGTGCTTAATGTGTACAGAGTGTCTGTTTGGGTTGATGAAAAATTTTTGGAAAGTGAAGTCGCTCAGTCGTGTCCGACTCTTTGTGACCCTGTGGACTGTAGCCCCCAGGCTCCTCCATCCATGGGATTTTCCAGGCAAGAATACTGGAGTGGGTTGCCATTTCCTTCTCCAGGGGATCTTCCTGACCCAGGGATCGAACGCAGGTCTCCTGCATTGCAGGCAGACGCTTTAACCTCTGAGCCACCAGGGAAGCCATATGATAAGATAGTTGTGCGTCATTGTTAAGTGTACTTATGCTACTGAATGGTTAAAATGGGAAGTTTTATATATACTTTACTGCAGTGTAATGAAAATGGTCTCATCACAAGAGAAGGAAAAAGTCTGTTTGTAAAGGAACGGCATCTTACAGAAATCCCTTTCTTATTCCCCTCAGCACCCAGGCCTTATGCCTAGCACAGGGCCTGGCACATAGTAGATGCATATTTCTTTCTTTTTCTGTTTTCTAAACCAAACTGAGAACAGACTAATTCCATTTGTAGTCGGAAATGGCAGTGAGGCAGTTGAGTGTATATTTTACTGCCATGGCAACTGTGGAACACTGTGATGATACATGTGAAAATGCAGTGATATTTTTGGCAGGTGAGGTCAGCTGAAGGTAACATGGCCCATGGCAGGTAAACATAAGGTTTGAGGGAGTGTGAATTATTAGTAATTGTTATAAAAACTCAGAATCCTCACCAGCCTGTGCCCTGTTTGTTCTGGTTGAGAGTGTCCAGGGAGCTCTTTGGACCAGTTGAACCACAAGGAGTGAGAGGAGGAAGTTGGTATTGAACTTGAGGAATCTCGGCTAGATGCTCTCACGGGAAGACAAGAGGCCATCCACTCTCCCCTCCATTCATTCATGACACAGTTCAAATCCTCAGGAATGGCGTTTGTGAGTCTAAGGATCTCCTTGACAGCTGGTATCTGGGAGAAAGAAAAAAGAAGATCACAATTTGGCATTTAAGGAAATAGACCTGGGAGGAGATAAAAGAGATCCGTCTTGCTGTGTTGTTTCATGGGCCAAAATGCTTCTTTTAAAAGAAAATGATTTCTAAAGGCTGACATGAATTGTGCATTGCATTCAGTTCTCCTGCTGTTTCCAGGCTTAGGTAACCCTTTTTGGATGGGAAAGGAAAGTCTCCTGCCTCCCCTCCCCTCTGACAGCTCTCCCCCCACCAATACACAAGTAGACACACAGACATGCAGTACACCCGCTGAATCATTAGTAAGTGAGGAGCAGCCTGGGAATCCAGACCTGATCTCCTGCAGGGAGATCCTCCTGTGGCGAGCCTGTCTCCAGCCCACTTGTGACTTCCCTCTTCCAGACTCAGAGTTCTTAGCCCCATCCCCTCTGATGTGCAGTGTGACACAGTGGTGCCGTGAAGGAGCCTGGCTCACTTCCTCTGCCACTGCCACCGGCAGAACCCCACTTGGAAGGGTCTTCCCCACAGACAGCCTCTGGGGGAAATCTGGGGGTTACTTCTCAGTAACATGATGACCAGGGGGTTGAATTAGGGCTAAATTTGAACCCAGGCTTTGACACTCGATAGTCATTTCACTTCGGTGAGTCACTCAACATCAGTCCCCCAGTCTGCAGAACGGGCACAGTGATGGACACCTCTGCCCCAGGGTTCCCGCGTCAGGCACCTCTACATGAGGAGCATTTGCACACGGCCTGCAGGTAGGCCGCTGCCCACTCCATGGCAGCTCTTGCTCTGATGGAGAGACCAGCAGCCACTTTGTGCCGTGTGGATCTGGTGCTGGAGCGTGCCACTGCTGGTCTGCTTGACAAATCCCCGACAGCCTTAATTTATCAGGGGTCATGGCGGCACCCAGCTCCGTGCCGTGATACAGAGAGCTAATGTGTAGAGATCAGTTGCTGTATTTATGCCCCAAGCTGCTTTACATACATGATCATGCTCAAGTCTCATCCCAACTCTGTGATGTTGACATTATACCCATTTTTAGAAGAGAAAACTGAGACTTGTGTGCATGTGTGTGCTCATCGTGTCCTTCAGACTCCTCTGTCCGTGGGAATCTTCCGGCAAGAATATTGGAGTGGGTTGCCACATCCTCCTCCAGGGAGTCTTCCTGACCCAGGAATAGAACCTGGGTCTCTTTTGCCTCCTTCATTAGCAGGTAGATTCTTTACCACTGTGCCACACATATGCAATCTGAGGCTTGTGTGTGTGTGCTCAGTCGTGTCCCACTCTTTGCATTCCCCCTGGACTGTAGCCAGCCAGGCTCCTCTGTCCATGGAGTTTTCCCAGCAAGAATACTGAAGTGGTTGCCACTTCCTTCTCCAGGGGATCTTCCCCACCCAGGGATCAAACCCATGTCTCTCACATCTCCTTGGCAGGTGGATTCTTTACCACTACACCACCAGGGAAGCCCAAACTGAGGCTCTCTGGGGTTAAATGACACACCCAGGACCACTCACCTAGTAAGGACTGGCACCCAGACATCTGATGCCAGAGCTCACGTGCTGTTGTAAAACACCCCTTCCTTGGGGTCATGTTGGAGGCTGAGCCAGGAGATGGCTGTCTCAAGATGTACCGTGTGTTCTGACCACTCAGTCTCAGAAGCCGTTGTCCTGTCTTGGACATCTCTGCATTTGCCCAATGAGTGGGGTCCTCATTCTTTGTTGCTTTTCTAAGTTTGCCAGGCTCGTTCCCCATCAGTCATTCTTTGATTAGTTCATCCTTTCATTCTTTCCGTCAACATTCATTTTGCGGACCAGCTGCTTTGTATCATGCCTACTAGGGCCGGAGATCATTTATTGAGTATTTATTAGGCCCCAGGCACGTCCTAGTGACATTTACGCATTGTCCAGTGTCCTCTTCATGCTTATCACTGCTTCACAGCTGATGAAACAAAGGCCCTAAGGAGGTTAAAGCTGTTGCTTAAGGTGTCCAGATTATGCCAGACCCTGGATTCAAATCCTTTGAGCGCTTCACCAATGCTAGACCCAAGAAGATGTCTTTGCTTTTCCAACTCATATAACATTAATTAGTCTTCTAGGTGAACATGCATCAGAATCGCCTAGAAGCCTTGTTAAAACACAGATTGATTGGCCTCGCCTCAGAGTTGCCAATTCAGTAGGTTGGGATGAAGCCCAAGAACGTGCATTTCTAACAAATACCCACGTGAGGCTGACGCTCCCAACTGGGGGACCCTGCTCTGGGAACCACTGCTCTAGGCCAAGTCCTTTCAGGACAGGGATTCTTTGTTGACAGAACAAATTGTGCTCTATAATTACACAGTGCCCGACACAAAGTCATTGCTAGGTATGTATTTGTTATTTTAAATTGTTCAATCGCACAGTCATTTTTCCTTTGTATACCTTGTTCTGTTTTTATTTCTAAATGTACAAATTATTAGGCTTTGCCATTTAGGGTTTAAACTCACAGGGATCAGGAATTTCACCTTATACTTTTTAGCACCTTTTGCAGAACCTTGCATACACGGGGTGTTACGTAAATATTAGCCGGTTGGTTAGTGATTCAGAGACCAACATTCTTAAGACTCAAACTCCAAGCCAGTTGATCTGGGAGTACAACTCTTGAAACAATCTCTAGATCCCGAGAAGAGGGGCTGGTATATATTTGATGCTGAGTAGTGTTTGTTGAATGAATATCGCCAGTCTCTAGGGCTTTACGGCCAATAGCCTGAGGGTCTGCCTGATATCTTGGGCCCAGTTTCAGTGTGGAAGCTCAGCCTCAAAGCATAGGTTGGTGGATAGAATTTTCCAGGGCTTTCAGTGCACCAGCAGCAATGATTCTCAATCCTGGCTGCACAATGGAATCAGTGGGGGTGCTCTAAGATGATGGATATGCCTGATGCCTATTCCTGGAGATTCTGATTTCATTGCTCTGAAGCGTGGCCTGGGCAGCAGGGCTTGTAACGCTCCCCAGGTGATTCTAATGTGCTGCCCAGCCGTTGGCTGCGCGCTTTTCTCTGGGGCCATTCAGAGAAAATGGCACCCTCCTCACCTGCGTGCTTCTGGGCTCACACCTGTGCGGTGAAGGGCAGGGCTAGGCAGGCCTCAGTGAGTGGCACCGGGTATGCATCTCTGACTCCAGGGTTGGAAGTCAAGCCTCGGGTGAAAGCTTGGCCATGCCAGGGGGCCCGTGAGAGCCCCGAGCAGCGGGCCTGCTCCCCTTTCCGGGCCACCTTCGGTCGACTGCTGGTCGCCGTCCTCCCTGGCGGACGGGGCTCTGTTTCAAGGCTGAGTGCAGGTGGTGTGGCTGTTGCAAGGCCCGTTTGTTCCCCTCGGCGCAGAAGGGGACGTCCTCCCAGGGGCCTAGGTGTGCGGCTTAGCGTTTGGCATCGTGCGCCCCAGCGCTGAGTTTGTTCTTGGGTTTCCTGACTGAGGTGCACACAGCGGCCTGAGCTCTAGGCGCTGGCTGAGAGCAACGGGAAAGACTGTGCCTGAGCCCCACCCCGCAGGCTGCTTGACTCGCACACCCCTGGTGTAATCAGGCATGACAGGAAGGGAGAGGGGAAAGGGCTGGGGCTTACTGGTGTGCACTCAGCCCGGGCCCCTGGGGACCAGGGGATTCAGAAATGCCAGCTGGTCTCAATTTTATTGGAGCCAAGGCTTGGCTCACCTACAGTCATTTGCATCGATTTGTCCCTGTGCGTTCAGCAGACCAGCAGGATCCTGTCTCCCGGAGAGATGGTTGGGTGAGTAATTCTCATTCCCTTCCTTTTTCTCTTCTCATGTGGCCTCAGAAACTGTGTGTTGGAGATGCCATCACGTCACTAAATTCGGCTCACCCACTGTTGTTTGAGAGGTAGCGCTGGGTGATACACTGGGCTGGACACCAGAGCGAGGCCAGGGACGCTGGCCTGGGAGTCTGCGTTAGGCAGGCGAGCATTCAGTCATTCTGGAGTCTGGAGTCAGATCCAGTGTACTGCTTGGGCCAGGGAGGTCCTAGACATGGGTGAGTTGGGCTGCCTGTAGAGCCGTAGGAGTGAAGGGGGCTGATAGGGGCCTCATACCCAGCCAAAAGGTGCTTTTTAAAACTCTTTGCCAAGCAAACGGAACAGGGTCTGTGCAGTGGGACTTTGGGACTGTGGTGGGCAGCCAGTGTCACAGCCTCTTTAGCCACTGGAGGTGGCGAGCACTTAGCTGAGGGGCCACGGGCTGTGTGAGGGGTCTGGAAACCCAGAGCCCAGGACAGACTCATGGTTCTGGAGAGGTCCTCTTGTGGAGCCAGCTTCATCTGCAAACACTGCACGAGGAGGCCACGTGGACTGAGCGTCAGGGAAAACCTGCAGAGTGCAACTAGCCAAACTGGGACTTGACCCGGACCGGTGGGGGGGTTTGGGGGCGTCTGACGATGCTGTCAGTGGGACCAGGCACGCAGCGCTGTGACTCTGGCCTCCGGGTGTGACTGGAAGGCGCCTCTGGCCCTGTAGGAACAGGAGGGGCAGGGAGCAGGGTCCAGGTCCTGACCGCTCTAGTCTTTGCTTCCTCCGTCTTAGATAATTCTGACTGGGACAGCTTGGTGGGCGTCTGTCCTCCCCCACCCAGTCTCCTTTGGGTCTCCCTCTGTCCTCACCTGCCCGCCTTCTCCAGCACTGTGCTCCTTTGCACACACCGCTAGACTGGGACCCAGATCCACTGGGGTGAGCTGAGGGTGGCCCTGAAGGCTTTGCCTGTGCTCTCAGCTTCCACAGCTGTGCCCCCTGTGCCACTGAACCTATGAAGGGTGTCTAGATTGAGGTCTGTATCAGGCTCAGGGGCCTTTCCTACAAGAGATGACAAAGAAACACACAGGCTTGAGCTCGTGGTTTTAGAGTGGCAGATCCCTTTCTCTGGGATCCCAAGGCCTGCCTAGCTTCCAAGGCTTCATTTCTTCTTACGGAGTGCTGCTTTTAGCATCCTTACACAGTTTTATAGGACTCTTTCATTGTTGTTTTTCTTTGTCCATTTACGTGCCCATGTTTTCCACGGAGAGTGCATTGCAGTGAGTGGTTCTTGCGAAGTCGCTTGCCTCCTTCCTAAAACGATTTACCCCCTTGCAGTGCCTCCATGGCCCCAAGCCACGTCAGGGAACAAACCACAGACTGAAATTGCAGCCGTTCAGGAGAGAGGAGTCTTTAATTTGGGCTTAAAATAGCCCACAGCCTGAGAGTTTGAGGGACTGGGAGCAAGGTGTAGTCGCGGGAATGGGTGTTGGGGACCCGCCCCAGGATGAGCGAGCAGGGACTGTGGGCTGGGAGAGAGACAGGCTAGAGGTTAGGGGTCCGGGCCCGAGGCCCCACCGCTTATCTAACTTTACCTTCTTGGGTCTCTTTCAAAATGAAAGAGTGAATGCTGTGCCAGCCTGCCCACTCCATCTGGAATGGAGTTGTCTGCTCCCCTTCTTTCCTCAAAACTCTATTCAGGCGTTCTTGTAATATTGGCTATAAGCAGAGCAATCCTGTTGCTGAACTCTTGGGTCATCATATGTCTCAGGGGTGCATTTCTCACTGTCTACTCCAGGACAGTGCCCCCTGTTGTGTGAGTCACAGAACTGGTCATAATAAGAGCAAGGAGATATTGTTCTGTCCTCTTGATGTGAATAAACTTGCTTAATTCCCAACCCAATCCAAGAAGGAGGACACAGATTATCCCCACTTTACAGACAGGAAAGTGGAGGCACAGACGGTTGAATTCTCCAGAGTTATATCGCTAGGTCAGTGTACCAAGTACAGAGTAAGTGTCAATACGACCCCAGTGCCCACACTTAACCATTATGCATCACCTTCCATGTTAATGTTGGGTGGTTTCCGTCCTTCTTGTTATTGTGATGACTGTCTGTCTTAGGTCAGGCTGCTGTAACAAAATACCAGACTGGGTGGTTTAAACAACATTTCTTTCTGATAGTTGTGGAGGCCAGAAACCCAAGACTCTGGTGACGGCGTGGTTGAATTATGGCGAGGGCCCTCTTCCCGGCCTGCAGCTGGCCACTTTCTCTCTGTGTCCTCCGGTGGTGGACAGCATGCTCTGCTGTCTCTTTGTCCTCTTCTAAGGGCACATGTCCCATCATGGGGGCTCCACCCACGTGACCTCTTCTAAGCCAAGTTGCCCTCCAAATGCCCCACCTCCAAGCACCATCACGTGGAGGCTGGGCTCCAGCACATGCATTTTTGAAGGGCACATGCATTCCATCATAACTCTCCGTTTCCTTGTTTTCAACCATTTCTTTGTTGTTTAGTTGCTAAGTTGTGTCTGATTCTTTGCAACCCCGTGGACTGTGCCCACCAGGCTCCTCTGTCCTTGGGATTTCCTGGGCGAGAATACTGGAGTGGGTTGCCATTTCCTTCTCCAGGGGCTCTTCCCGACCCAGGGACCAGCCCCGCATCTCCTGCTTTTTCTTTACCACTGCTTCACCAGTGAAGCCCTTTTCTGCAGAGGACCACCTAGGATATCTAGGCTCTGGGGACGATATACTCCTGCTCTCAACTATTCAACTGCCCTTATGGCGTGGGAGCTGCCATGGCCATCTATAAATAGATGAGCGTGGCTCTGTTCCAAGAAAACTGTATTTATGGGTTCTGAAATTTGAATTTCATATATATTTTTATGTGTCGTGAAATATTATCTTCTTTTGATTTTTTCCAACTATTTAAAAATATAAAAGCCATTCTTAGCTCATGAGCCATAACAAAAATAAGTTGAGGGCTCGCTTTGTCCTGGGGGACATGCGTCCTAGAGGGCAGGGCTGCAGGGAGTTACAGACTGACTTTTAATCTGTGCCTCCCTAGGGTCACTCTCAGCCCTAGCTCTGTCTCCATCCACAAATGCTAATTGAGTGACGCCAAGGTAAGCTCTCCCAGGTACGATGGATGACTCAGGGATACTGCTGGTTTTCAGAGCAGGAGTAAAAAGTTTCCCTTTTGAAAGCATGGGATGGAAATGCAGTCACTGTCACAAGGGTCCCTTCCCGAATGTTTGTAGGAGAGTGAAGAGAGAAGTTTTTTTCGACATAAAGTGGAGGGATTTATTCTTCGCAAATAGACCTACAGAACGTGATTTGTAATAGGAAACAGATTTCCCCCAAAGATAAATGGAATGTCCCCACCTCCCTAACAGAGAAGAGAATTGTTTCCTCTTTACAAAGGAAACAAATTGGATTCTCAAAGGAATAATCAGAGAAGTTTTAAAAATTGTCATAATAAGCAAGATATGGTTTCATGAATGATGAAAGGGAGGTTTGCCTCCCTTGGGTCTGGATGTGCAGGGCCCTTCTCTCCCCCCCTTGGCACTTTATCAGCACCAGATGGGGGAGAGTGGCTCCTGCCTGAACAAGATTGGGGGGGCCCATCCTGGGCCCAGTGTCTCACTATAAAGATATCCTCTTCTTCCAGCTCCTCTTCCATGTGTATCTAAAGTAGGTTCCCACTTCCCAGCCCAGCTTCCATCAGCCACAGTTCATTCTGGCCCGTGGGAGAGAGGATTATGGATGGAGACCTCCCTGAGCAAAGGCATGGTGCTAGGAGTGTGCCTGGTGGGTATGGGGGAGCACCATGGTGGACTGGCTATTTGGGCTACAATTCCAGGCAGCCAGCAATAAGGCTGAGGCCTCTCATCTTGGTGGAGGTGGAGAACCTTGATGGATTGAGGGGCGTGTGCCACATGTGTGGATGAAAAATCAGCTGTTGTGTTTGGCCAAATGCTGCTTGGTATGGGCGCTGAGAGTTGGTATATACATAAAGTTGGGCTTCCCGGGTGGTGCTGATGGTAAAGAACTTGCCTGCCAAAGCAGGCAGCAAAGATGTAAGAGATGCAGGTTTAAAACCTGGGTCAGGAAGATCCTCTGGAGGAGGAAATGGCAACCCATTCCAGTATTCTTGCCTGGAGAATCCCCTGGACAAAAGAGCCTGGTGGTCTACAGTCCATAAGGTTGCAAAAAGTCAGACATGACGGAAATGGCAGCACAGGATTAGCTGGGAGAGGGAGAGATTGCAGTCATTTGATTGAAAAGCCTTAACTCCCTAGCTCTTTGCTGGATTCTGGAGACGTGGATGGGACTACCACCCAGCCTTTGCCCTCTTGTTGCTTATAATAAAGTAGACAGATTCAGTTCCTCCAGTTTTTCACGAGATCTGGAAACAAAGGGCATGGAGCCCCAACAACCCAACTCCGTCCTCCACTTTTCTTGCCTGTGGATAGTACTTGTGTTTGTGTGTACTCGGTCTCTCAGCCCTGTTCGACTCTTTGCAACTCCACAGACTCTAGACTGCCAAGCTCCTCTGTCCATGGACTTCTCCAGGCAAAAATACTAGAGCGGGTTGCATTTCCTTCTTCAGGGGATCTTCCCTACCTAGGGAAGATGTGGATTGAATCCACGTCTCCTGCATTGGTAGGCAGGTTCTTTACCACTGTGCCACCTGGAGATCCAGTAGCTCATATTTAGGAGATGTTAATGGGGGCAAGTTACTCAGCCTCTCAGGACCTCAGTTTCCTGTGAAATGCAGATACTGAAAGTATCTACGAGGACTTAGAGGAGATGAACAGTGCCTGATACATCATGAGAACTCAATGAATGACACAACTGCATTCATTATTATTGTTATTATTTCCCATCAATAATAATTTCCTACATTAGTACAACTTTTTAATTTACAAAGCCCTTTCTCTTACAATGGGCTTCCCAAGTGGCTCAGTGGTAAAGAATCCATCTGTCAATGCAGGAGATGTGGGTTTGATCCCTGGGCCAGGAAGATGCCCTGGAGCAGGGGAATGGCAACCCACTCCAGTATTCTTACCTGGAGAATCTCATGGACAGAGGAGACTGGTGGGCTTCAGTCCATAGGGTTGCAAAAAGAGTCGGATGACTGAGGGACTAAAACAAACATGTCTCTCTTACAATACATCATTTAATCATCTTGAAAGCCTCTGAGGTTGAGCAAGTGTGTCTTGCATTTTGCAGATGAGAGGAGTGTCTTGCCCAAACTGCACCATTAGTCAGTATGGAACCAGGTTATGGGCCCCAGTGCTGCAGCTCCGGGTCTGGTTGTTATCAATGACTGTTCAGTCTTCACACAGGGGCGGTGCCAGCCCTGTGGGTGGTGCCCAGATGTGGAGCAAGTGTTCTGCGCTCTTAAGGAACTGAGAGTCTAGCTGAAATTTGAAGAGCCTTGTCTCGGCAATGGGGAGTCCACAGGCAAGTGGAAGACTCACTTGTCTCCAGCAAGAGAGGGCAGGCCAGAAATCCACGAGCTAGGCATCCTGTATGGTCTCATATGGCACCATCAGGTGACACCCAGAACTCTCTTGTGCTGACCCTGCAAAGGCCTGTCTCGGATTTCCTGTGTCACTCAGCAGATTCCCTCCATATGTGAAGTGAGCAATGGGGCCAGCTCTCTGGTGGATGGCGTTAGCTCCAGGTTGCATCACAGTCCCTCCCACTCCTCCTTCACAACAGACCTTAACATTATTCTATGATTACTTCGCATCATCCTTCCCAAATGTGCATCAAATTAAAGAGTTATTAGGGCATGGCAGGACATGTTTATGGGGAAGAATTTCCTTTAAAGTCACAGCTCAGCCTGAACTCACTTTATTAGTGTTTATACAAAGTATGTAGTCTGTTCCAGTGCAATCCATGTTTATATTCGTGGAGCAATCATTGCATTCCTTGGGGTGATCCTTCCTGTTTTCTTAAAGCGATTATTGCACCTCTTTTAGAAGTGAATCATGTGTGTATTCTGTGGCTGATCAGGCTTGGCAAGGTGGATCGTTTAGAGAATGACACTTAACTGCATCTTGCAAATGGCATAGATTCCGAAGTGTACGGTGGCCCAGGTGGACCGGAAATGGGGCTCCTTCAGAAGAGAAACACCTGGGCAGCCAGGCCCCTTATGAGCACTTCCTTAGTCTTTCACCACTGTCATGGGTAGTTTTTGGCTGTAGCAAGTATGAGTATTACGTTGATTTGCTCAGGATCATCCCAACTTTTTTTCATGTTTTATTGATATTATTATTAACGGCATCCCCATTGACTCACAAAAGCATTCAAGTTTGGGTGATGAACTATGTGGTCATTCTAACTCATGTCTACATTCACTGCTATAAATGAAATATGAACATCCACTTTCAACCTCAGGCTATTGTCAACAAAGGGCAAGTGCAGCTCAATTAAAACTGCCGATAAAGAGCTTAAGTTTTGATCATTCAGTCATTCAGCAGATGTTTATCTGTGCCTTTTATCTGCCAGACATTGTGCTGAACCCTGGGGATTCAGACACAAATAAAATATGACCCTGATTCTCATGGAGTTGGAGTCTATTGGTTGAGCTAAAATGAAGGGATTCATTATGAAAATTCTCTGACAAGATCATTTTAATTTGTGTTCTGCTCTTCGGGACACACAGAATTTATTTATCATAAATTGATTGCTAACTTCTCAGACACTGACACCTGACTGCCTGTATGCAAATATCTGTTTGGTGTTTGGTATTTATCAGCTTGTGACCATAGATGAGGGTTTCAGTATTCCTGTCCCTCCATTTGTTCATCCATAAAATGGGACTAATAATGACATTGATTTTGTAGGCTGGTTATGAGGATTACAAAAGGCACTGAATATGAATACTTGGCACGTACTGAACATCCAATACATGCTGGCTCTTGCATAATAATTACTCATGCTTCAGATATTTATTTAGACTCTAATAGGGGCTGGCTGCAGCTTTTGTACTTCTGTTGCCTGGAACTTAGGCTGCCTTCTTTAAAAAGAAAAAAAAGAAAAGCATAATTTAAGGTAATATGTGTTAAGGAAGTTCAGAGCCTTTGAAAATTATCCTGGGGGATAATTCAGGGTCTGTGAGAGTCTGACCCTGGGGAGATCAATCAGTTTATTTACCCCCTTTTAAAACTTAAAACTCAGATTAAAAAAACTAAGATCATGGCACCCATTGCTTCATGGCCGATAGATGGGGAAACAATGGAAACAGTGACAGACTTTATCTTCTTGGATTCCAAAGTCACTGCAGACAGTGACTGCAGCCATGAAATTAAAAGGCATTTGCTCCTTGGAATAAAAGCTATTACCAACCTGCTGCCTGCCTGCTGCCAAGTCGCTTCAGTCGTGCCTGACTCTGTGCGACCCCATGGACTGCAGCCTACCAGGCTTCTCTGTCCATGGGATTCTCCAGGCAAGCACACTGGAGTGGGTTGCCATTTCCTTCTCCAATGCATGAAAGTGGAAAGTGAAAGTGAAGTCACTCAGTCGTGTCTGACTCTTAGCAACCCCATGGACTGCAGCCCACCAGGCTCCTCCATCCATGGGATTTTCCGGGCAACAGTACTGGAGTGGGGTGCCATTGCCTTCTCCCATTACCAACCTAGAGAGTGTATTAAAAAGCAGAGACATTACTTTGTGGACAAAGGTCTGTAAAGTCAAAGCTGTGATTTTTCCAGTAGTCATGTATAGATGTGAGAGTTGGACCATAAAGAAGGCTGAGCACTGAAGAATTGATGCTTTCGAACTGTGGTGTTGGAGAAGACTCTTGAGAGTCCCTTAGATAGCAAGGAGATCAGACCAGATCAGACCATTTACTAAAGGAAATCAATGAATATTCTTTGGAAGGACTGATCCTGAAGCTCTAATACTTTGGCCACCTGATGTGAAAAGCTAACTCACTAGAAAAGAACTGTGATGCTGGGAAACATTGAGGGCGGAAGAAGGGGATGACAGAGGATGAGATGGTTGATGGCGTCATCAACTCAATGGTCATGAGTTTGAACAAAATCCAGGAGATAGAGCAGGACAGGGAAGCTTGGTATGCTGCAGTCCATGGGGTTGCAAAGAGTTGGACAGGACTGAGTGACTGAACAATGAGAACAAAATTGGAGGAAGTAGCTTTTCCAAGGTCTTACTCAGAGTTAGAAACAGAGCATGGAGGCAGGAAGGTCTTCTAGATGTTCTTTCCCACTCTACCGTATTACCATATCAGCCTGCACAGACAGGGCTGTGCTGCAGGAACAAAAAGTCCAGATATATCAGTGGTAAGACGTAAGAAAATGCTATCACTTCTTCATATCTGGGTAGTGGCTGGGTGGCCTGTATTCCAGTCACTTGGGAGCCTGGGCTCCTTCCATCTTGGAACACCAGCATTTTGACATGTGGCTTACACATGTCAGGAAGACATGAGAAGGGAAGTGAGTGTGATGTTGTGCAGAATGTTTTATGGACTTGCCCACAATTGGCATCTGTCACTTCCATCCACATTCCTTTAATCAGAAATCAGTCACGTGGTCCCCACATAGTACAGAGGGTGCTGGGAAATTTCATCCTATGTTTCCCTAGGAAGAATATGAAATTGTTTCATTAACACAGAACACTGTCCCTGACATCCTATGTACCCACCATTTTCTGCCACATTTTCCAAGGCTGACCTCGGTCTCTTCTGAGATGTCTGTTTCTCCCAGGGAGTTGCAGAGTCATTTTTTTCATATGCTCTCCTGTACAGTGTGGGGAAGGGTTTTGAGAACAGATCTTCTGGGAAGAGTTTGAGAATTCTGGGCATGATAAAGTGGGACATAAGTAACCCTTTGGGTTGATAGTCAACTCCTGGTGGTTACTGCTTAGACTGGATCAAGTTGCTTGAAGTCATCACAGGAATAATTCAGGAAGGATTTATTTTTTGAGAGTGAGGTTTGGAGCGTCTGGGTGTGTGTTGTGGATGGAGAGGTATGTCTGTGGATGCTTTGTGGAAGGGTGATGTGTCTGGGTGGACTAGAAAAACCAGGGGAAGAGCTAGGGGTCAGATCAAGTGCTTCTTAGAGGTTGATAATCATCAGGTCCCACCCGCCTCCCTTTCTGCATCTTACTTGTGCTCACATTTTACATGAATAATAATCATCAAATTGATGGTGATGGTTGCTTACTGAGTACTTACTATTTGACAAATCCTATGCTAGAATCACTTTATCAGCTCATTAAATCCTCACAGCATCCTTGGAGCTGGGCACTATCATTGTACCCATTTTACAGACAAGGCAGCAGGAGCTTAGGAGTGGCTTCAGTAGCTTGCCTGAAATCACATTGCTCTCTGGTAGATCTGAGCCCAGACTGGTGCCAGGGCCTGCTTTCTTAAGCACTAGCCTGTGGAGCAGGGATCTTAAACTCATGTGCCGGTAGGGACCAGGCAGGTGACACAGACGAGGGAAGCAGATGAACCGGACTGAAGAATATCGGAGCACTTGTCCTTATCCAAAACGGGCAGTTGTCTTTTAGCTCCAGTTTCCAGGGGCCACGAAAGCCCAGGGTTGTCACATCACCTGAGTTGGGGGAGACAAGCCAGAATTCCAGATCTGTGTATGAAATGATCTCCAGTTGGCGTTTGAGTGACAAATGTTAAGTCATATTGAGGACCAGAATAAACATGTCTATGGGCCGGTTAGGCCCGTGGGCTGCCTGTTTGCAGCTTCTACTCGACTGCCTCCAACAAAGAGCTGGCGATGCCCCAGGTATGCCTCTTCCTGCTGGAGGTGAAGCTGAGCAGAGCAAACAGGGGTTGCAGGGAGCCCTCCTGCTGCAGGGAGAGGACAGAGGAGCCCCTATGCTCTTCCCTTCTCCCCACAGACCCTCACCACCACTGCATCTGCCACCATATCCTCCACCACATCTGAGCATCCAGGCTGCCCCTCTGTCTGGCCCGCTCTCCTCCCTGCAGGTAGCTGTCTGCACGGCACTGGCTGCAAAGTTCTGCAGGTGTAAAATTATATATGCAGGAGTGTTGCCAAGCCAGACATTTAGCCCAGGGAGGCTTAGTTCCCAAACAACTGAGGTAGCGTGAAGCCAGTTTTCTAAATCAGATTCAGCCATTTCTCTCCTGAATGTGTGTATGTGTTTTTAAACTTGTATGTGGTTATAACTGATCTGAATGTAGTGCAAAAAGTTGGAGAATAATTGAATGATGCCTCCTGTTGTGCGAGTCGGGAGAGCTAAGGCAGGAGGTAGGAACTCTGTGATGGGTGTTCTGTGGGGGAACACGGCTGTCTGTGGCCTGGTGGGATGGTAATTTGACAGTTCTGGAACACATGCTGTTTTTTCTCTTCCATTGTTGAAGACGGATGGATGGCATTAGGTCCTTTAGACTGGGAGAGAAAGCAAAGAAAGAGAGACACTCATTAAGGCAGGGCAGTCTGAGCAGCTCCCAAGAACTGCCCTTGGGCTTTTCAAGGAACATTTTCCTTTGGCCAGTTTTCCAGAGTCTCGAACAGCTTTAACTTTACTGAGAGTCTGCCTGCAATGCAGGAGACCCAGGTTCAATTCCTGGTTCAAAAAAAATCCCCTAGAGGAGAGAATGGCTACCCACTCCAGTATTCTTGCCTGGAGAATTCCATGGACAGAGGAGCCTGGCGGGCTACAATCCATGGGTTTGCAGAGTCAACACAACTGAGCAGCTAACACCAGCTGGTCCCTGTAGCTATGGGGAGAGTCTTATTTCAACTGGGTCACTGTTGGCAGTTTTTTTTTTTTTTTTTTTTTTGAGGGAAGAGAGGGTATATTAGTAATACATATTTACTGTGGAAAACATTGACAGGACTAATGAGCAAAGTGTGAAATGTTTAAAAAACAAAAAAAAACTCTTCACCCCAGGATCCAAGGAAAACTAGCGTACATCTCTCTGAACGTCTCCCAGAGGCCTCACTTCACTCGAGGGGTCTAGGAAGAAGAGGGTGGGAGGATACAGTCTGCGGTCCCGGCTCCCACAGAACTTCACACTGCTGTGGGAGAAGAGGCAAACATACAGGAATCCGCCAGCAGCACACGAGGTGGGAGGGAGTGTGATGAAAGACCAGAATGAGCTGAGCAGAGGCTGAGTGAGGCACAAGTCCAGAGCAAGGACAGGTCAGCATGGGATGGAGTGGCTGGGAGCCCTGCAGAGGGCAGGGATGGGAGGCTTCTCCAAGCCTGCAATGAGGGTGTTTTGGGGTCCTGGAATTGCTGTAACTAAATGCCACAGACTGGGTGGCTTCACACAACAGAAATACATTCTGTCACGGTTGTGCGGGCAAAAGTCTGAAATCAAGGGACCGGGAGGGCTGTGCTTGCTCTGCAGTCTGTAGGGAGAGTCTTTGTCGCCCTCTTGTCTGTGCAGAGCCCTTCCTTGCCTCTCCCCAGCTCTAGTGGTGGCTGGCACTCCTTGGTGGTCCTTGGCTCGCAGCTGCGTCCCTCCAGCCTCTGCCTCTGTCATCACGTGTCCTCCCTGTCTCTTCCTCTTATAAGGACTCCAGTCGTATTGGGTGAAGGCCCACCCTCATGGCCTCGTTTAATCTCATTACATCAACCAAAGCCCGATTTCCAAATAAAACCACGTTCATGAGCGCTGGGAGACAGGACTTCAGCGCATCTCATGGGGACCACAGTTCAACCTGTAACAGAATAATAGGATTTGGATGAGGAGAGGGCTTTCGAGGCCAGCAAATGACAGGGACATAGGTGTCGGTGGAGCACCCAGCATGGTTCCTGATCTGATGGGAGCTCGGTCAGTGTCTGTGGGCTGAAAGAAGTAACAGACTTACAATTACCAGGTGGACATGAGAGGTAGGGGGAGGGATAAACTGGGAGATTGGGATTGACACACTCACATCATTATATATATTAATAATGGAGACGGAAATGGCGCCCTACTCCAGTATTTCTTGCCTGGGAAATTCGATGGACAGAGGAGCCTGGTGGGCTACATTCCATGGGGTCACCATGGAGTCAGACACGACCTAGCGACTAAAGCAGCACCACATATATAAAATAGATAACTAACGAGGACCTACTGTATAGCACAGGGAACTCTTCTGAATGCTCCTCATTACAGATGGGGACTCGCCTGTGGTCCAGTGGCTAAGACTCCACACTCCCAATACAGAGGTGCCTGGGTTCGATATCTCGTCAGGGAAGTAGATCCCACATGCTGCACCTGAGAGTTTGAGTGCTGCAGCTAAGACCGCCACCGTCAAAGAAATAAATTAAAAAAGAAAACACTCAGTAATGGCTGATATGGGAAAAGCATCTAAAAAAGAGTGGATAAGGGTGCGTGTGTAACTGGTTCACTTCACTGTGTAGCAGAAACTAACACAATGTTGTGGATCAACTATACTCCAATAAAAATTTTTTAAAAAAGAAAAAGAATTAAATGAGGTAGGCTGAAAGGGTGATGAGACCCACCTGGCTTCCAGGCTCTTGCATCTGGAAAGAAGCTGGAATTTTGGGGAGACTAACTGGCTGCAGGGAGCAGGTTTGATGTCAGGGAGAGAATGAGGGCTGTTACATCAGATCATCTCCTGCCTGACCCCTCTGTGGTTCTGATTGCTGAGGGCCTGAAGTCTGCCTGTGGATGTCCACTGTCTGGGTGACCCTCCCTTGCTGTCCCGTTTGGGGCATCCTGCTGCAGTTACCTGGGCCTCCTGTCTGTCCCCCAGAGTCCCGTTTGGGGCATTCTGCTGCAGTTACCTGGGCCTCCTGTCTGTCCCCCAGAGTCCCGTTTGGGGCATCCTGCTGCAGTTGCCTGGGCCTCCTGTCTGTCCCCCAGAGTCCCTTTTGGGGCATTCTGCTGCAGTTACCTGGGCCTCCTGTCTGTCCCCCAGACTCTGCAGATGCTTTCTGTGGTCACAGTGTGCTGTGCTTCTGTCCCTCCTCTTGGCAATCTTGCCTTTAGCCTGTGCCGTCATCTGCCTGCTTCTTTTTGTTTTTCTTGGACCAAATCTCTCCGTGTAAGAGGGATTCCTCCTGGTCACCTTAGCTGGTGCCTGCTTCCCCCCGCCTCCCTTCTCTCCACCTCACCCTGGCACACTTTCCTGGTTATTTCCCCACAGCCTGTAGTTCTGTTGTTTGTTTGTGGTTGCCTGTGTTGCACTGTGTTAGTTTTCTAATACTGCACAAATTTGAAGCTTTAACGGCTCCCATTTATTACCTTGCATTAGCTGGGGGGGGTCTCTGCTTCAGGGTCTCACAAAGCTGCAATTCAGCTGTTGGTTGGGGTTGTCATCTCCTCTGAAGGCTCAACTGGATGGACCCACTTCTAGACTCCTGAGGTTGTTGGCAGAACTGAGTCCCTTGCATCCCGTTAGACAGGGCTCTCTGAGCTCTTGCTGGTTGTCCTCGGTTCCTCACTGGATGTTGTAGGGCTGTCTTCCGTCCCTCACCTGACTGACCTCCCTAACATGCTGCTTGCTTCATCACAGGTAGTGAGAGAATGGGCCCCCTGGGACATAGGCAACACAGCACATGTAAGGTAATCACAGTGGTGACCTCCTGTCCCGTTTGCAGTATTATATTGGTGAGAAGCAAGCCGTCAGGTCCTGTCCATGCTCACCAAGAGGGGATTACACAAAGTTGCTAACACCAAGGGGCACTGAGCGTGGAGGTGCCCTAGAAGCTGTCTGTCACACCCTCCAAGAGAATGAAAGTGACAGCAGGAGTCATGCAGGAGTTGAAACGGGAGGGAGGGGAGCAGGGCACAGACTTAGAAGAGTGATCCAGCCCGAGGACAGACTCTTTGTGACTCCATACACCATAGCCCTCCAGGCTCCTCTGTCTGGGATTTCCCAGGCAAGAGTGTTGGAGTGGGTTGCTGTTTCCTTCTCCAGGGGGATCTTCCCAACCCAGGGATCAGACCCACATCTCCTGCACTGGCAAGTGGATTCTTTACCACTGAGCCACCAGGGAAGCCCATGTGACATAAACTGATTAAAACCAAATAGGTCCAAGACGGCAGACAAGATGGTCAAATCGACATCCACCAGACCTTGAAACTCAGTATATGTACATAGTAATACACAGCCAGCTAAATGACACACCCACCAGCACCATGACCATTCTAAGGCTAACCACTAAAGACCAGAAAGTGGACAATTCCTAAAAGTCCCCTCCTTGTTCCCCAAAATAGTTGGAATAATTCTCCCACTCATTAGCCTATGAAATTACCTAGTCCAGAAAAACTAACCATCCCCTATCTTGGCACTGCTGTCTCTGAAGAGGGTGGCAGAGAATGAGGTGGCTGGATGGCATCACTGAATCAATGGACATGAGTCTGAGCAAACTGCGAGAGATAGTGAAGGACAGGGAAGCCCGGTGTGCTGCAGTCCATGGGGTCGCAGAGTCGGACACGATTTAGTGACTCAGTTCACTTCAGTTCAGTCGTGTCAGACTCTGCAACCCCATGAATCACAGCACGCCAGGCCTCCCTGTCCATTACCATCTCCCAGAGTTCACTCAAACTCATGTGCATTGAGTCAGTGATGCCATCCAGCCATCTCATCCTCTGTCGTCCCCTTCTCCTCCTGCCCCCAATCTCTCCCAGCATCAGAGTCTTTTCCAATGAGTCAACTCTTCACATGAAGTGGCCAAAATACTGGAGATTCAGCTTTAGCATCATTCCTTCCAAAGAACACCCAGGACTGATCTCCTTGCAGTCCAAGGGACTCTCAAGAGTCTTCTCCAACACCACAGTTCAAAAACATCAATTCTTTGGTGCTCAGCCTTCTTCACAGTCCAATTCTCACATCCATACATGACCACAGGAAAAACCATAGCCTTGACTAGACGGACTTTTGTTGGCAAAGTAATGTCTCTGCTTTTGAATATGCTATCTAGGTTGGTCATAACTTTTCTTCCAAGGAGTAAGCATCTTTTAATTTCAGTGATTTTGGAGCCCCCAAAAATAAAGTCTGACACTGTTTCAACTGTTTCCCCATCTATTTCCCATGAAGTGATGGAACCAGATGCCATGATCTTCGTTTTCTGATTGTTGAGCTTTAAGCCAACTTTTTCACTCTCCTCTTTCACTTTCATCAAGAGGCTTTTTAGTTCCTCTTCACTTTCTGCCACAAGGGTGGTGTCATCAGCATATCTGAGGTTATTGATATTTCTCCTGGCAATCTTGATTCCAGCTTGTGCTTCTTCCAGCCCAGCGTTTCTCATGATGTACTCTGCATATAAGTTAAATAAGCAGGGTGACAATATACAGCCTTGACGTACTCCTTTTCCTATTTGGAACCAGTCTGTTGTTCCATGTCCAGTTCTAACTGTTGCTTCCTGACCTGCATACAGGTTTCTCAAGAGGCAGGTCAGGTAGTCTGGTATTCCCATCTCTTTCAGAATTTTCCACAGTTTATTGTGATCCACACAGTCAAAGGCTTTGGCATAGTCTAAACAACAATAATAACAATACTCTGTGGATGGTGTTTCTCTCTAAATAAATTCACTTCTTACCTATCACTTTGTCTCCCACTGAATTCTTTCTGGGATGAGACATCAGAACCTGAGCTTCATTACATCCTGAGACCAGGTGTGTGATCTCAGTTGGAAGGCTGTGGGTTTTGGTTTCATCTTGGCCATGAGGGTTCAAGTCCCAGTCTGAGGCACACAGTTTCTGAGTCACAGAGCTCCTGAAAGGAGCTTCTTTGTTGTTCAATACTCTATCCCTAGCCACCAGCACAGAGCCAGGTTCAGAGTAGGCGTTTAATAAAGGCATACTGGAGGGAGAAAGGAAGGAGAAGGAGAAAGACAGAGGGAGGAAGTAAGTAATGTCGAAATGAGGGAAAAGAAGGAATGTCCCGCTTTCCCCTGCAACATGCCAAAAGTAACAGCTAAACAAATCTGCTTGTGGTTATCCTGAGGCAATGCCTTGGGAGTTCTATATGCTGTTTCTTTTATTGGAATCCTCTTTTCTCCCTCTGACATATTCCTGTACCAACCAAACTGGCCATGACCAAGTCATTCTTGAGGTCTCAATTAAAATGTTACTTTTTCATGGAAACCTCTCTTGACCCTGAAAACCTGATTACTCAGTCCTCCTTCTTCTATACGCTCCCATAAGCCTTTACTTACACCTTTGGCACCGTCTGGAGCAGGAGTCTGTACACTGCAACCTCTAGGCCAAATCCAGCCTTCACCCTGTTTTGTAAATAAAGTTTTATTGGAGCACAGCCACACCCCTTAGTTTGTGTATTTTACAGTGCTTTCATGCTAGGAAACAAAGTTGAATTGATGCCTTTCCCAGCATCAGGGTCTTTTCCAGTGAGCCAGCTCTTCGCATCAGGAGGCCAAACTATTGAGGCTTCAGCTTCAGCATCAGTCCTTCTAATAAATATTCAGGACTGATTTCCTTTAGGATTGACTGGTTTGATCTCTGTATTCCAAAGGACTCTCAAGAGTCTTCTCCAGAACCACAGTTCGAAAGCATCATAAGCGACTATTTCAGAGGTGTGGCTGTGGCTCAGGGAAGCAAGACTAGAGGTGATGGAGCCTCTCAGAGGAGAGGAGGCAGCGTGTTCTGGGGCAGGAAGTGGTCAGTCGTGAGGAGGAGCTGTGACCTTTGGTGGTGATGCTAGCTAACCTGCATGACCTCTCAGGGTGCCCACCAGGAGGACGAATGCCCTCCTTCCCTCTGCTCCCTTTCTCCCAGCTCCTGCTCAACTTAACTCAAAGAGAGGTGAGAGCCCAGGGGCCAGCCCTGCAGTGTGGTCCAATAAGGCCAGCCTCCCAGTGCAGAGAGAGGTGAATCGCAAGCTGAGGCCAGAGCTCCCTCGCCAGCTTCTTCTGGCTTTGTTAGACCCTCTTTTTTCTGGTTGTAAACAGGGGTTCAGCCTAGGTAAGGAACATCTTAATTCTAGCCCCTCCTACTCTGTCCTGAGCAGGAGTCCCCAGATTGGGCTATGGGATTTTTTTTTTTTTTTTTTTTAATTTTTGGTTACCCTGGGTCTTTGTTGTTACACACAGGATTTCTCTAGTTGCAGTGTGTGGCCTTCTCACTATGGGGACTTCTCTTGTTGCAGAGCACGTGCTCTAGAACAAGGGGGCCTCAGTAGCTGCGGCTCGCAGGCTCTAGAGTGTGGGCCTCAGTAGTTGTGGCACAGTGGCATAGCTGTGCCACGGCATGTGGGGTTTTCCTGGACCACGGTAGAACCCGTGTCCATGGCATCAGCAGGTGGATTTCACTGGCATAGCTGTGCCACGGCATGTGGGGTTTTCCTGGACTGGGGTGGAACCCATGTCCCTAGCATTGGCTTGTAGATTTCACTGGCATAGCTGTGCCACGGCATGTGGGATTTTCCTGGACTGGGGGTGGAGCCTGTGTCCCTAGCATAGGCAGGTGGGTTTCACTGGCATAGCTGTGCCACGGCATGTGGGATTTCCCTGGACCACAGTGGAACCCTTGTCCCTAGCATCAGCAGGTGGATTTTCAACCACTGGACCACCAGGGAAGTCTGGGCCATGGGTCTCAATGTGAGCGCATCACCCCTCTGAAGGCTCGTGAGCCTATGGGCCCTCTCTGGCCTCAGACCTTCCACTTCTCTGTGGCCCCCGTCATGGCCCCTGCTGTCACCATGTGCCCAACCCCCAATACACTCCATCCCCGTCTGCTCCAGGGGTCTTCTCTCTGAGTTCCTGCTCTAACAGTTCTCTCAGATCTCTGATTGCCCACTCTCCACAGAATCTATTAATAGATTACATCTCTCAACATTTAGTTTTTCATATTCTTACATCATTCTCTATGTATCTCATAAGTCTTAGTCCGTCTCCTAAGCTAGACTGCAAGCTCTCTAAAGACAAGGACCAAGGCATAACTTTTAAGCCCACTTGGTTCTGGACCCCCAAATAGAATTATAGGTCTCCAAATTGTCAGGGTATTCTAGATCTTGAGTCTTGCTTCCTACCCATCACAGATACCCTCTGGGCATCATTTCCAACACGAGTCAACAGCTGATCTCCACTTGTGTGCCCCTGTGATGGGGAGCCACTCTGTTGTAGGGTGGCACTTACACGCTTGCCCTGTGTTGAGGCCTTATTTTCTCTCCTGGCACGCAGAAGGCGGCACTGTGCGTGTCCTGATCACGCAGATGGCATGCTCGCCTGTGTGCGTGCTCTGTCCCTCAGCGGTGTCTAGCCTTTTGTGACCCCGTGAACTGTAGCCTGCCAAGCTTCTCTGTCCACGGGATTTCCTGGGCAAGAATCCCGGAGTGGGTTGCCATTTTTTCCTCCAGGGGATCTTTCCAACCCAGGGATTGAACAACATCGCCTGCATTGTCAGGCAAGTTCGTTACCCCTGAGCCACCTGGGAAGCCCATACAGAGGGCTGGTAGTCTTAAAGTCTGGTCTGAACTGATGGTGTATTCTCTGATTCTGTATGTTTCACCATCACAGATGAACATCTTTGGTGAAGCCAGTCCTAACCTATACCTCTGCATCCTCTCCGACCCGTCGATGGTGTGGATGAAAACTTAACCACTCCAAATACTGTGTAGAAAGCACTTCCTCACATACTTTGTCTCTTGAATCTCATAGTAACCCTGTAGAGCTGGCACTTTGGGTCATACTTTATAAACGTCTCAACAACAGTACCAACAACTGAGGCCCAGTAAGGTCAAGTGACTTTCTCAAAGTCACATAGCCCGGAAGTGAGAAAGCGAGGACTCAAACGCTCCTCTCCTGAATTTACAGCTGAAGCCCTGTTTCTCCACCCCTGTGCTGGGGTTGGGTTTTGCTCCTTTCTTCATCCCCCAAATGACAAAAAGAAAGTGCTGCAAGAATGCCACAGGGTTAATCAAAAGAAGGATGGATGTACACGTGCCAAGATAAGGACAGTGGTCTGCCCTAGAACATTACTGTTTCATTCTTTCCGGTGTTGTTCTGAATTACTCTTCCTCTCCACCCCACCCAAGGTGTCAAACAGATGTGAGAAGCAGCATAGAGCTCCAAGTCACAGCATGGCTTTATGAGTCACTGACGGGGGTGGGGAGCAACAATGCAAGGGTTTACCGTGGTGATGCCTAAGTAGAAAAGCAACATGGTGGGTGATGCGGAACACGGTAGAAACCAGACGTGGGCAAGAGCAGCAAGAACGCATGTCCCCCTGTAGTTTGCAAGGGGGCTCAGCACTCCCACCAGCTCAGGTCTCATGGGAAGATGGGATAAAAGTGTGCACCATCTTGGCTGGAGTGGGGAGCAGCAAAGCCACTAGGGGTATCCCTTCACTTTCCTTAAGACGTGTGATGATAAATTCTGTTCTGTTGTTTATTTATTCATTAGTTTTTCTTGGTGGTGTAATTGGTAAAGAATCTGCCTGCCAACACAGGAGATGCAAGAGACGCAGGTTCAGTCTCTGGGTCAGGAAGATCCCCTGGAGAAGTAAATGGCAGCCCTCTCCAGTATTCCTGCATGGATAGTCCCACAGACAGAGGAGCATGGCAGACTACAGTCCATAGGGTTTCAAAGAGTTGGATGCCACTGAACACACACACACCCTGATGAAGTAGAAAATGCTTAGATCCTAGTTGGAGTTGTGCAGCATGATGTGATGGTTAAAAACATGATCTCTGCGTTCAGGGAGCCTGGGTTCAAATCCCAGCCTTGCCACTTACTGCTTGTTTGACCTTGTGGAAAGTTAATTTATGGATAAAATCTTCTAAGCTAGGGTGCTTTATCATGTGAAAAGTGGGATAGTAAATGTACCTACTACGTATGATTGCTGACTGGATTGAAGTGAAGTGAGGTCGCTGAGTCGTGTCCGACTCTTTGCGACCCCATGGACTGTAGCCTACCAGGCTTCTCAGTCCATGGGATTTTCCAGACAAGAGTACTGGAGTGGGTTGCCATTTCCTTCTCCAGGGGATATTCCGGACCCAGGGATCGAACCCGGGTCTCCCGCATTGTAGGCAGACGCTTTACCCTCTGAGCTGCCAGGGAAGCTTGGTGCATTGTTTGGCTCAACAAATATCAGCTCTTTTTAAAGCTAATCTTTAGTATTTTGTCTACTGAAGGTAGTAGTTCATACCTTCCAGAACTGTTGTAAAGAGAAGGAAATATAAAGAATAAAAAGCTCCTGACTCTAAGTCCCAAAGTTTCAGTCACTTAAGAGTTATTTCTTGAACATGTCTGAATCTAATGTGGGTAAACGGAGGGACGGGAGAAAAGTCTGTGTTCCGCAGTTCTTCAGGGTCTTGGGCTTTTGCTGTCTGCCACACTTGGAGTTCTCCACTGGATCGATTGAATCTAGTCCAAGACGAGGAAAAATAAAGAATGTGGAGGTGGGAGGTTTTATGGATCAGGCCTAAAAGTGGCATATATTACTTCTGTTCATGTGACACTCACTCCAGTATTGTTGCCTGGAGAATCCCATGGACTGAGGAGCCTGGTGGGCTATTAGTCCATGGGGTCACAAAGAGTCAGACACAACTGAGCAGTTAACCCTTTCACTCATGTAACAGTGATGAAATCGCAGTCACATGGTTACACCTACCTGCACGGGAAGCTGTGAAATGAGGCCTGTCTGTATGCATCAGACGTAAGAAAATGGCCTGGTGAATGACTTCCCAGTCTGTGCCCCAGTGTTCAATGAATGGCAATGACATTTTTTGATTGCTAATATAATACCATGATGATTCCCATGGCATCCTAAGCCCCACTTAGAGAGATGGGCAACCCTAATCATGCAGCCTTTACTTCTCAGAGCCTGAGAGAAGGGCCAGTTCTTACCTCATCCCTAGAACGACATGTGCCTTTGGCCCTTCTAAGCCATCACTGGCCACGATGACAGGACCAAGGATCTCAAGAATGACAGGCAAGTCTCCAAAAGGACACACCATTGAAAGTCATGTAAATGGAGTTCCATTTTTTATGGTCAATTAAATATTCATACATTAAATATTTCTCTTCCATCTCTCTGTAGTTGCAAAATGAGTAACTCTAAAACATAATGGCTTAAGATACACACTTGCTTTAGTGTTGTCTCTTATGGTTTCTATGACTCGGAGTTCAGGAATGGTTCAGCTGGGTGATCTGAGTTTCTCATAAGTTACAGTCAGGTGGTAGCTGGGCTGGAATCTCAGAGGTGTCTGCACTTAACACATCTGACCTTTAAGCAGGAAAGACTCAAAACAGCCAGGGCTGGACCAGCTGGGGCTCCACAGAGATCTCTCTGTCTCTCTGGTCCCCTCACATGATCTCACCAGTGGGGACTCCGGGTCTTCTGATCTTCTCACACGGCATCTCAGGCTCTAATGCAAGTGCTCAAAGAAGGAGCCAGTCAGTCACTTACTGCCTCTTCCGATCTAGCTCAGAAGTTCTGCAGCATCGCTCCTGCCATAGTCCTGTTTGCCTACACAGTCACAAAGGCCTGCTCAGGTTCAAGGCAAGGGGGCATAGACTTCATCTCTTGAAGGCAAGTGTATCAAAGAAACTCTTTGTAGACATGTTTTGAGAAGGCCCCACTTCCCCATCTCCCATCTAGACACTGTAATGGTGTCCCCATCTAGCATCATCCCAGATGGGATCATTCATCCTGCACATGGTCCAGAACTCATACTGGGCTAAAGTAGACTGATTTCCTCAAAGAACAAAGCTGAAGGCTGAGACATATGGCTGAAGGTCCAGAGGAGCCTGGCCTGGGATGAGCGGGCTGAGGACGGAACGAGCATATGAGGCAGGGCAGCCTTTTCTCAGCATCAGTTTCCTTCGTTCCCATTTTCAGCCAAGAAGCTGGTAGTCCAGGCTCTGTCCTCCTCACAGTTTCGAGATCTTCAAGTAGGAGCATGCTTATGTGCTAAGTTGCTTTAGTCGTGTCCAACTCTTTGTGAGCCCATGGACTGTAGAGCCTCCCAGGCTCCACTGTCCATGGGATTCTCCAGGCAAGAATACTGGAGTGAGTTGCCATGCCCTCCTCCAAGAGATCTTCCCTACCCAGGGATCGAATCCATGTCTCCTGAGGCTCCTGTGTTACAGGTGGATTCTTTACCACTGAGCCACTGGGGAAGTTGCAAGTAGGAGAGGGTTACATAAAACGTGGAGGCTCAGAGAGTTTAAGTAAGGTACTCAAACTCATATAGCTCGGAGTGGGGAATGGGAGAGAGACTTGAACCCTGACGTGTGCCTCCTCAAGCCTGTGTGCTGTCTGACCTGTGGAAGTGTGTGCATTAGGCAGGGTAGAGCGTTGGGGGCAGATGAACAACTCAGCTCTCTCCCTACCCTCTGTCTGCAGCCAGATACCAGAGAATTAGGTGTCATAGGCAGGCCGCAAGGGAGGGGCAGCTGGAGGGGACCACTCTGGGTCCTGTCTTTCTGTTAATATTTATTAGCCATAAAGTGCACCCCACTTTTCCCCTAATGGAAAAGAGCACACCAGCAGAGTCTCTTGGGCAATCCCAGGATTCATCTCTAAGGCACATAATTTGGGCTGGGACAGTCCTCTGCTCTCGGTGTGCTGAAATTTCAGAGTGGAAGTTTGTCGGGGGAGGCTGAGAGAATGGGAGGATTGGGGGATGTGATTCAACTAATTATAGTACCGACAGGTTTCAGGACTGAGTATTTAACAAGTGCCTCATAAGCACTGTGTGTGCATCATCTCATTTAACCATCATGAAAACTCTTGAGGTTGAGACTGTCCCCCTCATTTTGTTGATGGAGAAACTGAGCCTTGGAGATGACATGAACTGCCTATAAGTCACTTAGTACATGGCAGTACAGGCATTCAAACTCACGGTTGCTTCCCTCTGAAGCTTGGCCTCCCAGACACTGACTCTGTGCCTGAGCCAACCCCACAGTCCCCACCTGAACTCTTGTCCCCAAGTCCTCAGCATTTCAGCCACACACTTTGTGCCTCTTCATAAATAAATGTTAATTGGAAATACCAGTGCCACAGCCAGTAACGCAGGCTGCTGAGATGCCATGCTGTGTCCTGGTGATTAAAGCCTTGGTTGCACTGCCACATTCACAGTGGTCACGGTCCCCAGGCACCCATTCCGTTGAGATGGGAGGGAAGAAGGAACTCGGGGTGAGGATGAGCACACCCTCATGCCTGTCTGCGTGCTAGTGTCCAGTCCTCGCACGAACAACTGTTCTTTATTTCCCTGTGTAACTCTTGCTCTTCCTTGGCGAGCCTCAGCTTAGTCTGAAAAGTCTAAATACAGCCTTTCTCCATCACAAGCTATTTAAGAACAAACTTTGTTACTTTACTTTTCTCAGAGGAGGGGCTGGAAGTAATGTATACACATTACTGTATTTAAATTTGTTGTTTTCAGTCATGTCTGACTCTGTGACCCTATGAACTGCAGCACACCAGGCTTCCCTGTCCTTCACTATCTCCCAGAGTTTGCTCAAACTTCTGTCCATTGAGTTGTTAATGCCATCCAACCATCTCATCTTCTGTCATCCCTTTCTCCTCCCTCCTTCAGCCCTTCCCAGCATCAGGGTCTTTTCCAGTGAGTTGGCTCTTCGCATCAGTTGGCCAAAGTATTGGTGCTTCAGCTTCAGTGTCGGTCCTTCCAAGGAATATTCAGGATATTTAAACCAGTCAATCATAAAGTAAATCAATCCTGATTATTCCTTGGAAGGACTGATCCTGAAGCTGAAGCTCCAGTACTTTGGCCACCTGATGCAAAGAATTGACTCATGGAAAAGACCCTGATGCTGGAAAAGATTGAAGGTAGGAGGAGAAGGGGATGGTAGAGGATGAGATGGTTGGATGGCGTCACTGACTCAGTGGACATGGGTTTGAGCAGGCTCTGGGAGTTGGTGATGGACCAGGAGGCCTGGCATGCTGCAGTCCTTGGGATTGCAAACAGTCGGACATGACTGAGTAACTGAACTGAACTGAAAATAGATAACCATAAAAATGTAAAATAAAATAGATAACCAGCAAAGACCTTCTGTATAGCACAGGGAACTATGCTCAATATTCTGTAATGGCCTAAATGATTGTTACTTCAGATAGAGGAAAGCTGGATGAGGGAGGGAGGTGGTTCCCCAGGGAGGTGGCCTAAGGAGTCATTTCACTTTTATTTCAGTGGGCTTCTGTGGTGGCTAAATGGTAAAGAACCTGCAATGTGGGAGACCTGGGTTCGATCCTTGGGTTGGGAAGATACCCTGGAGGAGGGCATGAAAACACACTCCAGTATTCTTGCCTGAAGAATCCCTTGAACAGAGGAGCCTGGCGGGCTACAGTCACAAAGAATTGGACATGATTGAGTGACTAAGCATAGCACAGAACATGATTCTTTAAATTAGAAGAGTAATCCCTCCTCAAACTTGATTTTTCCTTATACAAAGTGCTAGAATATGAAAATTGTTTCCCTTGTCACTTTATGCAACTTGAGAACTCACTGGTCTTTCTGAGGCATAATAGCAAGGCTTAGAACCTGACTAGGAGAAAAAAAGAATTCATGAATGTATGGATGGGATCTGCCACTGGGAAAATGGCTTCTCAGTACCTGAGTGTTCTGGAGGGATGCAAAGCCAATTTATAAATACCTTGTTGAGATTCCAACTTGGCCAAAATCCTGAAAAGTTTCTCATCAGTAAGGCATGGTAAATAAGAATTAATTGCTCAGGCTTCATTATTAAGAACTGTAACATATTATCCATGGTCTTTTTAAAAAAATCCTATCTTCTTAGATAATTTTAGTGGACACGATATTTATACGATTGTTAACAGGTTCATTCTTGACTTTGACTTTTCCCTAATCTTGGTTTTCTGCCACCTAAGGGGCCTCCTTCTCCCTGACACCAATACTACATAATGCTTGGAGCTCTTCCATGGTACATTCTTCTCTTTGGGACCTTTTTCAGGAGCTTCAGCCTACAAGCTGGGGCCAGAGTAGTCCATGTAGCTGTCTTTACCTGTTGTTTGAGATGACTTTTGCCAGGCATATGTTCTGCTATGTTGGGTTATGGAGTTAAATGAGATATGGTCTTTGCCCTCAGAGAGTCTGCAGATTAGCTGGCAAATCAGCAAGTACCTGGATGGGTACCAAAGTAGTCAAGATTCTTTTGATTTCAGGTGATAGAAAATTCAATTCAAACTGATTTAGGACAAAATATAAGGGAGAAAAGATAGATTGGCTCACATAATCTCAAAATACAGAGGGATCTGGTATCAGGCATGGGTGGATCCAGCTACTCACAGGATAAGCACCAGGAACCAGGCTCTTTTCATCTGCATCTGGAAAGTTCTCTCTTCATGGTACAGCTCAATGGCTTCTGGCAGCTACAGTGGAGAGAAAGCTATTGGGAATTTGAGTCACACATGTACTTCTGAAACAGTTACTGTGGTCACAGGGAGTTAATATGCTTGTAAGCCTGGCCTGGATCAAGTGCCCATCCTTAGAGCTGGGAAGAGGGATCAGCCTCACTTGTATTATATCAGGGCCGGGAAGCTTCCAAAGAAAAATTTGTTATCTGAAGAAGGGGCAACAGAAGCCAGGCAGCTGAACATACCAGGCTCTACTACGTACATAATGGCTGCTACTGCTCCTAAGTCGCTTCAGTTGTGCCCGGCTCTGTGCGACCCATAGATGGCAGCCCACCAGGCTCCCCCATCCCTGGGACTCTCCAGGCAAGAACACTGGAGTGGGTTGCCATTTCCTTCTCCAATGCATGAAAGTGAAAAGTGAAAGTGAAGTCGCTCCGTCGTGTCCAACTCTTAGCGACCCCGTGGACTGCAGCATACCAGGCTCCTCCGTCCATGGGATTTTCCAGGCAAGAGTACATAATGGCTAGCTTACTCCATACAGTGTCCTTCAGCCTGGTTGGGCATGCTCTAGGGAATATCATTAATCATTGAAAGTGCCTTCCTCCAGCCTGAGCCAGTCTGGGTTAAATAGACCATAATTGTAACCTGCAAAAAACTGACCCAAATTTGTTCTCTATTGCAGTGACCTGGACAGAAATAATATCACTAGGATCACCAAGACGGATTTTGCTGGACTTAAGAACCTCCGCGTCTTGTAAGTAGCATGAGGCTCTCCAGTGCATTTTCACCCTCAGCTCTTCAGCCTCGTGAAATGTCCCACTGCCCTGACATCACACCTTCCAGCGCTGGGCAACTAGAACTCAGCCTTCTGCAGCAGAAAGCCCTGCGTTGCATACCCGGGTTTCCTTCCTCAGCTGTCTCATTCTGTGTCTCTGTGCTGTGGGCTGGACTAGACTGATGGAAGAAGTCTGTTCTAGTGACAGGGAAAACAGAAGGCGATCCATGAATAAACCATTGTGCCCAGCTTTTAGGATGGCAGCAGGGTCATGTTGGCTCACCATGCTTCCCTTCTGTAGAGGTTATGATGTCTTCTCCAGCCTGTGCATTAAAGAGCAAACCCTTGTCTATGTTCTGAAGCTGCGAGGACTAAGTGGAACAACACATACCTCTTTAGCACGACACCTGGAAAAAGGGAAGTACTAAAAAGAAACATGAGCTCTTCCCGAAAAAAGGAAAAAAAATGTAACGGGTGCATAGAGAATGGAAAAAGTAAGAATTCATTGACTTTTAAGTAGATTTAAGGAAATTGTGAGTAAATTAGAATTAATCAACAACTGTTCTTATTTTGATATTTTTAGAATAATTAATACAGTATAACCAGAATGTTGTCGATCCAAAAATAGCTATAATGTAGCCATAAAACTTCAACTTACTACATGAATTTCAACAACTGAAAATATCTGCACATAGAAGAATAGGCTCTCAAAACTTATCCTAGGACTTCCGTTTCGTTGAATACATTGTCCAGTGATAAACAGAAGAAGGCCGACCATATATTAACCTCCTTTTCTCATGTCTTTTATCATCATCTTATTAAAGTGGGCATTTTTTACTGTTCTGTTACTTGATATAAGACCAATTATTATTTTATGTAAGAGTATTACACTAATTTTAAATTGGACATTTTGTTAGGATAATTCAACAAAGCTTTCTATTTTATTAAATGCTTTCTGGGCTTTCCTGCAATAGATTTGTAAATTTTTCATGCTGAAAAGAAAAAAAAAACATCAGTCTGGACAAAAGTTATTTATCTTGTTTCTTAATGGAGAGAAGGGGAGGAAGGAGTGGGGAGTCAGACAGGGTCAGGGCACTTACTGAACACGTGCTGCTGCACAGACAGGTAGGAAGACTTGAGATGGGCACTGGTGCAGCGGGGAAGCAAGAAATGTTAGGCCTCATTGCTGCATGTCGGACACTTTCACCCACCCCTAAATATGAATGATAAGAAGCTACCTAAATGCATGTCCACTGATGGATCTCAGATGATCAGAAGTACCAGAGAAGAGCCATTGGACCTCTTTCCTTCCTGACTCAGAAGGTGATTTTGACCTGTAAGTGAGGTTCCAGACCAAGAGTGCAGCCTGATGTTTGTTATGTCCTGGAATCTTTACTGGCAGATTTTTACTAGAAGTTGTAGCTAAAGTCTTGGTATCTAAAGCCACCTCCTTCTTTTTACTACCAGCACTTAATACAGTGCATTTTATTCTGCAGGCCAGAAATAGTAGGTTCTGATCCTGACTTGGAATTTACTACCCACGTGACCTTGAGCAGATCACTGTACGCTTCTGGGCCTCAGTTTTCTTGTCTGTAAACTAGGGAGTGAATAGTGTATTAGTTTTTGAGGGCTGCTATTACAAAGTCTGTCAGTCATGCCCCACTCTTTGCAACCCCGTAGACTGTAGCCCTCCAGTCTCCTCTGTCCGTGGGACTCTCCAGGCAAGAATACTGGAGTGGGTTGCCATGCCCTTCTCCAGGGGATCTTCCCGACTCAGGGATCGAATCCATGTCTCCTGCATTGCAGGCAGATTCTTTACTGTCTGAGCCACCAGGGAAGCACCATATCCTAGGTGACTTAAACAACAGAAGTTTACGGTCTCACATTTCTGGAGATGAGAAGTCCAGAATCAAGGTGCTGGCAGAGTAAGCTTCTGTCATGGACTGTGGAGGAAGGGTCTAGTGTGGCCTCTCTTCTAACGTCTGGTGGCCTCAGGAGTTTTCTGGCTTTGAGACAGTTGTTTCCAGGTCTCTCCACATTGTCTTCCCTTTAGGCATGTCTATCTCTGTGGCCAAATTTCTCCTTTGTATAAGGATACTTGTCAGATTGGATTAGGGTTCATCCTAATGACCTAACTTTTTTTTTTTAATTTTTTTTATTTTTAAACTTTACAATATTGTATTAGTTTTGCCAAACATCGAAATGAATCCGCCACAGGTATACCCGTGTTCCCCATCCTGAACCCTCCTCCCTCCTCCCCACCCCCACCCTCCCTCTGGGTCATCCCAGTGCACCAGCCCCAAGCATCCAGTACCGTGTATCAAACCTGGACTGGCGACTCGTTTCATACATGATATTATACAGGTTTCAATGCTATTCTCCCAAATCTCCCCACCCTCTCCCTCTCCCACAGAGTCCATAAGACTGATCTATACATCAGTGTCTCTTTTGCTGTCTCTTACACAGGGTTATTGTTACCATCTTTCTAAATTCCATATATATGTGTTAGTATACTGTATTGGTGTTTTTCTTTCTGGCTTACTTCACTCTGTATAATAGGTTCCAGTTTCATCCATCTCATTAGAACTGATTCAAATGTATTCTTTTTAATGGCTGAGTAATACTCCATTGTGTATATGTACCACAGCTTTCTTATCCATTCATCTGCTGATGGGCATCTAGGTTGCTTCCATGTCCTGGCTATTATAAACAGTGCTGCGATGAACATTGGGGTACACGTGTCTCTTTCCCTTCTGATTTCCTCAGTGTGTATGCCCAGCAGTGGGATTGCTGGATCATAAGGCAGTTCTATTTCCAGTTTTTTAAGGAATCTCCACACTGTTCTCCATAGTGGCTGTACTAGTTTGCATTCCCACCAACAGTGTAAGAGGGTTCCCTTCTCTCCACACCCTCTCCAGCATTTATTGCTTGTAGACTTATGGATTGCAGCCATTCTGACTGGCGTGAAATGGTACCTCATAGTGGTTTTGATTTGCATTTCTCTGACAATGAGTGATGTTGAGCATCTTTTCATGTGTTTGTTAGCCATCTGTACGTCTTCTTTGGAGAAATGTCTATTTAGTTCTTTGGCCCATTGGCCACGCCATGCCCCCTGCCTTGGAAGCACGGAGTCCTAACCACTGGACCGCCAGGGCAATCATGTAATGACCTCATTTTAACTTGACTACTCAGTAAAGACCCTGTATCCAAATAAGGCCACATTCTGATTTATTGGAAATTAAGTCTTTAACATATGAATTTGGGGAACATACAGTTTGACTCATAAGTAGTTAGAAGTCCTAACCCTCGTAATACCTTATGGTTTTGATGTATTCGTAAACAGTCTGTTTATTCTCACTGAAGCCTGTGGAACATCACTTGCATTGTTTTTTCATGTTTTCCTGATTGAGAAGTAAATATGATGATGATAATAACTGATGTATCTATGATGCCTTCCACAGACTAAGCTCTGTTACATAGTTACTAATGCTTATCTGCCCAGAGGAAACAGAGGCACAGATAGCTTAAGTGGTCCCAACTCTGCAGAGCAGGGAACGGAAGGAGAGGGACTCAGAAGCCAGAATGTGTGCTTTCTAACCTCCATGCAGTGCCTCTGTTCGTTTATGTTATAGAAAGTTCGGGAAACCAGCAAGGTAATAGCCTAGCCATTTATAAATGCAGCATTGGCATGCAGGTGACTGAGCCGAGCTCCCCCGAGCACCAGGGGGCGGGGTGCTGGGACCCAAGCACTGGGCCTCCAGCTAGCAGGTGCTGCTCCCTCCACATGTTCTCTGGTCTTGGGCCAGTATACCGTCCTCCCACCATCCCCGGGGGGGAAGGCCCTACCCTCTGCCAAGTCTTTCTTTTGCCCCAAGCAGTCATGTGTCTGTCAAATGACTGGCAGCTCTGACAAGTGTGTGGATCAGAATTGAGATTGGGATAAAGGTGGGGGAGTTTCATGGCTCAGTGTTAAGGTGATTTTTATTAAAGAGATATAGGCAGTAAACTGCTGATTCCAGATCATTTACCAGCTTAAAGAAGAGACATTCCTCTATTTTTTCCATTTCTTTCTCTTGCATCTGTGGGAGATTTCCTTTCATACAAGTCAGAAATCACAGCTAATGCTTCATTTTTCTAACAAAGTCAAAAATAATGCTTTGATTTTCTTACCATTACATCAGAAAGATGTAATAAAAATTCCAATTTCCATATCTGCTGTCTGCAAATAGAAAGTTTAAAATAATCACAAAAGATCATATTAATATCCTCTGGATGGTCTACAAGTTTCCTTTGACCACAGTTTATCTTTGCAGTTAATTGGTACATTCTTCTTATTTTGATAAGCTGTGCCAAAATCCCCCCCTCCCCTCACCTCCTAGACTCTGTTAATGCACTGTGTTTCATTATCTTCCTTAGCAGCTCAAAGACAATCCATTCAAGTGGCCCTTTATTAGTGTGAAAGAATCTGCTGCGTGGAATAGCTGAAATGTTTTCTAACTCACACCAATAAAATATCCTGACGTTTAAACCATATTTCCTCTCAATCTATTCTTTTTAGCTGAGTAACCTAGACAACTATCTTTTTTGAAAAACTTTCATCACACCTTGGCATATTCCCTGTATCTGTTTCTTATTTACAGTTTATTGTGAGCCAGAAAAGACTGAATCGTCTTGAATAATTTGAGCCTACCATCCATTTCCATGCAGAACTGTTAATAGAGTGCAGGTGAATGGACGAAGGCAGATAAAATGGAGATTGGGGAACTTTGGCTTCATCTAGAGGCAATTTTCCCCAAAAAAGTATGTTCAAGGAGAAGATACAAGCATTGCCTATAACAGTTGTTTCCTCCAAGGGGCGGGAATAGGCAAAGGTCTTTTCTGGTGTTATCAATTATATTCTCTTTCTTAGTAGTCTGTTGCAAGAGCTCTGCTATGCCCACAATGTGGGAACCAGCTTTATCCCAAATGGGGTTAATAAAATAGTTAAACTCCACCCCAGCCATCATCACGTGGGGGCGATTTCTGATTCTGATCCAATGTTAAAACTAAAAAAATAACAATGCCGAAAGAGCCGAAGATGAACACAACCCGTGTCCCTCTTATTCAGAACAGATTCAAGCCACAGTCAGCCCTTCTGGGTGTCTAGCCTTTCCTGGATCCCCTGGCTCCTGTAGCTGGTCAGTGAAATGAGAGTGATAGCAATGGTTAGTGCGCTCTCCTCAACTGCCTGGAAGTCTAGGCAGGAGGTTCGCAGCACACTCCTTCAGTGATTCATTGATTCATCACACCTTGGTTATTTATTGAGCCTTTAAAAACCAGGTACTAGGCTGGATCCTGAAAGGTCTAGGAAGAAGGTCCAGAAGAGGCCCAAACTACCTTACCACTCAGGATCCCAGGAGGACACAGGAGGAGAGATCAATGAAGATTTGTTTGCAAAACTGCGGGTGAGGTTAAGAGAAACCAGAATGAGTTGGTGCAGCTCCCTGGGGCTAGCAGCCATCACTAGCATCCTTTGAGCCTCAAGGAACAGTGGGAGGAAGTGGTTACCTGAGCCCCGCAAAGGAAGGACTGCCAGTTAGCACTTGGGCTCTTAGGTAGAGAAACACAGTCAACTTGGAATGATCTGGCTGAAGGGGAGTTGGAATCAATCTCCCCACCTCCCTCACTCTTCTTCCAGCCACTCATCTCCTTCCTCTGGCTGAACCCCATAGGTAACCCAGAGTCAAGGACCCTTCTCGATGAAGACAGTATAGTAAGTTTGCTGCTGCCGCTGCTAAGTCGCTTCAGTCATGTCCGACTCTGCGCGACCCCATAGACGGCAGCCCACCAGGCTGTCCCATCCCTGGGATTCACCGGGCAAGAACACTGGAGTGGGTTGCCATTTCCTTCTCTAAGTAAGTTGTCTACTCCCCTACGTAAGAACAAATTCTGTTCCGAGAGCACTTCTGTAAGCCCTGTTTCTGCTTCCCAGGTGGTGCTGGTGATAAAGAACCTGCTTGCTGGGACTTTCCTGGTCAGTGGCTGAGACTCTGCACTCCCAATGCTGGGAGCCCGGGTTCGATCCCTGGTCAGGGAACTAGATCCCACATGCCACATGCCGTAACTAAGACCCAGCACAGCCAAGTAAATGAAAAGAAAAAGAACCCGCCTGCCAGTGCAGGAGAGGTAGACACTCAGCTTCAATCTGTGGACTGGGAAGATGCCCTGGAGGAGGGCGTGGCAACCCACTCCAGTGTTCTTGCCTGGAGAATCCCATGGACAGAGGTGCCTGGTGGGCTATAGTCCGTAGGGTGGCAGAGTCGGACACAACTGAAGTGGCCTAGCACACACCAACAAAGTTGGTCTAGGTACCCAACTAACAGAATCAGCTATATAGTACTGCACTGTAATAGGTTTATAATAGTTTTCACACAAATAATACATGACAGACAAAAAATAAAGAAAACATGTTTAATCTTACAGTATCCTCCTTGAAAAGCACAGTGTACAGTGCAGCATCTGGCATACAGCGACTGGCATCAGGTGAACGAGCAAGAAGAGTTACTGACGGGAAGAGGGAGAGGAGGGGGATGGTAGAGCTGGAGGACCATCGGCAGCAGGAGGTGGAGGGCACGCTGCCGTTTCACTCCCGCCTCGTGTGACTGGACATACGAACACATGTCCGCACGTTTGAAAGTTTACAACTTGAAGGTTTGTGTGTAGAGAACTTACTGTAAAACTGAGCCTGCTAGGGCGTGACCAGGGAGGAGAAGGGGTAGGTATCCAACCGTCTCTTCTAGTTCCCTTTCTGAAATAAACTGGTAGCGTTAGAGTAATTAGGACAGAAGTAAGAGATTCCTCATGGGAGGTTGGAGTTAGACCCCTTTAGAAACCCTGAGGGAGCGTGACACTCAGCCACCTTAGTGTTGCTCCTTGTAACGACTGAGAGGTAGTGACAGCAGACTCGGTGATGGATTGATTGACAGTAAAAGCCCAGCTGGACAAACCCTCGGTAACTCACGCTGCACTGGTCCCTGTTTAGCCAGAGGCGCTAGTGAGTCTATTAGTATTCCAAGGCCCTCCTTGCCGTGTGGCAGGATGGGAAAGAGAAGGGAAGGAAAAGAACATTTATTAAGCCTCTGATTGTACTCCAGATCCTGGGCAAGATCATTTATACACTTTTTCCACTTTTAATCTCACAAGGACTTTGTGTGTGTGTGTGATTTTACAAATGAGGAAGCTGAGTCTCTGAGAGGTTGACTAGACAGTCCAGTATCACACCTTCAGTTAGTGAAAAAGCTGGAAAGGGATTCTCAACCAAATTTGAGAAGCACACCAGACTGGGAGGGAGAGCATACCATGTGGCATTATATGCATAATTTCTCCTCAGACGAGTCTAAGCTTAGCCTTTCTACTCCTTGGAGCCCATGCATTTTAAGCAAGGAGCCTATATGAGGCCAGCCTACAGGGTCAGGAATAACATCAATGTGTGAATCCCAGTGGATGAGGATTCTGGCCAGCTGTTCGTGTGCTGTGCTGTGCTTTGTCACTCAGTTGTGTCTGACTGTTTGTGACCCCATGGACTGTAGCCCGCCAGGCTCCTCTGTCCTTGGGGATTCTCCATGCAAGAATACTGGAGTGGGTAGCCTTTCCCTTTTCCAGGGGATCTTCCCAACCCAGGGATCAAACCCAGGTCTCCTGCATTGCAGGCAGATTCTTTACAGTCTGAACCACCAGGGAAGCCAAGGAATACTGGAGTGGGTAGCTGATCCCTTCTCCAGGGGATCTTCCCCAACCCAGGAATCAAACTGGGGTCTCCTGCATTGCAGGCGGATTGTTTACCAGCTGAGCTACAAGGGAAGCCCCAGCTGTTCAAATTGGAAAATATAAGCTGATTTTCCTAAAAGGGTTTCTTTTGTAGGGTGTGTATATGTGTGTATGCTATCCTGAATTTTAATTGTTTGCAACAATTTCACAAACATGTAAAATATCATTGAACCCAAAGCAAATAGCTCCATCACTCTGGTAGTCAGAAACTTCATGTGTCCTGGACTAGCCTTCTCTTTGATGTAAAATCAGTGTGTGCCCAAGGTCCTCTTGAGTGTTTTATTCATACACTAAGTCTGTGAAGTGGCTGCTGTGCTGGGAACCTGTGTTAGGGCTGGGACTGTGAAGATGAACGGCAGACCTTACCTTCTTTGTTCTTAGGCATTGTGAGGAAGATTACTTGGAAATAAACACAAAGCCCTGAGTGTTAAGCCTGAGAAGTGCAGAGGGTTATGAAATATCTCAGAGGTGGAGGGCTGGCATGCATGGAGTCATTTTTGAAGTGAAAACCAAGCTTCTCCAAGGCTATTCTTCCTTCCTTCTGCTTCTCCTTCAGGTGCCTCAGGGCGCCTCTCCTTCTGCCTCATCCAGAGGAACATACAGCCCTTTGAAAACTCTCACCTTCCAAAGAAACATCTTCAGCCACAATAGCATCCTCGCGAAGTCCCATTCGACCACCAGGGGCAGCTGTGGATGGAAAGAGCAGCCTCATCTCTTCTCTTCCCTACTGTTCAGCTAATTCATTTTAAGCTGCTTTTTTTTTTTTTTTTTAAGTTTAGGGGAACAAATGTTTCATTGTACATTCAATTCTCAGGATATGCCACATGCATGAATCAAACTTTTAATCATCTGCTTGAAGGGCTTTGGAGATGGGTAGAGTTCGTGACTGGGGAGACCTAGCTTTTGTGACCGTCGCCTTCACGTTGGGAGCAGACGGGCCCGGGGCAGGTGGACTTCCTGGCACAGGGAGGCACACCCAATGGTAGCTTCAGCCTTTCTTCGAGGTGACCCAGAGACGAAGTGAGCAGAGAAAGCCCTTTCAATGAAGTATTTTTGAATCTTCGGAGGAGGGAGCTCCGAGGGAAGAGATGCTGAATATATGTGTGTTTTTTTTTTTTTTTTTATAAGAAGCAGCTTTTACCTCTTCTTTTTCTGTATAACATCCTGCAGTGCTTAGAGAGGGGAGGACATTTGCTGAGAACATTCTTAAAATAGAGGCATGGAAACCAATCTGTCAGGTAGAAGTGTGCAGGCGGCGAAACCCTGGTTACCGTGGCACCAAGCTGGGATGTGAAGTATCTTGTCCCACCAGACTGATCCCGGCTGCGGGGGAGGGGTGGGCATCAGAGGGTCACGGGAGGGGCTGAGTGACCATGCCCACATGGCCCTAAGCCTAGTACGAGAATCCGTGAGCCTCGTTCTTCCTTGACCAATGCTACCTCTTTGGTTCCAGGCATCTGGAAGACAACCAGGTCAGCGTCATCGAGAGAGGTGCCTTCCAGGATCTGAAGCAGCTGGAGCGATTGTAAGTACACACAGCCCCCTTTCTTGAAAAGCCTTATTTGTTTGTAAATTGGCTTCATTGTGGCCTCTCTAAGGAAAAAAAAAAAAAAAGAAGAAGCTCCAATGTTTAATAAAATGTTTGCTATTATATTTAGAGCATATTGGATGCCTGTTAAAGAGACACTGAGATCCACTTAATCTTTTTTTTCTTTAAAAGATGCTAGAATTGGCATCTGGAGCTTGTTTTTCTGCCTCCCGGCCTTGAGCTGTCTCTGGGTAGCTGTGCGTGGGGCTGGTTCCTGCCCAAGCCTCAGCCTTCCCTCTAGTGGGTGAAGAAGTTCATTGAATATATGTGTGAGATAACCACAGTTGGTTATCCCTGCCGTGGAAACCAGCATCAGATGCTCCCTGTTCCTGTGCAGGGGGGGCAGGCTCCCTCCTCAGGCCCTGTCTTTCAGGCCTCTCTGTCCCACTAACCTGGGAGAAGACGGACAGGCGGGGTGGGCCTGCGCCTCCTCTGAGGGAGCATCAGCCCATGTCAGGAAGCCCCCATACTTCCAGGAGAGATTGTGTTGCCAGTGGTTTAAAAATAGCCCACTGTTCTGACTCTGTCAGAGGGAGAGAATGAAAGGGAGTGGAGATGGGAGATGGATGGAGCCTCCATTTGTTCTGTTAATGCTTTTGCAGAAAACTCTTGGGTCACCATGATGAGGAGTCTCCTCAGATAGTTGAGTGGGCAGCTTCACCTTTCCTTGGTTAATCACATCTGGCAGCTCATAGCATCTGGATATTTGCTTTGTGCCGTTGGAGAGGGGATTGTCCCCAAGAGCACTCAGTCGCGCTGGTGGGTGGCTCTTTCTATGCTTCCTTCTGTATCCCGGTTGACCTGATATTTCAGCCTCCTTCATTCAGGGGGCGAGGCTGTAGCAGCTCACTGCTCCTCCAACTTACCTGGAAGGATGTTCCCAATTTACCTGTCTTGTCTCTAGCGATGGGCCTGCCAACAACTGGTTAGCTTTGTGATTTGCCTTCTTTTCCCTTGGAGTCATTCTATGTGGGGTGACCTGAGAAAGGGAAGGGACATTACCCAGCAAAATCCTTACTCCCCACTCTGTGGTATGAACTGTCTCATTCATTGTTTTCCTTCCAGGTCAAAGGTTAACGTATGTTCCACTGTTGTTGGTTTGAAAATAGGACATTAATTTCTTACAAGGGAAAATAGATTAAAAAAAAAAAAAAGAATGTTGCCACTGTTTATACCTTTGACAGTGACAGTGTTAGTCGCTCAGTTGTGTCCAACTCTTTGTGACCCCACGGACTGTAGCTCACCACCTCTTCTGTCCATGGAATTCTCCTGGCAAGAATACTGGAGTGAGTTGCCATTCCCTTCTCCAGGGCATCTTCCTGACCCAGGGATCAAACGCAGGTCTCCTGCATTCCAGACAAATTCTCTACTGTCTTAGCCACCAGGGCTTCATTTCTTAAAATTTTAACTCTTCTCCTTATTTAGACCAAGGAAAAAAATAAAATATTTGTTGAACTTGCTTCCTTTGTATGAAGTACTCAACGTTTATATGGGTGAATAAATACAAAATCCTTTGTCATGAGGCCACTTCTTGCTTATTCTTCTGATTAGAAGTGTAAATAAATTCCCAATTCATTAATTTCATGGTTGCTGGGAAGGAACTAATAGAGTACTTTGGACATGCTGGGAATTGGGCCAGTACATTACATACTATCTGTTATTGTATCCCCACAAAATTCCTGTGAGGTGTGATTACCCTCATTGTGTAGATGAAGAAACAGAGGCTGAGGGCGATGAAGCCAAAGGATTGCGAGAGGGAGCCAAGATTCAAAGCCACATCTGTCTGACATCAAAGCCCACCTCCTTTCATATTTCTGTGCTGCAGACATGAGATGAAGTGTGATCTTTAGCAATGGCCCTGCAAACAGCCTCTCACATACCCACTGAACTCTGGGGAATATCAGTGGAATAGTCTAGAAAAAGGCACTTTTCTTTCGCTTGGTGAGTATGGCTGAAATATCTTGCATGTCTGGGGGACTAAGAGGATTACAGTTGTAGGGTAAGCCTGGCTGTTTCTCTCCTCTGCTGTATTAGGAAGGTCATCTAGCTGTTGTACTAGATAAACACTCAAATTTCACAGCTTTACAGGGTGGAAGTTTACTTCTTATTCATAGCAAACCCAGTGTGGGCATTCCTGGTTGCTGGGCTTTGCTCCTCCAAGGGGAGACTTCGAGACAAGGACTCCTTCTGCTTCTCCACTCTGCCATTTCTAAATCTTGGCTTCTGAGGTACCATTATTTGTCTGCATCAAGCCACTGGACGGGAAAACAGTAGGGAGGACTGCGAGTGGGAGGTTTACATGGGAAAGAACTGGAAAGACTACATATTACTTCTGCTGTTAGATGCCTTGGGTTGAAACTCAGCCACATGGCCACAGGGGAGGCTGAGAAAACTGTTGAGCTATACGTGCTGTAAGTAGGAGAAACAGGCTTAGCGAACAGCAGATCATCTCTGACTTCTGTTGCAAGTGAGTGGAAAAACACTTGGTCAAGGGGAAGAGTGGAAGTAGAGGCAGCTGGACTAGTATGCACAGCTGGACAGGCTCCCTCACTGAAGGCCTTTCAGCATCAGGGTGTGTGTGTGTGTGTGTGTGAGAAAGAGAGAGATAGAGATGGCTAGTGTGTCTTGACTAGTGATGATCGGGTTTGGGATGTCCAGTCTGCCCCCAGTGTATTTGCTGTTAATAACGGAAGAGGCAGATGGCTGCTTGTGCCATCGCATCCCTAGTCTTTGAAAGGAAGTGAAAGTCAAGTGTTCGTTGCTCAGTCATGTCCGACTCTTTGTGACCTAATGGGCTGTAGCCCACCAGGCTCTTCTGGTGTCCGTGGGATTTTCCTGCAAGAATACTTGGAATCCACTGAAGTGGATTTTCCATTCCCTTCTCCAGGGGATCTTCCCAACTGCTGGCTTAATTTACCTCTGTCTCTGTATTTCATAGTAGAATAATCTTTATGGATCATACTCTAAAAAGGAGGCTGAAAATTGTAACATTTTTGTAATGTTTATTTTCATTTGAGATGGTCATTATTGGTGTCATCTCTTTCAGGGATTATGGGGAAAAGGGAGAGAATTCTATCCTTCAGGTCTCTGCTGAGAGGAATTCTCTCTTTCTCCATGAAGACCCTTGCCCAGATTCAGTGAGGTGCTCCTTCCCTCATGACTACACATGTTGGCCCGTATCATAGCCTTTATGCCATATTTCAATTTCTTATTTGGCTGATCGTCTATCCCCAGAACTATGAGTATGTTGAATGAGGAATTGCATTCCATCTAACTGTTACTCTCAAAGCCTTGTGCAAAGCATGATACTAATAGTAAACACTTGTAGTGCTTACTCATCAAATACAGTGGTTTTGAACTAGGACCAGTTTTTCCTGCCAGAGGACCCCTGGCAATGTCTGGAGACGTCCTTCCTTATTACAACTGCAGGATGCTGACAACATATAATGACTAGAAGTCAGGAGTTCTGCTGAACAACCTACAATGTATAGAACAGCTCCCAGAACAAAGAATTACCCAGCCCCAAATGTTGTTACTGCTGAGATTGAGAATCTCTCTTCTTTCCCTGTTATGCATCAGATGCCATTTTAGTAATGATATAGGCCATCTTATTTAATCCATATAACATTATGAGGTTAGAATGATCACATTCCTGATGTGAAAAAACATAAAATTCAAAGCATTGACTAAATATGCTTATTCTAAATCTAATAGCTAGAGCTTGCTTCTGATTTTGAGGAAGTATACAGGATAGGGGAGCAAGTTTTTAAATAAACCCAGGAGAAAACAAGTAAATCCTGTGAACATTCTACAAGATAACTGCCCTGATCTGTTCAAAAAGTCAGTGTTATGAAGGAGATGGGATTTGACTGTTCTACGTTAGAAGCAGCTTAGGGTAGAAAAAGTAGTACAAAAATTGGGAAGGTCAATGGAGTTTAAGTGTTTGAAGATCTTTGAATTATGCAGAAAGTGATAGTGGTGCTGATGTTTATTGCTTTATTAAATGAAGGATGCATATTAAAATCTGTAAGATAGCTATTAAAAAGGCTAGTTAAAAAATATAACTTAGTAGGGGGAGAAATGATACCAAAAAATGTGGCTAATTCAAATAAGGGATAAAGGGAAAGAAAAAGGGACACAGAATAAAATGAGACAAAGAAAACAAATATTAAGATGATGTATTTAAATACAAATATATCATGATTATTTTGTATGACAATGATTAATACTTTAAAAGACACAGATTGTCAGGATGGATTAAAAGAAAACAATAATTATGTGATTCTTCTAAAAGAGGAACATTAGGCAAAAAGAGAGAGAAAAGTGAAAGTGAGAGGATAGACAATGACCCTGTGAGGACACTAACCAGTAGAAGGCTGAGGTGGCTAAGTTAACACAGATGAAATGAACTTCACAACAAGAAACATGAATGGAGGTACAGAGGGATGTTTCATAATGATAAAGGAGTGAATCAATCAGGAAGGCGCAGCAGACCTGCACTGGACATACTGTTACGTGTAGTATGCATGTGTGTGTGAGTGGTTGTCACTCTGTAAGTTGTGTTCCACTTCTTTGCGACCCCGTAAACTATATAGCAAGCCGGACTTCCCTGTCCTTTACTATCTCCAGGAGTTTGCTCAACCTCATGCCCAGTGAGTCAGTGAGGCCATCTAACCACCTCATCATCTGTCAGCTTGTTCTCCTCTTGCTGTCAGTCTTTCCCAGCATCAGGATCTTTCCCAATCAGTCGGCTCTTTGCATCAGGTGGCCAAAGTGTTGTAGGTCCAGCATCAGTCCTTCCAATGAATATTCAGGACTGATTTCCTTTAGGATGGAATGGTTTGATCTTGCTGTCCAAGAGACTCTTAAGAGTCTTCTCCAGCACCACAGTTCGAAAGCATCTATTCTTTGGTGCTCAGCCTTCTTTGTGGTCTAACTCTCACATCCATACCTGACTACTAGAAAAGCCATAGCTTTGACTATATAGACCTTGGTAGGTAAAGTGATGTCTCTGCATTTTAATATGCTGTCTAGGTTGGTCCGGAGAAGGTAATGGCAACCCACTCCAGTACTCTTGCCTAGAAAATCCCATGGATGGAGGAGCCTGGTAGGTTGCAGTCCATGGGGTCCTGAAGAGTCAGACACGACTGAGCGACTTCACTTTCACTTTTCACTTTCATGCATTAGAGAAGGAAATGGCAACCCATTCCAGTGTTCTTGCCTGCAGAATCCCAGGAACGGCAGAGTCTGGTGGGCTGCCATCTATGGGGTCGAACAAAGTCGGACACTATTGAAGCGATTTAGCAGCAGCAGCAGCAGGTTGGTCATAACTTTTCTTTCAAGGAGCAAGCGTCTTTTAATTTTGTGACTGCAGTCACCATCCACAGTGATTTTGGAGTCCAGGAAAATAACATCTGTCACTGTTTCCGCTTTTCCCCCCATCTATTTGCCATGAAGTGATGGGACTGCATGCCATGATCTTAGTTTTATAAATGTTGAGTTTTAAGCCAAATTTTTCACTCTCCTCTTTCACCTTCATCAAGAGGCTCTTTAGTTTCTCTTTGCTTTCTGCCTTGTCTGAGGTTGTTGATATTTCTCCTGGCAATCTTGATTCTAGCTGTGCTTCATCCAGCCCGGCATTTCGCATAATGTACTCTGCATAGAAGTTAAATAAGCAGGGTGACAATATACAGCCTTGATGTACTCTTTTCCCAGTTTTGAACCAGTCTGTTGTTCCATATACGCTAAGTGCTAAGTCGCTTCAGTCGTGTCCAACTCTGTGCGACCCCGTAGACGGCAGCCCACCAGGCTCCCCCGTCCCTGGGATTCTCCAGGCAAGAACACTGGAGTGGGTTGCCATTTCCTTCTCCAATGCATGAAGTGAAAAGTGAAAGTGAAGTTGCTCAGTCGTGTCCGACTCTTCGAGACTCCATGGACTGCAGCCTACCAGGCTCCTCCATCCATGGATTTTCCAGGCAAGAGTACTGGAGTGGGGTGCCACTGCCTTCTCCTGTTCCATGTATAGTGTATATTAAATCCATATTCTGAAAATACAGAAAACAAATACTGACAAAACTAAATGGATAAAGAGACAAGTTTCTAATCATTTAAGATAAGGTCCTTTAATTGATGAACAGGCAGAGAAAATTGTTAGTAACAGTATAGAATATTTTAATGACAAGGTTTACAAACCTGACCTACTTGAAACAAAGAGAACAATGCAACCAGGAAGTGTAGAATAACCATTTATTCAGGTTCGTGTAGAACTTTTATGAAATACTGGTCTGGAAAGCAGATCTCAACAATTATCAAAGTATAAAATCATAAGGAGCATTTTCTCTAACCACAGTAGAAATACAGAAATCAACAACAACCAAAAAAAACAGTAGAAATTTTCAAAATATTTAGAAACTGAATGATATTCCTTTAAATAATCTGTTAGTCAAAAAACATTTCGATGGACATTGGAAGATATATTTTTTAGAATGTTAATAAACATCCAGTATATCACAAAGTATGGATTGCAGCCAAAGTCATGCCTAGAGGAAAATGTATAGCCTTTAAGTATATTATTTGATTTATGTATAGTACCTATTTAAAATGAAGTAAGATTAAAATCTTTATTAAAATACCTTTATTAAGATGTAAGGAGCATCTCCCTTTCCCTGTGGTAAAGAATCTGCCTGCCAATGCAGGATGCAGAGAGACACAGGTTTGATCCCTGGGTTGGGAAGATGCCCTGGAATAGGAAATGGCAAACCACTCCAGTATTCTTGCCTAGAAAATTCCATGGACGGAGAAGCCTGGTGGGCCAAGTCCACGGGGTCACAAAGAGTCGGACATGACTGAGTGCTGTGAGCACACAAGGAGCTGGAGAAAGCAGAAGGGAGAAAATGAGCGATAGCAGAGGCGTGTGGCGCAGGGGCGTGTGGCACAGGGGCGTGGGACGCAGGGGCGTGAGACGCAGGGGCGTGTGGCGCAGGGGCGTGGGACGCAGGGGCGTGTGGCGCAGGGGCGTGTGGCGCAGAAAGCCTTAAAAAGCAGCCTTTCATTCCTGAAAAAATGATAAAAACCAACAAGGCTTATTAGAAAGCAAAACAGAAGGAAGACTAAATTACTGATATGCAGGATAAAATGAGGGACATGAGTACAGATTTTCAAAGATTAAAATGATAGTAAGAACAAATTTTGAAGAACTTTATTTCAAGGATTTTAGAGATTAAATGAAATTAAAAACTAAAACAAGAAGTAGAAAATATACATAACCCTACCACAAGGAGATCCAACCAGTCCATTCTAAAGGAGATCAGCCCTGGGTATTCTTTGGAAGGACTGATGCTGAAGCTGAAACTCCAGTACTTTGGCCACCTCATGAGAAGAGTTGCCTCATTGGAAAAGACTCTGATGCTGGGAGGGATTGGGGGCAGGAGGAGAAGGGGACGACAGAGGATGAGATGGCTAGATGGCATCACCGACTCGAAGGACGAGAGTTTGAGTGAACTCTGGGAGTTGGTGATGGACAGGGAGGCCTGGCGTGCTGTGATTCATGGGGTCTCAAAGAGTCAGACATGACTGACCGACTGAACTGAATTGGACTGAAAATCTAATTAAACCTTTAATTTAAATTAAATGAAATAAGCCTTTAATTTAATCTAAATATTTCCCTAAGAACTGTCTAAGCTCACGTGGCTTCATCAGTAAATTGTACCAAAGTTTTAAGAAATAAATAGTATCAATTTAACATAAACCCATTTTATACAGAAAATCAACTTTAGTCATTTGGAGAGCATAACCTTTATAGCAAAACCCAACAAAGCATTTCAAGAGAAAATATAAAAGTATGGATTGCATACAGCATATTTCATGAGTATTTATCTGAATTTCCTAACAAAATATTAGTGAAATGAATTTGGCAATACCCAAAAAGGATATATTATAGCCAAGTTTGGCTTATTCAAGGAAGGCAAGGTTAGTTAAACATTTGAACATTCCTCCCTTCAAAACATGCTGAACAACTAGGATAACAAAAGCAAAGACACACAGACAACATCTACAATAAAACTTGTTGACAGAATATCCCAGTAAACACCCACCTCCCTAGGTGTGTGTTTCAGTACCCAAATACTGTTGTGTTTTCTCAGCTGTGTGGGAGAAAGTAGAAAGAGGAACTTGAGAACAGGAGATTTCTAAAATTACCAATACATACTCCCTGGAAAACACAGTGATCAAACTAAGTTCAGTTCAGTTCAGTCGCTCAATCGTGTCTGACTCTTTGTGACCCCATGGACTGCAGCACGCCAGGCCTCCCTGTCCATCACCAACTCCTGGAGTTTACTCAAACTCAAGTCCATTGAGTTGGTGATGCCATCCAACCATCTCATCCTCTGTCGTCCCCTTCTCCTCTCACCTACAATCTTTCCCATCATCAGGGTCTTTTCAAATAAGTCAGGGTCTTTTCCAAGGAGTCAGTTCTTTGCATCAGGTGGCCAAAGTATTGGAGTTTCCAGCTTCAACATCAGTCCTTCCAATGAACAGTCAGGACTGATTTCCTTTAGGATGGACTGGTTGGATCTCCTTGCAGTCCAAGGCACTCTCAAGAGTTTTGTCCAACACAAGAGTTCAAAAGCATCAATCCTTCGGCACTCAGCTTTCTTTATAGTCCAAATCTCACATCCATACATGACTACTGGAAAAACCATAGCCTTGACTAGATGGACCTTTGTTGACAAAGTAATGTCTCTGCTATTTAATACACTGTCTAGGTTGGTCATAACTTTCCTTCCAAGGAGTAAGTGTCTTTTAATTGCATGGCTGCAGTCACCATCTAGTGATTTTGGAGCCCCCAGAAATAAAGTCTGCCACTGTTTCCACTGTTTCCCCATCTATTTCCCATGAAATGATGGGACCAGATGCCGTGATCTTTGTTTTCTAAATGTTGAGCTTTAAGCCAACTTTTTCACTCTCCTCTTTCACTTTCATCAAGAGGCTCTTTAGTTCTTCTTCACTTTCTGCCATAAGGGTGGTGTCATCTGCATATCTGAGGTTATTGATACTTCTCCCAGCAATCTTGATTCCAGCTTGTGCTTCCTCCAGTCCAGCATTTCTCATGATGTACTCTGCATAGAAGTTGAATAAGCAGGGTGACAATATACAGCCTTGACGTAGTACTTTTGCTATTTGGAAACAGTCCATTGTTCCATGTCCAGTTCTAACTGTTGCTTCCTGACCTGCATACAGATTTCTCAAGAGGCAGGTCAGGTGGTCTTACCAGACCCATCTCTATAAGAATTTTCGACAGTGTGTTGTGATCCACACAGTCAAAGCCTTTGGCATAGTCAATAAAGCAGAAATAGATGTTTTTCTGGAACTCTCTTGCTTTTTCCATGATCCAGCAGATGTTGGCAATTTGATCTCTGGTTCCTCTGCCTTTTCTTTAACCAGCTTGAACATCTGGAAGTTCACAGTTCATGTATTGTTGAAGCCTGGCTTGGAGAATTTTCAGCATTACTTTACTAGCGTGTGAGATGAGTGCAATTGTGTGGTAGTTTGAACATTCTTTGGCATTGCCTTTCTTAGGGATTGGAATGAAAACTGACCTTTTCCAGATCAAACTGAGAAAAGTTGCCAATTTAGAAGGAAGTTTGATTAAATCCAATTCATGATAAGTACAAAGGAATCACGATGTGATAATGACTGATAGTACTTGGAGTATTCTGGGTCCTAAAAACTCTTCAAACTAATAAAAACAAGGCTCTTTTCCAAAGAAGGGCCTAACGTTGATAAGAAACTTTTGGGAGTAGTCAGTCAGAACAGGAGCAATAGCAGAAATGAAAAGAGACCTTTGTGATGAAAGTGTTAGAAATCACCAGAAGAGGCAGATCTTAGAAAATATAAGGCCATGTTTTTCATTAGTTTAACAAAACAAAAACAAACAAAAACAAAAAACACATACACACAAAACAAACAAACAAAAAAAACAGCAACCAAAAAACCCAAAAATGAACTCTCTAGACTCTTAAAGCTAAAAAGCTATCACTTCCCACCCCTCCCTCATAAAACTACAGGGAACTTCTTTCATGTAAGAAGTATGCAACCAAGAGGATTATGATTGAAGCTCATACAAAAATTTTTATAAGAAAAATGAAGAATAAGAAACATAATAATCTCTTTAGAAACAGTGAAAACATGCGAGAAAGAGGTACCCACAAAACAGATGAAAACTATAATAGGAAATAGTTCAAAACTAGCTACACAAATTTAAGATCTTATAAACTGTAAAAGAACAACATAAATCTGAACTTTTAAAACTTAGATGATTAGAGTAGGATTTGAAAAGAAGGGCAATGAACTCAAGAAACGATTTAGAAATAAAATAAGTCATTTCAAAGTAAATACTGCCAGTACTGAAGAAGAACAAACTTAGAAGAATTACACTATCCAATTTCAAGAGTTACTATAAAGCTTCACTAATCAAGACAGCATGGTACTTGTGAAATATGAGATGTATAAATTAATGGAACAGAATACATAGCCAAGAAATAGACCCATTCAAAAATAGATGATTTTTGACAAAGGTGCAAAGACAGGAGGAAAAAATAGTCTTTTCAACAAATGGTGCTGGGACAATTCGATGTTGATATGCAGAAAACAGAACATAGACAGAAACCTTATATCTTACGCAACATTAATTCAAAATGGATCAGAGACCTAAATGTAGAATCATATAACTGCTAGAAGAAGACACGAGAGAAAATATCTGCATGACTTGGGTTTGAGGATGGATTTTTCAATATGATACATGTAAGAAAAAGATTGATCAGTTGAACATTTTTAAAATTAAAAACTTCTGCTCTGAGAAAGAATTATTACAAAAATGAAGAGATGAATCACAGACTGGGAGAAAATTTTTGCAAAGCATGTATCTAATAAAGGACTTGTATACAGAATATAAAGAACTTCCCTGGTGGCTAAGTGGTCGAAATTCTGCCTGCCAATGCAACAGCCACAGGATCTCCTGTGGGTTTGATCCCTGGGTTAGGAAGATCCTCTGAGGAGGACATGGCAACCCACTCCAATATTATTGCCTGGAGAATTCCATGGACAGAGGAGCCTGGTAGGCTACAGTCCATTGGGTACCAAAGAGTTGGATATGACTTAGCAATTAAACAGCAACAACAACAACAACATACAGAATATACAAAGAACTTTCAAAACTCAGCAGTAAGAAAACACACTCCTACCCACCAACAAGAAAGATTGAGCAAAAGATTTGAAGAGCCACTATACCAAAGATATGCAGATGGAAAATAAGCAGTAAAAACATCCTGAACATTCATTTTCCACTGGGGTAATGCAAATTAGACAATAAGGTACCATTGCACACCTACTAGAATGGCCACAATACTGAAAACTGACACTACTGATTAGTGCACAAGAGACTCTTGTGTATTACTGGTGGTAAAGCAGAATGGTACAGTCACTTTGGAGGACAGTTTAGCAATTTCTTAAAAAGTTAAACATAACTGTATCTTGCAGTCTGTATCAGTGGTTGCTAGGGGCTTAAGGAGAGGGTGGAGGGTCGAATAGGTGAAGCATGGGAGAGTGGGGGCTGCGGATGGGGAAACTATGCTGTGTGATCCTGAGATGGTGGATGCACGACACAGGCATTGATCAAAACCCACAGAATTTGAGAGCACAGAGAGTGAACCATGGGACTTCCCTGGTGGTCCAGTGGCTAAGACTTCTTTTCCCAATGCAGGGGGCCTGGGTTCAATCCCTAGTCGGGGAACTAGATTCCACATGCTGCAACTAAGAGTTGCCATGCTGTAATTAAAGTTCTTACGTGCTACAATGAAGATCGAAGATCCCGCATACCACGTCACAACTAAGACCCAGCAGAGCCAAATAAACATAAACAAATGAGTGAACCTTAATGCGTGCAAATTAAAAATATCACTTAGGAAACTGGAGGATCCCATGATAGGGTGCACACTGTGATGAACGTGTAAATCAACCTCACTGAATGTGATGGGGGAGAAGGTGCTGACACAAATAGATTTTGCTCAGTTTATTGTGATCTACACAAAGGCTTTCGCATAGTCAATGAAGCAGAAGTAGACTTTTCTTTTTTTAATTCCCTTACTTTTTCTATGATCCAACAGATGTTGGCAATTTGATCTGTGGTTCCTCTGCCTTTTCTAAGGACCAGTCAATCCTAAAAGAAATAAATCCTGAATATTCACTGGAAGGACTATTGCTGAAGCTCCAGTATTTTGGCCACCTGATGGGAAGAGCTGACTTACTGGAAAATACCCTGATGCTGGGAAAGATTGAAGGCAGGAAAAGGGGGCAACAGAAGATGAGATGGTTGAATGGCCTCACTGACTCAATGGAATGAGTTTGAACAAACTCTGGAAGACAGAGAAGGACAGGGAAGCCTGGTGCACTGCAGTTCATGGGCTCACAAAGAGTGGGACATGGCTTAGCACTGAACAACAGCACGTAGATTTGAAATGAGTGGACTCTGTGAGACTACAGTAAAAAGAAAAAAAAAATAGCACACAAGAACTGTACCCTAGTCAACAGAGTTATTTCCCACAGGTGTATGGGTGAACAATTCTGGAATCATTACAAAAAATGTGTTGACTTTAATAATGCATAATGTGAGAGTCATGAGTTAAGTTTTATTTGGGGCAATATGAGGACTGCAGTGCAGGGGATAGCACCTCAGATGGCTCTGAGAAATTACTCCAAAGAGATGGGGGGAAGGACAGTATATATGTGATTTTGGTAAAGGGGGAATACATGCAATCAAGCACATTTATTTTTTAGAAGGTTTCTCCTGGTCTCATGAAGCTTCTGCTAGTCATGAGAAACAGTCATCACCATGAAGGAGAGATATAAGAATTGGGCTCATATAATCAGCTCCTGAGCATACCTAACTGTTTGAAGACCTGTTCTGCCAGTTTTTCCCTGAGCACAGAGTGCCTCATTTCTGCTCTTCACCCTGAACTCCTTATTGGGTTGCTGAAGGTCAGCAGCTGCAGCAGCACATAATTTAATCCTTGTAGAGGGAGATGGCAAGCACCCAGGGCAAGTGCCAATTTGTGGTTGACACATGTATGTTGGAATTAAACAAGGGATGGTGGCGCAGGTTTCTCACTGTTGAAATGAGTGTTTATAGACAAGCAATGGGGAAGGCTGTAATGATCCATGTAGTAATGGATTAGAATTGGAGACATCAGTGTGAACAAATGTTTAACCTAATATGTTGATAGATACTTTCAGCTGATACAGATGGACAGGAAGTATGGGTAATCTGACCAATAAAATAAATTAGCATTAGATTATAACCAAAGTATAAAATAAATATCCATGAGTTCATAGTAATATAGATAAATGATTGGATAAATAAACATATGAGGAGAGATTGCCCACACAGAAGAATTCTAAGTAATTTATGTAGATTTTCTGCCCTCAAGGAGGTGGAGTGTAACTCTTCACTTCTTAAGTGTGGGCTTTCCACAGTGACTTCCTTCAAAAAAGTATGAGAAGACAGGGGTGGGGAATAGTAATTTTATAGTGAGCAATATGACATACTCCCTTAGCAAGGTGATTGAGGTCCATATCAAAAGTGATGTCATGTTGATAGTATGTGTCTTTGATATGATATAATAAAAATAGCAGTTTACATCTGTGATTTTCATCTCAGAAACCCATCACTCCAGTCTAATGAGAAAAACAGGAGACAAATCTCACTTGGGGGCTATTCTAAAACATGTGAATACAATGCTGTCAAGGTCATCAAAAAGAAGTCAGGAACTTTCACAGCCAAAGGCACTGATGAGTACACAATTAAATGTAATGGAGGCTACCTGGATGGCATCCTAAGCAAGAAAAGCCACAGAAGTGGAAACCAAGGGACCCTTAATGAAGTATTGACTTTAGTTAATAATAATGTATGGGTATAAGTTTATTTTGTCCAATGTACTATAGGAATGTAAGATGTCAATAATAGAGGAAACTAGAAATGAGGTATATAAAGTTGCTCTGTACTACCTTCTCAACTTTTGAAAAAACTGAAGATGTTAGTCACTCAGTTGTGTCTGACCCCATGGACTGTAGCTCACCAGGCTCCTCTGATCATAGAGTTCTCCAGGCAAGAATACTGGAGTGGGTAGCCATTCCCTTCTCCAGGGGATCTTCCTGACCTAGGGATTGAACCCAGGTCTCTTGCACTGGAGGCAGATTTTGTACTGTCTGAGCCACCAGATAAGCCTAAATCTGTTCTAATATAAAACATTTATTATTTTCTTTTAAGTTGACTATGCCAAACCCTGCTTGAATTACAGATTCATGAGGAAAATAAATCTTACTATTTTACACCAAAAATCCATTCATGCAGATGTTGAAGGTCAGAGAAGCCTAGCGTGCTGCAGTCCATGGGGTCGCAAAGAGTCGGACACAACTGAGCGACTGAACAGTACTCACCTACATGGAATTCAAGAGAAGATACATGTAATGGATAATACTTTAAGAGAAAAGGAAAATGTAAAGAAGTATTTTTTAAAATCAATAAGAAACAAATAGGAAAGTAAAAAGGATTTAAGGAACAGTAATAGATACAGAAGTCAGTCAAAGACGTTCTAATACACTTACAATATGAACCTCTGAGGAAGAAAACTAAAGCAATGGAACAAAATAAAACTAAACTAATAGTAATTAACATTTTTTTGAAATAAAAGATGATTTGAAGGTACATACTGAAAGGAAACCAAATGCCTGGAAAATAGTCCCTGCAGGTTTAAAACTATACTTTACATATAAACTAAATATAGTTTAAAACTAATAAAACTATTTTGTATCTTCTGCATTCATTATATTTTATTTTTAAAAAAATCTATTTTTGGTTGGAGGATGATTGCTTTACAGTGCTGTGTTGGTTTCTGCCGTACAACGCCTAGAATCAACCATAAGTATACATGTATCCCCGCCCTCCCAAGACTCGTCCCGCTGCCGCCCCACCCACCCCTCTGGGTGATCACTGCGCCGCGCCCCCTGAGCCGCGCCCCCTGCGCCGCGGGCGCTGCGCTACACAGTGGCTTTCACTAGCTGTCTGTTTCACACATGGTAGTGCACATATGTCATTACCACTCTCTCAATTCGTCCCACCCTCTCCCTCCAACACTGTGCCTAAAAGTCTGTTCTCTATGTCTGTGTCTTTATTCCTGCCATGTAAATAGATTTTTTTCTTTTTTTTTCTAGAAAAAAGTACCATTTTTTTCTAGACTCCATATATATGTGTTAATATATGATATTTTTCTCTTTCTGACTTACTTCACTCTCTATAACAGGCTCTAGGTTCATCCACCTCACTTCAACTGACTCAAATTTGTTCCTTTTTATGGGTGAGTAATATTCCATTACATATATGTGCCACCTCTTTTTTATCCATTCATCTGTCAATGGACATCTAGGTTGCTTCCATGTCCTAGCTATTGTAAATAGTGCTGCAATGAACATTGGGGTATGTGTGTTTTTTTGAATCATAGCTATCTCAGGGTATATAGGGAAAAAAATCTTTAAGCATTCAATTAATTAGATACTTATAATGGAAACGAAAATCAGATTGCTAGTATATTTTTGACACCAAAGCCAGAATACAGTTGAATAATTTTTAAGGAAATAAACTGTGAAGCAGAAATTTTGTAAAATGTGAACCATAGCCCTACATATATTCAAAAGTAATGACTACAGGAAAACTGTTGTGAGCATTTAGGAACTCAGGCATTGTGTTTTTCATGGAGCCCTTCTTAAGAAATCTCCCAGAGAGCAGGTTTCATACAACCGAAAAACTGGAGAGGTGTTGGCATAAGGACAGATACATCTGTACTTCCCAAACTCCTGGAAGTTAAGTGGAGACTTGTCTCTGCAGCTTGGAATTCCATGGAATCAGAGTGGAAGTGCTCTGCTCTCTGTGACCCTGCATCCTGGCCCTCTTCCTCTATTCTGGCTAAATTGACAGGACTCCAAGAACTTGAAGGAGGCAGAGACACAAAGTGAAAGAATTCCGAGTCCCTGTTGACATGCGTGCGGCTGTAACACGAACAAGAGGTAAATTTCTGTTAGTTCAGAAACAGCAATGTATTTCATCCCATTAACAGAGTAGATGAAAAAAGTCATTTCATCTCCGTAGATACAGAAAGAAGTGTTTAATGAAATTCAACACCAATTCATGATTTTAAAGTATTTAGAATAATAAGAATAAAATGGAATTTCTTTAAAAAAAAATCCTAAATCAAGCATCATAGTTAATTGTGAACTATTTAAAGCATTCCTTCTGAGAGACATCTTTTGTCATGACTCCCATTTAACATTGTATTGGAAATCCTGGTCCTGGCCATGACTTTAAAAAAAAGAAGAAGAAGGAAAGGTGGAAGAAAAGAGAAAGAATAGGTAGGTATAAGGATTAGAATAGAAAAATATCAATGACATGATTAAATACATAGAATATGCAAAATAATCTACAGATAAACTATCAGGATTCCTAAGTGAATTCCTCAGGTCACTAGACGCAATATCAGTGTACCAAAAATCAGTGTAACGTCTATATACCAACAAAAAATAATGAGGAAATTTTTAAAGTAATGTATATAGCAACATCAAAAAATATCAACTGCCCAGGAATAAATCTAATGAAAGATGTGTGAGGCCTTAACACTGAAAATAGCAAACATTACTGGAAAAAATGAAAGATGACTCAAATTTATAGAGCAATACATTATGTTCACAGATTGGAAAACTCAATATCTCAGGGATGACAGTTCTCTCCCAATTGATATATAGATTTAGGGCAGTTCCAATGCTAACATGTTGTTGTGGAAACTGTGAAAATGATTCTAAAGTTTATATGAAAATGCAGTTGGCCGAGGAGAGCCAAGACAGATCGAAGACCCAGGGACAGAAGGTACTTGCTTTGTAACAGAGATGGGACTGTGGAGCCGCTTGGAATGGATGATATAATAAATTGTGATAGATTAGTTGGATATGGAAAGCAAATTGTCTTGCCCTCTAGCTCATAATGTTCACAAAAATCAGTTATACGTGAAAGGTAAAATAATATAATAACACTTGTAGAATGTAATGTAGGCTGTCTTCATGGCTGTGGTACTTCTTAAGCAGGATACAGAACGCACTAAATTTACAAGAAAAAAGTAGGTAACTTGGACTGCATTACAATACATAACTTTTATTCATCAAAACACCTCACTAGTTGAGTGAAAAAGACATGTCAGAGTGGTTAAAGATTGACAGTGCATGTACCTGACAAAACTTACATTGAGAATATGTAAAGAATTTCTGCAAACCAGCAAGAAAAGGAAAAATGACTGTAGAAAAGTGGTTAAGAGTTTCAAACAGGTGCTTCAAAAAAAGATGATGTCTGAATGGCCAATGGTCATATGAAAAAATGCCCAATGTGTCATCAGTCTTCAGAGAAATGGAAGATAAAGCACAGTGATGTACGTCACACACTCAGCAGAATGGTGTAGGAACACTTAGAATGACGTGACACAGCCTGCATCCGTCATATACTGCTGTGGGACTCGATGCAGTTACTCCAGAAAACTCTTTGGCAGCTCCAGCAGAAGATACACATACCCCATGACCCAGCAGTCCCACTCCTGGATTTACATCCCACAAAAAGACATACATAGGAATATTCATAGCAGGACTATTTGTAGTAGCCCCGGACTGGAAACAAACCAAAAGCTCACCCACATGAGAAAAAAAAAAAAAAAAAAATCAACTGAGATACGGTCATACCATCAGATAGACTGATGGAGAATGGAAACAGCACAGAAAAACGACTGCTACGTGGGACCACATGGAAAATCTCAGAAACGGAATGAGTGACAAAGGCAGAACGTAGTAGATATTACTTGATTCCATTTATGTATTCTTCAAGACAGGCAAAAGCAACCTATGGTATTAAAAATTGCAGTAGTATTTATTGTTGCTGCTGCTGCTAAGTCATTTCAGTCATGTCCGACTCCGTGCGACTCCATAGACGGCAGCCCACCAGGCTCCCCCGTCCCTGGGATTCTCCAGGTAAGAACCCTGGAGTGGGTTGCCGTTTCCTCCTCCAATGCATGAAAGTGAAAAATGAAAGTGAAGTTGCTCAGTCGGATCCAACCCTTAGCGACCCCATGGACTGCAGCCCACCAGCCTCCTCCGTCCATAGGATTTTCCAGGCAAGAGTACTGGAGTGGGGTGCCATTGCCTTCTCCAAGTATTTATCCTTGAAGGGTTGTAAATGGAGGGAGACTTTAGGGGGTTTCTGAAGTATATCATCCTCTGTTTCTAGATCTGGGTAGAGGTTTTGTGGAGCTCTTCACATGGTGAAAATGCTTCAGGCCACACGGTTTTGATTTGTGCACTTCCCTAGAAATATATTACACTTCAAAAGTTATTTTAAAAACAGAATTTGGAGACAGGTGTGTAAGATCGAACTTTAAGTACATGGCTCTAAATTGAAATCTGGCTTGTAGAAAATAATGTATAAAATGAAATTTGGGGACAAATGGAGAAATCTGAAAGTGGACTGGGTGTCGGTTAATGTTAGGGAATTATTAATCTTACTAAGCATGTTAATGGTACCCTAGTTACATAAGAGGATCTCCTTAATTTGGAGGGGTGGGGTGCATCTGAAGAATATAGGGACCCAGTGCCCTGATGTTGATAATTTAAAACGGTTTGGTAAAGAAGACAGGCAAAATCAAATATAGCAAGTTGAAAACAACTGTTGAATTTAAGTGATAGGCGTATGAACGCTCAAAACACATTTCTCCTTTTTTGTATTTTTAACATTTTATTGATAAGGAAAAGTTTTAATGTTTTTTGTTTTTTTTTTTTAATAATCATGCCCTTTTCACAAAGGAAAAATATCTGAAGCTCAGAAAGTTAAAGTAACTTGCCATACTTGAGATTTGAATCCAGGACTATTCTGAATTCAGGAGCTAGGAAAAAAAAAAAAAAAATCACGGCCACAAACTGGAAGGAGATTGAGATATTGTATTATTCAGTTTTTTCATTTTGCAGACAAGGAAACAGACCAGAGAACAATTTGACTTCCATGAAATGTTAATCCAGCATGCAGTGTTTAAGGGCTTGAGTTGCCTTGGTATTAGTTCAGTTTTTCCAAAGAGCAAAACAGAAATGGTGCCCTTAGCTCTAACCTAGATTTCACATTTAATCAGATATGAATTAAATAATTAGATTATATTTTTAAATGCATAGGTGTAGAAAAAAATATAGAAATTACTGCAAGAACTGTTTTGTTCCTTGTAGATAGACCCCTGCTTTTCCTACCATCACCAACACATTATGTCCCTTGAGCTTATCATTTATAGGCCAGACCCTCAAACTGCCCGTGAATATGGCTTTTTCTTCATTTGGCCTCATTTGTAGCAACATCAAAGCCTGAGCATTGTTATTAACTCAGAATTATGGACAGAGTTTTCTTTGTGAAATGTATTGCCTGCGGTGTCAACACTTAAATCACTCTACGTCCTTAAAAAAAAAAAAAAAAAACCCAGTGTCTGTGTGGGTATAAGCTGCCAACAACAGAAAGACCACTGTTGACAGATTTTTGATTGGTTTATGTTATTATTCCTTATTAAAAAACAAACCCAAAACTTCCATCTCAGAATATTTTCTCCATTGTCTCCTTAAGAATTACAAGACAGTCTGGGGGGAAGCTATAAGACTAAGGAAGTAGGGGAAGAAAAAGCCCAGTGAAGATTTTCAGAGCTGTTAGAAGGCCCAGGCAAGACCCTTGGTCTGCCTTTGTCACCCAGCCCAGCTTGATCCCCTCCACCAAGCTCCCTTTTCTCTAGTTGGATTGAAAGGTCTGGGGTTTCTCAGGTGGCTCTGTGTTCAAGAATCCACTTGCTTATGCAGGAATCATGGGTTCGATCCTTGGGTCAGGAAGATTCCCTGGAGGAGGAAATGGCAACCTACTCCAATAGTCTTGCCTGGGAAATCCTATGGACAGAGGAGCCTGGCAGGCTATAGTCCATGGGGTGGCAAAGAGTCAGACATGACTGAGTGACTGAGTATGCATTAACAGTCTAAGGCAGAAGAGGAGAAGGTTGTTGGAAGACCTAAACTTAACCCTTTCAGATTGTCATATAGTGAAAGATGGGGCTGGATCCATAGAGAACAAGACTTAGGAATATAGAGCTAGTGATGGCAGGAGTTTCAGTAGCTACAGAGAAAGAAAGTATATCCAAGCAGGAAGGAAGCTGAGCCCTCACCTGCTGGCTCACATGTACACAATGACTGACCTTGGACAAATGAATGAACCTCTTTGAGCCTTAGGTGCCTCATTTATAAAACATCTGTATATGTGCCTCATAGGGCTGTTGCAGAAAACTAAATAGCATGCACGCAAAGAATTCAGGATCGTATCTGGCTTGTCACAAGTGCTCGTAGGCGTTTCACTTCAGTCTCTAAACAGGATGGAAGTAAAAAAAAAAAAGACTGCTTATGTGGTCCTGGGGAATCTCTAAGACAAAGATTTTCATACTTCCTTTCAGCAACTTCCTCTACCACCTACCCCACTGCAGCCAGCCACTTCCAGAGGGAGCCTGCAGGCATATTTTTCATCTTGTTATTAGACAGTTTCATGTAACAAGCATTTCCTGAGCTTCTTTGATGCGCTAGTTTGTTAATACTAGAGTTTTTGAGAAGAGTACAAGGAAATCTTTGTCCTCAAGGAGCTTATAGTCCACTAGGAAGGCAAATCTGTACACTTGTGTCTTTGAACATGGCACATATTGAAGGTTCAAGAGTATAAAGGAAGTGACCAATTATTGGAGAGGTCAGGGAAAGCTTTACCAAGGAGGCATCACTTGAACCAAGACTTAAAAATCACATAGGAGTATACAACATGACCGGCTTCCCTGGTGGCTTAGTGGTAAAGAATTTGCTTACCAATGCAGGAGACACAGGTTTGATCCCTGGGTCAGGAAGATCTCCTGAAGAAGGAAATGGCAACCTACTCCAGCATTCTTGCCTGGGATATCCCATGGACAGAGGAGCCTGGCAGGCTACAGTCCATGGGGTCACAAGGAGTCGAACACGACTTGGTGATTAAACAGCAACAATAATACATCATGACCACCAGTTTGGCAAAGAGTGATGCATCTGGCGTCAGTCAGGGTGAGTTATCTGCTCTCTGGAAGTTTACACAGGCCCTTCATCTGCTAATTTAGTTAGAGTGAATGTGTGGTGGACACTTAGCCTAATGATTATGAGCTGAAGAGTATGGACTCTAGAGTTAGGATAGATCTGGATTTGAACCTGGGTCAGTCTTTGCATTTCACTTGGCGGCTATGGGCCTTGAGAACGTTTCTTAATAGCTCTAATACCATCTGTGAATTGGAGATCATCATTGTTGATTAGAGTTGCCTTTTAAACAGGAGCTTAAGTTGGTGTGAAAGATCAAAATGGAAAATACGCAGAAGTATTGATGGTTCTCTCGATCAAAAACAAGACACTTAGGGACCATTTTATACTGAGAAATATGATTGACTTCTGGAATCCTCATCACCAAAAATGGGCTGACTGTGAGCATGCCATGAGGACTGAGAGGTTGTTCACATCTCTCATTCAGGGTCATTTGGTAGCACAGGTTCATTGAGAAGAATGGCTGGTAGGACCTTCTGCACCTTATATTTTTCACCTTCTTTAATTTTCGCACTTTGGTTGGGCTTCCCTGGTGGCTCAGCTGGTAAAGAATCCACCTGCAATGCAGGAGACCTGGGTTTGGTCCCTGGTTTGGAAGATCCCCTGGAAAAGCGAACTGCTACTCACTCCAGTATTCTGGCCTGGAGAATTCCATGAGCTGTATAGTCCATGGGGTTGCAAAAAGTCGGACATGACTGAGCGACTTTTACTTTACACTTTGGTTCACTCACAGGTTAAATGCATAAGTCACATGACTCCATTAACCCACTTCACCGGGGTCTTGTGACATTATCTAGCTGAAACGTTTCACATGGTGTTTGGCCACCTTCAGTCATCCTCCTGGACCTTCCTCCTCTTTCTTCTCTTCATCATCCTCAGAGGCCAAGAGTCATGAATTAAGAAAGAGAACCGTTTGACCAAGTGAGCCAAATGCCTGCAGTTTCACTTATTGGCTTTTTGACACCCTGAGGTCATATACCCCAAGCCCAAACACCACGTCTCCTTCCTGTCCTTGGTCTGTCCTCAAAAGTTGTCAAAGCGTGTTTTTGGTTTTTTTTTTTTTTTTCCATCTAAGAAGTGAGTTGAATAGTATTTTCGGTCTGATAGGAGTGAGGGCATTGTCAAGCACTCTAAACAGGCAAACAGACAAAACAATGGTAGTTACTACCCTTCTTTTCTATCACGCTGTTCTCGTAGGGCCACAGCCACATCACAGTTTAACGCTGTGCCCACCTCTTCCCCTGAATGCTTTGAGAATCTGAGAACCAATACTTCAGTTTCATTTGTTGTATTCTCCTTCTTGACATCATACTGTTTGACTAGAATTTTAAAAACATATCTGAAGGATCAATTTTCTCATTTCAAAGTGTAGCAAGGAGAAGTGCTCTAAGTCTGGAAATATGTTAAGCCAAGTTTTGAATCTCAAAATGCTTATGTCTTCCTGTCTTTGTGTGTGTATGTGGCTTCTCCAAGATGTGGAGGTTCAGAATAAAAATGGTAATTGACCTTTAACGAGAAAGCTGAGAGAACGGCTTCTGTATATTATATAGCTGTGAGCTGGATTTTAAATGTTTGATTAAGTTATTAGAGTGTTTTTGCTTTGGCATAATGTGGTATAAATTTACGATCGCTGGCCAAAGCAGTTAGTCAGAGGAGAAGAATAAATTGTTTTGAGAGGTGCTTCAAAACCTGAATTTTATTCTCTTGGAAAGACAGGGTTATATAAATCATGTAATACAAATGAGAATTTCTGTAATTAAGGTTCTAACTAGGAAGTTCCCTAGGAGCTTTTGAATGGTAAAACAAAGAACAGCATTCTGGGATGTTTTCCTTTTTTAAAAAAAGTTATACATTGAGTGTTCTAGTTTATTTTTTGTGGCCCAAAGACCAAACAGCACGGAACAGGCACACATTAAATATATGTAGTTGAAGAATTTATCTTTGAGATGTGAGTACTGGAAGGAGATTGATAGGCTAAACAAATGTATTAAAAAAAAAAAAGGAATAGTCCCAGGGTACCTTTGCTTAATGGTGTTTCAAATCGTCAGAAGTCTCTGCAGCTACACCCATGTCTTTACTTAGAGAGTTTCTGTTTGGCCGTCGTTACTCCCTGTAACTGAGTAATTTCACTCCCTGACAGCTTTTGTGTTTTCAGAGCACATTCTCCTGTCATTTAGGAAATCTCTCTTAAGTGGCCACTCCCTTGTCTTGGGGGCTGTCCCTGGCTCTAGCCTCAGGCCTTCTCCCCAAGGTTCTCCCAGCTGTTTCCTCAAAGCCCCTCAAATACTGCTGTATTTGTTTGATCTATGTACACACTAGAGAACTTTCTAACATACAGTGTACAAATATACTATTTGTAATTGATTAAGTAGGGCACTTGTGGTCATTTCTGGGAAAGTGCACCATCAGATTCCTCATTGGGAATCTGGGCACGTACCATGACATTGTTTCTATGGGATCAAATGAGATAAATTTGAGACTGCAGCCCTCTGTAGAACTGCAGAGTGCTACCCAGGTTGGATTGCAAAAATGCCCTTTTTCATTGGAGATTGGTTTAGCAATTAGGAGCACAGGCTGTATCCTTGGGCTACACGCTGTGAATTTCAGGTTCTTCACTGGCCAGCTGTGTAGCCTGAGGCAAGTGCCTGAATCTCTCATCTGGAAAAGAGGGTAACAGAATTACCTGCCTAAATTATTGAGAGGATTAAATGAAATAATGGCAGCCTTGTGTCTAACAAAGCATCTGACTCAAAACAAAGGAAGTGCTTAACTCTACCTGAACTGCTAATTACATCATCATCATAATGATCAGATTTAAGTGGCAAAATTTAGTTACAGAGTCTTTTAAGAATGAAAACAGGTTGGATGGAAACTTGGATGTTCAGGATGGATGGTTCGGCTCTCCCCTCACTCACGAGTGCTCAAGTCTGGGTCCCGTGCATGCTGGCAGCCACCCGCATCACTGGTGCGGGTACTTCATCTCCCCAGTGGGCTCCGTGTCCCTCATTTCCCTGTCTTCTCATAGACTTGCTGCTGCTCGCCCGGGCCCCACCCTTTCCCAAGCCGGTCCCTACTTTGTACAGGGTGGACGCTGTAGTGATGGGACTAACAATGCAAAGCCTGGGGACGTGAGTTCAAATAAAGTCCCTGCCACTCCTCCAGTCTCGGTATCCATCTCATGTGAAAATGCCCCTTCCAGCCTCTACTTTGTGTAATACCAGAGAGAATTTAGGCTTGGATCTTAGCAAAAAATGAAGATGAATCTCGCTTGAAGCTTTGAGTATCTTGAGATGCACCATTACCACCTCAATAGGTTGTGACAAAGTGAAAAAAGGAACTGAGGAGAATGACTGGCATTTTTGATTTTTGGCCTTAACCTCACCCTCAGAATAATGAATAGCAATAACATTTATTAAACACCTACTCAGCAGACCCAGCACTTGGTGCTTTACAGATATTGTCTGACTGTATCCTCCAAGCTAGCCTGCAGGGCAAGGGTTATTATCAGTATTTTACAGATGAGAACAGGGAGTTCCAGGAAGGTGAATCACTTGCTTTCTGTCCCACAGAGCAGGGACTGGTGCCTGAACCAAAGCTCTAACCGAAGCAAGTGTTCCAGGTCTCCGTGGGTTTTGGGTTTGGTACTGAGGATTGAATAGGTGAGCAGTGGTGATAAGGCCACTTCGTTTCCCATGCCATGGTGGATGGGGAGGGGTGGGAGAGGGCAGGAAGAAGACAGAGGCTGAAGAGGAGTCCACCCTGCCTCCCAACGGCTGTCTCCCATTGAGCCCACCCTGTAGGAACTTGGGGGTTGACCCAGCTCTGTATCTCTGGAGCACCCCCAGCCCAGCTGTGAGTGGTTAGCAGGTGGGTGTGGGGCTTGCACAGGACCCCTCTGTAGCGGGGTGACAGGGCCTGGAGGGGACACACAGAGCGTGAGGGGCACGGGGGCGGGGGGAGCTGCCTCTGCCTGAGGTCTCTTGTTCCGCACCTTGTTCCATCCGCACCGTCCCAGAACTCACCTTGGCCGTCAGCATCTTTTACTTGGAGGACCACAGCCCTCCCGTTTTACCTGTCTGTTTCCACTCAGGCGCCAGGGGAAGTATTCACACTAGGGCAAGCCAGAGTGAAATTCTGAACTACAGACCATGCTGAAAATCCTTCCTCAGCCTCCTTTGGCTCTTAGAGTCAACCTCGGCTCCTCATCGTGGTCCTCAGGACCATAAGGCGTGGCCCCACCCTGCCTCCCTGGCCGCTCTTCCTCTCCCCTCCTTACCAAGTGGCCACCGTTCGCTCTTCAGCTCCAGTGATAAGGTCACTTCCCCAGGGACACCTTCCGTGTGCTCCCTTCTCCCCAGGCTGTTACATTTTTCTCCCACACATTCTTCCAGCACTCTGACCCTTTGCTCCCCGTCTGTCTGTGTGTATGCTTTTGTTAGTGATGCTGTGTTGACGTTGTCCTCCTCACTAGACTCTGCACCCCTGAGATGGGAAGCTCGGGGCTGCGCTCCACTTGGTATCACTGGCGCCTGCCTTCGTGTCCGGGCAGAGTCTGCGCTGGGAACATTGGTCGTGTGAGTGAGTCACCTGTGAGTCACTGGTGATGCCTGTGCTTTGAAACCCAGGTAGTATGCTATAGAGGTGTGGCCAGACGGAGGCTGCTCAGGTTACCTCAGCCACTTCCCTTCCCCCTCCAGCTGGATAGGTTCTGCTGGGCTCCCTTCTACCCCACCACCAGTGGGAGTGCCGTACGTCTAGAACTTCCTTGATTTCCGTGTCATAGTCTTTGTCTTTTGAGGCCATTCACTTGTCCCAGTGAGGAGCCCATTTACGAAGCACCTGAAGAGTCTGGAACTGCCTTCGCCTCTCCCCTGGCAGGGATAGAAAACCTAGCACATGTAGTAGGTATTCTGGGAACATGTGTTGGATGCTCAGCAGCATGTTTCATTGAATACCCGTTCTTCTTAGCAGTGATTTTTAAAATTGAGATTCAAGTTATATAAAATAAAATAAAACATACATTTTGAGTGATAGAATGATCACTTGTTAGAATGATGGTGCCTTCCACTTAAAAAAATTGAAGCTAGGTGAAGTAGTAATAATTGTAATACATTGGTAAGCTGGGTAATTTTCAATCATAGTAATTTTTTATATACTATCTAATTTCTGTAGTGATATCCTCTTATGTGTCATCTTTTTTTTTTTTTTTTTTTTTGGCTACACTGTATGGCATGCAGAATCTTAGTTCCCTGATCAAGGATTGAACCCATGCTTCTGCAGTGAAAGCAGGGAGTCCTAACCACTGGCCTGCCAGGAGATTCCCATACATTGCCTTATTTAATATTTACTGTAACCCTACAAAGTAATGCTGTCCTCCCATTTCTAGCAAAGAAACAGGGGTCCAGAGAGGTTAAGTGATTTGACCAAAGTCTCAATACATGATAAGTGGAGGCAGGATTAGAAAGCAGCTCTCGTGGCCTCCAAAGCAAATATCACCTGATCTTGTGCATCTTCTTAAAATCCTAAGTAGTAAAGATGTAGTTACAAAGTCCAAAGCCCACTTGTTCTTTGAACCTGGTAAACTGGGCTCTTAATCTCTTAGCTTCCCCTCTTCTCTGCAACCGCCCCCTTTCCTCCTAGATATCCCTGCCTGGGAGATGCATACACAGGCATTGCTACAGAAATGGATCTCTGAGTCAGCCCTGGAAAAAAAGAAACCTCTCTGCTGGTTTTATTTTTCTTGGTTGATTTATTTGACAAGGACCCGCTCTGTACATCATTTTGGAATTTCAAAATCTTTTTTTATCTCCAAAGGTCTCTCTTGAAAAGCCGAAGAAGAAATAAAAGAGAAACGGTGTATGCTACTCCCTGTGCAGTGCTTTCTAAATGCTGAGCTCTGCCTTTTTACTTTATTTTCTGACCCTGAGATCACACAGGTTGCAGAATAGGGCTGAGCAGAGCTAAATCCCTGAGCCTCTTCTGCAGGTAAGAGTCCGATTTGCACTAATCCCCGAAGACACGTCTCTATCACTGTTGTTTGACTTGGCAGGACACCTACGTTGCTAAACCCCACAGAGGAAGAGCGCAGGAATTATTCACTCTCCAGTGGGGCTTCTCTGCTGAGATTAGGTGTGACGACCAGCCAGTGAAAGGAAATGTTCCCAGTTCCAGCTGGCTGCAGATTCAATTACTGCTGGGTTCTTTACCTGGCGGTCCAAGAGGCCCCACTCCGCAGCTTTCAGCAGGGATTCCAGGCCAGGGTTCCTGGGGTCAGCACATCAGCAGCAAGACCATTTACAGAGGCATCCCTCATCCTGGAGCATCTCACAGATAGACTCAGAGCAGGCACCAGGCCTCCCTGGGAACTTTCTCCACTTTAACATGTGTTTCAGCTGTGGGAAAAGCACAGGGGGTGGGATGAGGAACCTCAGGCTCAATTTATAGTTGCCTTTAATAACCCATGCAACTAAATTTATTGGGTCACCATGCCCCTTTGAACTATGGTCTGGAATTTTCCATGCACAATTCTGTTTCTCTGGTGAGAAGCAGACCTTCCCATGCAGGTCTGTTGCATGAACACCCATGCCTTGGCCATTTTGGTTAAGAACCAGCTTTGATCAAGTGTGGGCTGGGGGCTTTACTGTGGTCTTTCACGCTTATGGATGAGAATGACTGAAGCGCTCACGTCCACCCATGTGGATTGCCATGCGTATACCAACTCTACATGTTGTTATTGTTCAGTCGCTAAATATCTATGAACTGCAGCATGCTAGGCTTCCTTCTCCTTCCCTCTCTCCTGGAGTTTGATCAAATTTTCATGTCCATTAAGTGGGTAATGCCATCCAACTATCTCATCCTCTGCCACCCCCTTCTCTTCGGGGACTTGGGTCTGCAGACATCCTTATTCTTTCTCCTAAAGACACTTAAAGCAACGTCCTGCATCATTTTTTTGCAAGCTCCACTTCCCTGAGTGCTTTCTTGTTTTGCTAAGAATAAGTTATGGCATGAACTTGTCAGTTTCCCTAGACCCTTCTAATTGAACCAAGAAGTTCAGGGCTAAAGTGTTTTTTTTCTTTCTTTCTTTGTTTTCTAGTCTCAAGGCCTAGAAATCAGGGAAATAATTTGCTGAGGTTCTGGAACATACACACACACACACACACACACACACACACATACATACACACACACAAATATTTTTCACATCCTGACAAGTCTGATCAAGTGGCATCTGAGATCAATTCTGATAAGCAAATCACTATGAGCACTTACTGTGTGCCGGAGTCTTTGCTACAATGGTGGGAAATAGAATTGAAGACACAGTGGAGTCTTTTGATTTCTGAATGATTATTTTCCTTGCACGAGTGCCAAGGTGTGACAGACATAACATTTTAATTTTCATTTTCATGGATTTTCTTGTGATGTGTGTTAGATAAATACCTCTTCAAATCCATGGCCTTATGGGTAGTTTTGCTTAGAAGGATAAAGAAGCAGGCAGTTAAATAAAATTGAAAAGGTAAGTTAACTTATAGAAATATTGATATATTAATTAAATAATAATGGAGATGAGACCTAGAAATGATAACTAGGTGGTCCATGAGTGATTAGAATCTCAAAGGCTGATATCCTAGATGAATTTAAATATGCATCTCCAAGGAAGCAAGTCAGTTTACTATTCAAGGAGGTAAGCCAAGGGCTTTTGAGAGTTTGACAATACCTGGTCATTAGCTTGCACGGCTTACTGCGCGGCCGAGCCATGATGGGGTTGTAATGAAGCCGCTCTCACACATGTCCTCATGCCCTGCCCGCTGTCCAGGCAGGAGTCACACTGACATGGAGAGCACTTCCCTGCAACCTTGACAGTCAGGATGCAGAGGCCCTTCAGTGGGGAGAAACAAGCTGCCTGTTAGATTCTGCACATCCAGATCACTCTGCCTTGGTGTTGAGAGGGGTTGCTGGGGGCGCAGCAGAAGGCAGATGCAGCACCGTGGCCTGCTGGCTAGACGTCAGAGGAGGGAAGGACAGAGCGAGAAGGATGTCTAGAAGCCTGGGGCCACTGATGTGATGGGCTAGTGACAGCCCATGGCCTGCCACTGCCCCCGCCCCCATCACATGCCCCTCTGAGGAGCTTTAAAAAACCCATTCAGATGTGTAACGCTGTTGAATACAGTGGCTAGCCTGTCTTGGCACCTCTGCGATGACTTATGTGTGGGCTTCATGATTTTCTAAGTGGTCTTCCTGTTGTAGCTCTGGCAGCCCTGAGCAGTGATACCCCGTGTCCGCGACGCCTCCTGTTTGTTGGCGCGCACGTAGTGATGGCCTGGTGAATGGGGAGAAGCAGCCGAGCCGGAAGGGAGTGCTCCTGTCCTGAGCCACGTGTGCTCTGAGTCAGTCATGCAGCTCTCTTTGGTCGCTGAGAGCCAGGGTGGTCAACCCTGATAGGACACAGGTTCACTTCTGCACTTGGGGTCACAGAGCGTTTATGTGTGGTTTCACAAGGAGTGTGGACCCAGCACTGAGGCATCTTTGATAGGGAAAGTGAGTTCTCGTGTCCTGACCCCTCTCGGGGGGGTCCCCTTGGGTTTGGGATCTCAGGAGTCAGCACAAGGGCAAAGCCTGAGGGCATATCATGGGCAAAGTCCTTTGTTCCAAGAAACCAGTTCTTGTTGTTCAGTTGCTAAGTCGTGTCCGACTCTTTGCGACCCATGGACTGCAGCACGCCAGGCTCCTCTGTCCTTCACTGTCTCCTGGAGGTTGCTCAAGTTCATGTCTATTGAATTGGAGATGCTGTCTAACCATCTTATCTTCTTCCTCCCCCTTTTCCTTTTGCCTTCAGTCTTTTCAAGTGAGTCAGATCTGTTGATCAACACACAGATTGGGAGCAGGAAGTTGTGGGTGGCGGGTTGAGGGGTGCAGTGGGTCTGGCCTGCGGGGCCCTGGCTGTTCCCCACTGTTGACACTGCTTTGTGCGCAGTGTGATTTGGAAGAAGGCTTGGGTCTGAAGAGGCAGTTTAGAGAGTGGGCACATGACATGACCATATTTCTCTCCCAAACCCATGTGTTTTATTGTTGTTATTGATTGTTGTTGGAATTGAAAGTATCAGGTACTAGCGTAGTCGTGATATATAAGATGATTAAGGATAAGAAGTCAGTAAAGCCCAAGGGTCACTGCTTTTCCTGGTTGCTGATGCCCCTTCCCAAATGTAACCATTGTCTTATTTCTTTATATGCTTCCAGACAGTATTCTTATACAAACTTATAAAAGTGTGTGTGTGTGTGTGTGTAAAAGAGAGAGAGAGAAAGAGAGAGATCCCCTGCACCAGTCAGAGCTTTATCTGTAGATGGAGAAGATAATCGTTTATTTGGTGTGGTTGAAGGAAGCCAGAAGGTCTCATACCAAAAAAATTATCATCCCAGGCCTGCCACACATCCAAGATCTTTTCTTAACCATTTGAAAATCATTCTTTAGATTTAAAACAATAACTAAGACTATTTTTAGAGTAGTTCTAGGATCACAGCAAAATTGAGGGGAGGGTCCAGAGATTTCCATCTGCTCTCTGCCCCCACACGTGTCTAGCCTCCCCCGCTGTCAGCATCCCTATGGAGCAGCATGGGGCTCCAAGGACAGGGCCAGAGCCGAAGGAGAAAGCCGTGAAGCTGCAGACTCTGCAGTCTAAATGGTGCCAGTTCTGAGGAGGGGAGCTGGGAGATGGCAGGAGCCCCAGGGGCTGGGACAGGAGCCCAGGCTCGTCCTGATTGGCCGTCTGCTGTGTGAGCTGCAAGCGAGCAGACTGTGGCCCAGCACAGAGACCACGGCCTCTGTGTTTGCCTTGACATTTGTCTGCACACAGAGATAGCGAGTCTGTGCCGCTAGAGACTTCTTGCCAACTCGAGGCCTCAAAAGACTCCAGAGAACAACAGAGGAAGAACCACTTAATGATTGCTCACCTGTAATCGCATGCTTTCGTGACAAATGCCTGTCTTTGTGCTGCTTCTGTGATTCCATATTTGAATCTCCATGTTGCAATAAAGGTGTCCCAGAAAGTGTCACCACTTGCTTGTAGCTGAGGCTAAGCTGAGAAGCTCTCCCCCAGGTGGGTCTAGAATCCATCCCACCCCAGTAGGGTAGCCCCTTGATGCATGTCTCAGCCAGACTACCCTCCTCTGGGCAGTGCAGACTGCTCCTGACCATACAGGATGAACAGAGAGCAGGAGAGCAAAAGATCAGTTAAGTCACAGTTGAGGTGAGAGGTGCATTCTGCACCCCAACCAGAATCCTGATCCTGCCATATACTAGTGGTGTGTTAAGTTATATAACAAGTAACTGAAGTTCTCTGAGCCTCAGTTGCTTTTTAATATTTAAAAATTTTTAAATTTTTATTGAAGTCCAGCTGATGTACAATGCTTTGCCAGTCTCTTTGTTGTTCATTTGCTAAGTCATGTCCAACTCTTTTTGACCCCATGGACTGTAGTCCATCAGGCTTCCTTGTCCTCCACCATCTCCTGGAGTTTGCTCAAACTCATGTCCATTGAGTTGGTGATGCTATCCAACCATCTCATCCTCTGCTGCCCCCTTCTCATGCCCTCAATCTTTCCCAACATCAGGTCTTTTCCAGTGAGTCAGCTCTTTGCATCAGGTGGCCAAAGTATTGGAGCATCAGCTTCAGCATCAGTCCTTCCAATAAATATTCAGGGTTGATTTACTTGATTGACTGGCTTGATCTCCTTGCTGTCCAAGGGACTCTCAAGAGTCTTCTCTGGCACCGCAGCTGGAAAGCATCTATTCTTCAGTGCTCAGCCTTCTTTATGATCCAACTCTCACATCTGTATGTGACTACTGGAAAAAACATAGCTTTGACTATGCAGACCTTTGTTGGCAAATCTCTGCTGTATAGCAAAGTGACTCAACTATACACAAATAGACATTTTTAAAAAATATTCTTTTCCATTATGGTTTATTCCAGGAGATTGGATATAGTTTCCTGTGCTATACAGTAGGACCTTATTATTTATCCATTCTACATGAATAATTTGTATCTACCAACCTGATCCTCACTTTTGTCATCTGTAAAATGAGATTAATAATGGTCTGTACCTAACAGTGTTATCCAGAGGATTTGATTAGTTAAAACCTATAAAGCTTTTACCACACTGCTGGTAAACACTCCAGAAAGGTCAGGTAATGTTGCTGTGTTCTTCCGAAACCTTATTCTGCCTCTGTTGTCAGCCTGTGGTCTGGGCTGAAGTGGGTTAGGCCAACCCCTGTGGTCTTTCTGTTCCTCTGCCCATAAACCTCTGCTGGGCAGGGCCTGAGGTTGACCTGATTCCTATCTGCCTGTGTCCCTGGGGAATGTGTCCTCTAGCGGCCCTAGCGTGTTTGCTGATCTACTCAGGAGAGGAATTCAGGGCCCATTCCAATATTTATGTTGGCTTGGGGCCTAATCTTGTCTGTCGTGAACTGTAAGTCCAAGAAGATGGGCCTGATCTAGTTCAAGTGCTCTGCAGGGTGAGTGATAAATACATGCATCTGGGGAGGGTGGCTGGCTTGTGGGGAGGTTCATCTTAGCTTTCCCAATTCATTCCTCAGAGAACATCTTGTTACCTAAAGAATGGCCGATTGGATCGTCATTCTGCCTTCTGTCTTGGGTGCTGGGTTTTTAATAACCTGGCATTAATTGGGCACTAACCAGTTATAAGCTCTGTGCTAACCACTTCCATATGTGTATTCTTGGGTCAGCCTCAGAACCACTTGATGAGTCAGCTTGATTGTTTTTCCTCTTTGCCTAGATGAGGACATGGAGGCCTGGGGATATTAAATCACTCCTCTTAAGGTCTCAGATCTAGTGAGTGCAGAACCAGAATGTAGGCATCAGTCTGCAGAGCTCTAAGCCCTCAGACCTTAGTGTTCTCACCAGATACTGGGGGTGTGGCTGGCCGGTGGGGGTGGGGTGGGGTCTGCAAGTCTGGGACCTTGAGGTGGGGTCTGCAGGTCTGGGGCCTGGGGGTGGGGCCTGCAGGTCTGGGGCCTGGGGGTGGGGTCTGCAGGTCTGGGGCCTGGGGGTGGGGTCTGCAGGTCCGGGGCCTGCGACGCTGCATTTTCACAAGTTCCTAGGTGATGCTGTTGCTTGCTGGTGCTTTGAGCGCTGTGCTTAGTCACGTAGTCTTGTCTGACTCTTTGCGACCCCATGGACTGTAGTCTGCCAGGCTCCTCTGTCCGTGGGGATTCTCCAGGCAAGAATACTGGAATGGGTTGCCATACCCTTCTCTAGGGGATCGTCCTAACCCAGGGATCGAACCCAGGTCTCCTGCATTGCAGGCAGATTCTTTACCATCTGAGCCACCAGGGAAACCCAAGAATACTGGAGTGGGTAGCCTATCCCTTCTCCAGGGGAGCTTTCCGACCCAGAAATCGAACCAGGGTCTCCTGCGTTGCAGGCGGATCTTTTTCCAGCTGAGCTACCTTGGGAAGCCATGCTTTGAGTGACAAGGCATCGAACCAGGAAGCCGCACAGCCTCAGCTTGGTGTGTTCTGTCTTGTTTTGCTGGGCCTAAGGGTTGACCTATTGCACGGTTTGCCTGGCAGCCATCGGCCCACCACTCATGGCAAAGGTGGGGTCATGTGTGGGTTTCAGCAGGTGAGGCAGTAAGTCCTGCGAGGCTTTAGGGCAGAGGTCTCCCACCTCCAGGATCTAATGCCTGATGATCTGAGGTGGAGCTGATGTAATAATAATAGAAATAAAGTGCACAATAAGTGTAATGCACTTGACCATCCTGAAACCATCCCTTCTGTTTTAAATCCATACTACTCGACTAAGAGAGAGGGCCTCTCTGCAGTCCTGGAGGTGTCTGTCTTCCTAGCCTCTGCTGGTTTCCTGGGTTTTGGGTCAAAGAGATGCCACCTGACCTTTATTTTGAACCTGAGCCTCTTTCTCTTCTCGTGCTTCCCATCTCTGATCGTGGTCTCGTTGAGCCTTTCATTCTTCCCAGGATAAGTCCTTTCAGGCATCTTTGACTTCTTCCTTAGCCCCAGCTTTCCTTTGGTTGTTAAGTCCAAAATTGATTCAACCTGTGTAATACCGCTGACATCCATGCCCTCCAAAACTGAAGGGAAATGGACAAAGTCACCTCTTCATAACGTAGGCCATTATTTATTTGATAGCTGATATATGAAGGATCTACTTCATTAAGCTCTCACCACTGTCCACTGAACGGGTTTTATTATTGCCTTTAGTCTGATGGTTGTCAAAAGGGTTCAGAGATTCACTCCAGGTCACCCAGAGAGTAAGTTTTGGCTCCAGGCCTGAACCCAGAGAACCTAAGCTAACAATGTCACTCCTAAGCCCTCTGTGATACTGCAGTATTGCAATGCTCTCCTTTCTCTCAGCCTCCACTGTAGTTAGAGGCATTGCCATCCAACAGGTCTGATCATTGATTTGTTGAAAAGCTACTCTTACTCTCTAGTGTGTCCCAGCACTGTGCTGTGCGCAGTCCTGTCCGACTCTCTGTGACCCTGCGGGTAGCAGCCCACCAGGCTCCTCTGTCCGTGGGGTTTCCCAGGCGAGAGTACTGGAGTGGGCTGCCATCTTCTGCTCCAGGGGGCCCCTGGCCCGACCTAGGGATCGAACCCTCGTCTCCTGTGTCTCCTGCACTGCGGGTGGACTCGTTACCAGCTTAGCCAGCCAGCACAGTGCTAAGCGCTGGTAACACAGCGGAGAGAGACAGCCGTACTCCCTCCACGTACGGGACATCATTTCAGTAGTCACACGGTTGCCACGTGTTAGCCTTGTGACCTTTAGCAGGTTATTTAAACCATGTGACCCATATGGCCCTTAGTTTTCTCATCTGTGAACAAGGATCATTATTGTACCTACCCCACGAGGATGCTGCAACTATCAGACAGCTCATGTATGTAACTCTAGGCCCTGGCACATAGTAGATGGAAAATGATCTTACCTGAAATTTCATGAGGATTAAATCCAGGTTCCTAAGCATCCAAAACCTTGAATGAAGGTTATCCAACACTTTGATTCCAAACAGTCATGGATCGTTGCTTTTCCCAGGCATGACTTGCTTTTTCTGATCCCATGATCCTACGTGAGTGCTCTTTTCTTGTGCTGTTTATAACAGCCTGCCGCTTCTCCAGAGCCTCTTCTCCTACCCAGTCTTCAAAGCCCAACACACATGTTGGCTCTTCTGCTAAGTTTTTACCTGTAAGAACAGCTGGTCCACAGTACCCTTGTCTTCTGGGCTCCCACGTAGCACTGAATCATGCTGCCTGCTGTTTTTGTTTACAAGTCTACCTCCGTTGCTCAATTGTAAGTTTCCTCACTCATTTGGCAAATCCTTCATGAGCACTTATTATGTGGTAGGCATTGTGCTCCCCGTGGTGGTGTGTGAGGGAGGCAGTAACTGTCTTCACACAGTGTACAGTCTAGCACAGCAGTGCCCAGTACAGCGTCCTGCGGCCATGAAGATCTTCTCTTTACTGTCCAGTGTGATAGCCGTTAGCCACTATTCAGTTCATTTCAGTTCAGTTCAGTCGCTCAGTCGTGTCCGACTCTTTGCGACCCCATGAATCGCAGCACGCCAGGCCTCCCTGTCCATCACCAACTCCCGGAGTTCACCCAGACTCGCATCCATTGAGTCAGTGATGCCATCCAGCCATCTCATCCTCTGTCATCCCCTTCTCCTCCTGCCCCCAAATCCCTCCCAGCATCAGAATCTTTTCCAATGAGTCATCTCTTCACATCAGGTGGCCAAAGTATTGGAGTTTCAGCTTTAGCATCAATCCTTCCAAAGAACACCCAGGACTGATCTCCTTTAGAATGGCCTGGTTGGATCTCCTTCAGTTCAATGGACTCCCAAGAGTCTTCTCCAACACCACAGTATGTCAGTGCTATTGAGCACTTAGAATGTCACTAATGTAGCTGAGTGACTATATTTTTATTAAAATATAGTTTATTTACAGCATGTTGTATTAGTTTTAGGTGTACAGCACAGTGATTTATATATATATCTGTGTGTGTGTGTATATATATGTATGTGTGTGTATATATATATATATATATATTCTTTTTCAGGTTCTTTTCCCTTATAAATTATTACAAAATATTGAGTATAGTTCCCTGTGCTAAACAGTAGGTCCTTGTTGGTTATCTCTTTTATATATAGTAGTGTATATATGTTAATCCCAAACTCCTAATTTATCCCTCCACCCCTTTCCCTTTGGTAACCATAAGTTTGGTTTAAAAGTCTGTGAGTCCATTTCTGTTTTTAAAGAACTTCATTTCTATCACTTTTTTAGATTACACATATAAGTGATATCATATGGTATTTATCTTTCTCTGTCTGACTTATTTCACTCTGTAAGACATGCTCTAGGTTCATCCACATCACTACAAATGACTCAGTTCCATTCCTTTTTATGGCTGAGTAATATTCCATTGCATATATGTACCACATCTTCTTTATCTTTTCATCTGTTGATGGACATTTAGGTTGTCCCCATGTCTTACTTACTGTAAATAGCATTGCTATGAACATAGCAGTTCATTTATCTTTTTGAATTATAGTTTTTTCTGGGTTTACAACAGAAAAACAACAGAATGGGAAAACAACAGAATGGGAAAGACTAGAGATCTCTTCAAGAAAATTAGAGATACCAAAGGAACATTTCATGCAAAGATGGGCTCGATAAAGGACAGAAATGGTATGGACCTAACAGAAGCAGAAGATATTAAGAAGAGGTGGCAAGAATACACAGAAGAACTGTACAAAAAAGATCTTCATGACCCAGATAATCACGATGGTGTGATCACTCACCTAGAGGCAGACATCCTGGAATGTGAAGTCAAGTGGGCCTTAGAAAGCATCATGATGAACAAAGCTAGTGGAGGTGATGGAATTCCAGTTGAGCTATTTCAAATCCTGAAAGATGATGCTGTGAAAGTGCTGCACTCAGTATGCCAGCAAATGTGGAAAACTCAGCAGTGGCCACAGGACTGGAAACGTTCAGTTTTCATTCCAATCCCAAAGAAAGGCAATGCCAAAGAATGCTCAAACTACCACACAATTGGACTCATCTCACACGCTAGTAAAGTAATGCTCAAAATTCTCCAAGCCAGGCTTCAGCAATATGTGAACCGTGAACTTCCTGATGTTCAAGCTGGTTTTAGAAAAGGCAGAGGAACCAGAGATCAAATTGCCAACATCTGCTGGATCATGGAAAAAGCACGAGAGTTCCAGAAAAACATCTATTTCTGCTTTATTGACTATGCCAAAGCCTTTGACTGTGTGGATCACAATAAACTGTGGAAAATTCTGAAAGAGATGGGAATACCAGACCACTTAATCTGCCTCTTGAGAAATTTGTATGCAGGTCAGGAAGCAACAGTTAGAACTTGACATGGAACAACAGACTGGTTCCAAATAGGAAAAGGAGTACGTCAAGGCTGTATATTGTCACCCTGCTTATTTAACTTCTATGCAGAGTACATCAAGAGAAACGCTGGACTAGAAGAAACACAAGCTGGAATCAAGACTGCCGGGAGAAATATCAATAACTTCAGATATGCAGATGACACCGCCCTTATGACAGAAAATGAAGAGGAACTAAAAAGCCTCTTGATGAAAGTGAAAGAGGAGAGTGAAAAAGTTGGCTTAAAGCTCAACATTCAGAAAACGAAGATGGCATCTGGTACCATCACTTCACGGGAAATAGATGGGGAAACAGTGGAAACAGTGTCAGACTTTATTTTTCTGGGCTCCAAAATCACTGCAGATGGTGATTGCAGCCATGAAATTAAAAGATGCTTACTCCTTGGAAGGAAAGTTATGACCATCCTAGATAGCATATTGAAAAGCAGAGACATTACTTTGCCAACAAAGGTTCATCTAGTCAAGGCTATGGTTTTTCCTGTGGTCATGTATGGATGTGAGAGTTGGACTGTGAAGAAGGCTGAGTGCCAAAGAATTGATGCTTTTGAACTGTGGTGTTGGAGAAGACTCTTGAGAGTCCCCTGGACTGCAAGGAGATCCAACCAGTCCATTCTGAAGGAGATCAGCCCTGGGATTTCTTTGGAAGGAATGATGCTAAAGCTGAAACTCCAGTACTTTGGCCACCTCATGCGAAGAGTTGACTCATTGGAAAAGACTCTGATGCTGGGAGGGATTGGGGGCAGAAGGAGAAGGGGACAACAGAGGATGAGATGGCTGGATGGCATCACTGACTCGATGGACGTGAGTCTGGGTGAACTCTGGGAGTTGGTAATGGACAGGGAGGCCTGGCGTGCTGCAATTCATGGGGTCACAAAGAGTCGGACACGACTGAGCGACTGATCTGATCTGGGTTTACACTTGTTTTCTATGTCTGTGGGTCTATGTCTATTTTATAAATAAGTTCATTTGTATCTTTTTTTAGATTCCTGAAGTTTTAATTTTGTTTCATTAATGTAAAAAACCACATGGGGCTAGTGGACAGTGCAGTGTAGCAGGAGAGAGCTGTTAATGAAAATCACCAAAAAATCCGTGGGAGACTACAGCTATGGTAAGTGCTAGGAATGGTTGCCTAAAGGCGTAGTGGGGGGATCTGACCTAGTCTTGTGGGTCTGGATCAAGGAGTGCTTTCCAGATGTAGTCACCATTGAGCAAAATCTGGAGCTATTTGAAAGAATATGGGAGGCATGAAGGGCACCGCTGCAGGTATACAAGCAGCACATACAAATGGTCTGTCGTAGAAAAGAGCATGGGCCTGTGAGAGTTCAAGGGCAAACACTATCATTTCTTTTTCTTTGAAGTCTCCAACGCACCTGGCACCATGTTCTGCACGTAGTGGGTGCTACACTGAACTTCAAGTTTGGATATGTCATGCCAGCAACGCACTTCCTATGCAGTCCCACCCATTTCTTCCTCAGAAATGACCCAGCTGGAGAGCCACACAGCAGGAGCTCCCATTCCATCTCTGCTCTGGAGGTTACAGTCATTAAGGGCCTTATCTTGTCTCAAGGAAGTTTCTTTACCACATAAATGGCTGGCCACCTCCCATCTCTCAGGAGGAAACACTGGTAGTTTGAAAGAGATGTGGCCATAGGTAGGAGCTGGAATCACAACAACACCTGTGTGTTATGTCATTTGTTCTTTGGTTCAACAAACACTGGTAAGTACCTACTTCAAGCAGGTCCTCTGCTAGGGGTCGAGGATGCAGTTAAGAACAAGAGAGGTCATGTCCTGACCTCATGGAACTTGCATTGTGGTGGGGACCCCCAGGTCCCACAGGCTGTAGCAGCCAGGGCCACCAGCTCTTCACAGGACCCACAGAGTGTTTGAGGCTGTGTGTCACATTCTCCAGGCTCCCTGCACAACTCAAACATGCTCCCCAAATCCAGTCATGCTCCACTGGGGTCCCAAATGCCTTGGCCCTGGAGTCAAGCCCTAAAGCTGCCAAGGACTTTCTCTGTGGGCTGGGACTTTAGCTGGGACTTTCATGTAATTGCTGTATATTCTCCTCAAGAACTCTGCCCTGCACCCAAGTGGGTAGTGTGTGAACTCCTCAGCGTCATCGTCTTTTCACAGGAAGAAACAAATAGCCCCTTGTTTACACCCAGCTCTCAGCCCCCACACTGATTCTTTACTCACACCCGTGGCTCACGAAAGAGCTTAAACAAAGTTTAGCTCTTCAAGTCTGGGGGAGGGGTGGAAAGTCTAAAATTTTTTTTAACCTACTCAAGGTCTTGTCCAAATGAGTTGTCACCAAAAAATGAAAGCCAGATGTTATTTTAGTGAGAAATAAATATGTGGCCAAGCTGCGGACTGAACCTGAGGTCTCCCTGGATGGTTTCCACGTGTGTCGGTAGCTGGACTCCCAGGTATCGGCAGCTCACAGTCTTTCTCTTGTCTCGCCCCAGGCACAGTGCACATAGATGGCTAATGAGCAATTAACATCCGAGCTGCGCATACCACCAAGGCGCTACCCATCGGCTCATAATTCAGATTCAGACCAGCACTGTGGGCTGCTGAGTGCAGGGTGAGAGGCAGAGACCCATGTCCAGAAAAGGGAAGAAAAGACAAATTCAGACTCAAAGGACTTCTTCCTTCTGCTTCTCAACCTGGGATCTGCTTTTGTTGGGAGCCCTTAAATCCTCACGGGGAACATACTTCAGATAACCATTGAAGGATTACAGATGAGATCAGGGCCTTGGAGCGAAGAGCGACCCTCTGGGGTTTAACGTTACAGTATGTTCTTCCTGAGTCTGATTCAGTGATGAGCTTTTCAGCCGAGGGAAGCGTTTTCGGTAATTGGCCACATCTCGGTAGGAGGACCGCTGAGCTCGCTACTGCTTCTATCAGAGCATTTCTCATCGCTTGGGTTTTTCTCACACTTTTCAAGTTCTAGATACAATCAGTTGTGCACTGGCCTTTGAAGCATGTTGTGCTAGTGTTAGAACGTCCTTGGAGAGCAGAAAAAAGGTGGGAGAGGGAACAAAATGATAGAATGGAGCTCAACGGGTCAGCGGGGCCCAGAGCAGAGATAAACCCTTGGGAAAGAGGAAAGAGGGTCAGACTAGAGACTGTGGGCAAGGGAAGTCGAGGGTCAGGCAGGCAGGTGATCAGAATTAGGGATGTCCAAGTCCTGGAGAAGGGAATGGCAACCCACTCCAGTGTTCTTGCCTAGAGACCCATGGAAGAAGAGCTTGGTGGGCTACAGTCCATGGGATTGCAAGAGTCAGACATAACTGAGCGACTAAACCAGCACCAACCTCAGGCTGAGTGCATGGCAGAACGAGCAAAAGAGAGAGATAGATTCAGGCAAACCACAAAGGCCTGGGGAAGAAGCCCAACCAAGGGGCTAGATTATAGGCATCAGTGAGGGTCTTTAGGGAAGGGGGGGTCTGCCAAGGGCAAAACAGGGCCCCATGTTAGAGGAAGCCTCAGAGAGATTTCCTTTTATGTAAGTTGAAGATAATAGTTCACAGTTCCTAGGGTTATTTTGAGGATAAAATAAATAGATTAACTGTTAAGTGTTTGAATGAGTGGTACTCCATAAATTTGGTTATGATTTTCCAAGCAAAGGTTTAGATATGAAGGGACAAGAAAATTCAGTTCCTAACACATGAGTTGATTACAGCAAAGAAGTTTTTTAAGTTCAATTAGTTTATCCCTTGAAATGTACTGTTTATTTATTTGCATTCCGTCAATCATTCCTTCTTTAGTCAAGAAATTTTTCTTGAGCCCCTCTGATGTGTGAGGCTTCCCTGGTGGCTCAGATGGTAGAGAGTCTGCCTGCCGTGTGGGAGACTAGGGTTTGATCCCTGGTCATGAAGATCCCCTGAAGAAGGGAATGGCCACCAACTCTAGTATTCTTGATTGGAGAATTCCATGGGAAGAGGAGCCTGGTGGGCTACAGTCCATGGAGTGGTAAAGAGCCAGACACGACTGAGTAACTAACACTTTGAGTTTCACTTTTCTGATGTGTGAGGCACTGTTCGAGGCCCAGAGATACAGTGAGGATCTAGGGTAGAAAATGGCAAACCAGGGCCCCCTGGGAGAAATCTGGCTCAGTGCTTGTTTTTGTAAATAAAGTTTTATCGGAACACAGCCATGCTCATTCATTTATGTATTGTGTATGGCTGCATTTAGGCTATACTGGTAAAACTGTGGAGCTGTGTTAGACAGCAGAGTCTGCAAAGCCTAAAGTGATTATCATCTAGCTCTTTGTAGAAAATATTTGCTGAACCTAATTTGGAGAGACCTTTCAGTGTGGCTCTCACTTTCTATTGAAAGAGGCACCTCAGTAGGAAATTGTACTATAGTAAAATAATCAGAGGATTATATACATTAGAAAATAGGATTGGACAGGCTGCTTAGAAGAGATGCCCACTCTGCTGAGACCTGGAGGCTGAAGAGGTGTTAATGAAATAGAGGAGAAGGGTAAAGTGTTCCAGGTTGAGAGAACAACATTAGCAAAGGCTCAGAGGTAAGAGAGAGCAGGGTATGTTCAGGAACTGAATAAAATTCATCATAACTGGAGGGACAGAGGGCAGGTGACATGGAGCTTCACAGGAAGAAATTTTTATGCTTTTCTGAGGGAAGTTGGGCTTCCCAGGCAGCACTAGCAGTGAAGAACCTGCCTGCCAATGTAGAAGACATATGAGATGCTGGTTCGATCCCTGGGCCAGGAAGATAACCTGGAGAAGGGCATGGTAACCTACTCCAGTATCCTTGCCTGGAGAGTCCCATGGACAGAGGAGCCTGGCGGTCCTTAGGGTCACAAAGAACTGGACACAACTGAAGACTTAGCACAAACACACAGAGTGTTGTTAAAAACTTTTCAGCAGGAGAACAACATAAGTAGCCTCGTATTATAAGGAGGTCGGTCCACCTGGAATAAGGAGGCTGAATGTAAGAGCTGACTGGGAGTGGGGATCAAGACTGGAGGCAGGAAGGCAGCGGGGAGCCCATTTCAGTAATGCAGGGGGCAAGCACGGGAGCCTGAGTTACAGATAGTAGTGGAGTCAGGAGAAGAGAGTGCTTTGGAGGTATATTTAAGAGGCAGTGCTCAAAGCACATAGCTATCGATTGTGCATGGTGAGTGTCAGGTGAAAAGGAGCAAAGTGTGAAGAGGGTCACGGCCTGAGATGCGGACCACATGGGCAGGAGCAAGTTTGGGGTGCAGGAAGGTGACTGTACCCACGTTGGACATGCCCATGGGGAGATAAGTTTCACAGTCCAGTTTCCACTCTTCCCATTTTGGCCCCAGATTGATTTTATAGCAAGCCCTATTTATCTCCATCTGTACGTGCCTGATGGTCAGTGTGCCCTGGGGCTTTCCATCCACACCCCTGTGCCCACCTCTCCTTCTCCAAGGGACATGTTTCCGATGCCCTGGTGCCAGGAAATTAACACTCCCCAGCAGCGACCCTCAACCACCAACTGAGCTGGTCTGTGGACATCCAAGTCCCTTGCTGTCCTCCAGGAATGACTCTGAGGGTGTGTTTTGCACTGACTCGCACAGCTGCCCCCGAGAGACTGAGCTCCAGACGCCCCTGGACATAGGTTCCTAAATAAACCTCTCACAGTGGAACCCTTATTTCAGAGTCTACATCCAGCGGAAGCCAACGAAGACAACTATGAGATGTTTATTTAACCAGTCATTTTTGGATACCTGTTGTACGCCAGGCACTGTGACGAACCAGAGGTCCTGGATCTTGCCTTCCCCCTCTCTTCTCTTCCTCACCATGGAAACCTTTAGTGGTTTCTCCTCCATTGTATCCTACACATCAATTCTAGAGTCACCATCAGAACACAGTTCTCATTATAGCCCTTATCAGCTTAAAAACCCACAGTGGCTTTTCTCATGACCAAAAAGCAAGCTTCACACTCCCTAAATGGCCCTTGCAGAGCCCTTGACCAAGCCTGAGTGGTGTTCCTAGCACATTGGGCTGTGGTCCATCCTCTTCCCTGTGTATCCTGGGACCTGGCCCTCCCAGTGTACTGGGCGTGGCCAGGGTGAAGAGCATGTGCTTTGGAGCCAGGAGTCTGACTCTGCTACCTGGTGTCAGTAACAGCGTGACCTTGTGTGTGCTTAAGTCATTCAGTCACATCCGACTCTTTGTGACCCTATATGGACTGTAGCCCGCTAGGCTCCTCAATCTGTGGGATACTCGAGGCAAGAATACTGGAGTGAAAAAAAAAAAAAAGAATACTGGAGTGGGTAGCCACTGTGTCCTTCTCCAGGGGATCTTCCCAACCCAGGGATCTAACCCGAATCTCCTGTGTCTCCTGCATAGCAGGTGGATACTTTACCAGTGAGCCACTGGGGAAGTCCAGTGTGACCTTGGCAGGCTACTTTACCTCCCTGTGCATTGGTTCCGCCTCTGTGAATGAAGAGCAGTGCTTTCTCTCCAGAGGCGCTGTGAGGATCAGGTGGGACAATGCGTAGAAAGCACGTGGAGCGCTGCTGGGTGTGCCATCAGTGCTGAGTCCTCGGGAGCTGTGGACAGTCCACGGCAGGTGCCTGTGCCGTGCTCTGGCTGCACGGCATCCCCGTCTGGTCCTTTAAAGAAACCCCTTCAAGACCCCACTCAAGTATTAACCCCTCAGTGCAGTTTCCCCTCACCAGCAAATCACACCCAAACAAAGGAGTAATTGCTCTCAACTTTTCAGCGCCATGGTATTTTACATGTGTTTTTTGTACTAATGATGCATTATGGTTAATTGAGCATGTGTGCGTGTGTGTTGAATCTTTTCAGAGTGATTCATGTCATTCATTCCACTGCTTTAAGACAAGAGTTGAAGATGTTAGCTACTTGGATATCTGAAGGAAGTGTTTCTTAGGAAGAGAAAAGCAAGAAAAGCCTCCAGGGAGGGTGTACCATGAGAAGTCCCAAGAGCAGCAAGGGAGGCCTTGTGGCTGGAGCAGAGGCAGCAAGTAAGAAATGGAAGGAGGTCAAGACTGGGGGGTGCAGGGAAAAGGGTGTGGACAGAACAAGCATGGGCAGTGACCCATCACAAGGATGTTGACCTTCAGTCTGAGTGAGCTGGGAGCCACTGAAGGGCTCGAGCAAAGGATTGCCTTGGTTAGTGAGGACTGTGAAAGGATCACGGTGGCTGCTGGCAGAGAGCAGGCTGTCGGAGAACCAGGAGTCCAGGCGGGAGACTACTGCAAATCTGAATGCACCTCCTCTCCTCTGCATTTGTCGGTTTTCCCTTCTGTCCTAACCACCCCAGAATATCAGTGGTCACCAAAAATAAACATTTTCTTCACTAACAGGTCATGGTTTGGCTGGGTTTGGCTGATTGCAGCTGATCTCAGCAGGGCTTGGATTCGGGCTGTAGATTGGGTTCAGAGTCTTTCCTGTGATTTCTCGTTCTTGGCTTTGTGGCTCCCAGAGACATATTTCTCTCATGGCAGAAGGAAGAAGAGACGAGGTCCAGCCAAGTCACAGAAGCACATTTTAAGCCTCTGCTCACACCACACCCACCAGCCTTCTATTGGCCAAATCAAGGTACCTGGCCAAGCCCAACATCAGGGGAGTGAGGAAATACACACTGCTCACTTGAATGGGAGATCCTGCAGAGACACTCAGCCAGAGTCTGGGGTGGAAGATTCTAGAATGGAGGAGGGACAGTAGACAAAAAACCGACTTTCCACGTCCTCTCTGTCCCAATACCATCACCCGCTGTCATCAAGTTTCGCTTGTCATCTTTCTGTTTCTCTCATCCATTCCTAACTCAGGTCCCCTTAGGCTCACATACTGCCTCACACAATAGTCTCCTTCATGTTTTTCTTCAGCCAACTCTTATTTCTCCCCCACATCACATTCTGCATGCGCCTGCCTGAGTGTTCTTCCTGCAAGGTCTCTTTACACCCATCCTGCTCAAAAAACGTCAGTGCCCAGTCATTTAGCAACAGGGTCCTCACATGCCAGTAATTTCTGTACCTTCTTCATGGTTTTGGTCAGTCTGTATAACACCTGTACTATTATTATTTAATATTTATTTCACTTCACTTTAAGTCAACTTACTTTTTTTTCCCTAGCCTCACCTTAAATTGTAGTGACCGTGAGAAAATTGTACATTTTTCTGAAAACATAAAAATATATGCCGATTAATATAAACATGCTTGTGTGTTTGCCCTCTAAAGTCACTAGAGATATGATAATTGCTCTCAGGGACCCACTGGCCTCTCAGCCTCTGCTGCTTCATCCCACCTGTCTAACCTTCACTCTCATCTCTACATATTTCCATTGCAGGGACCATGATGGTCTCCTCTCTGTGCACCTGTCATGGCAGAGCGTTTGCCCATAGCCTTGCTCAGACCGCCCTCGGAGCCTAGAAGACTCTGCCCCTTTCTCTCTGCCTGTCTATCCTTCCAGGTCCGTGCCTCCTCCATAAATCCCCTTTCTCCTAGTTAGCTGGCTCTCACTTCCTTCTTCACTTACAACCCATTGCCCGCTCATGCTTTTCTCATCATTTCACAGGTACTAGTCTCACCAGCTTGGCCCACCAGTGCCCCCAAACCTCACATCGCTTGCTCCTGCCTAGTGTCTCTCCATCACTCACCCTGCAGGGGCTCCTCATCCTTCACTCTGCACGTTAAAACAAGTGCTGTTCCCATGGTGTTCCTCTGTAGTGTCTTTGACTGGGCTTGTTCTCTGCCCTTTCTCTGTCTTTCATCCCCTGGTCCATTTCTTCTCTCCTTTCAAGATGCTAATCAAGCATTGCCTCCGCTATGAGGCTGTGAAGACTCCTCCCACAGCTTGCCGTGTGTCCTTCTTCCACAGCACATGGCACATGCCCGTGGTCATCAATGTACTTATCTCCCTTGCCCACTTGACTGACTGTAAGCTCCTTAAGAAGTGGATCTTGCTGGCATTTGTTTCTCAGAGCATGACATAGAATAGGCACTTGGTAAACACTGAATTTCTCAATCAATTTTTGAATTAAAGTAACTTGGAACTTTGCTGTTTTAGCAGGACTATGTGTTCTTTGAGGGCAGAGATCTTGACTTCTCTCTTTTTCCTTCCCCATAATTGCTTGCCTCAGGTAGATAAACAGTAGGTGCTTCTTAAGTTTGAAGTTAGATGAGTTGCCAATGAAATACAGGACGTGGTTGTGGTTGACAGGGAAAATTGGTGACAATTAGGATAACGTAGCAATTCTAAGCTGTTTTAGCCCTGAGCTGATTTTGAACAGCAAATGGATCATGATTTTGATAACTGAAGGCAGCTGGGGCTATGTAGGAGACCTTAACCTTTGCTCATAAATGAAAGGAAAGATGCAGTGCATGTTAGGTACCTAGTCCTGTCCACTCTATATCAGCTCTGCATCTGCTAATGGTGTCAAATTCTATGCAGGATGGAACTGGTATCGTGTGTGTGTGTGTGTGTGTGTGTGTGTGTGTGTGTGTGTGTGTGTGTGTGTAGAAGAGAAAAAGAGAGATAGCAGTCCAGATGCCAACACACCTGGAGTCTATTTGTGAGGATCACTGGTTCAGTCCACAGCTTGGACCATTCATTTATTTCTCACTAAGTGAACATCTGGGATTCAGTTTGAGACGCCAACAAGTTTGGATGGGATCTCAAAGCCGTGGTTGGGAAGGGGGACTGCTCGCCCGAGGTGGGAGTGAGAGAGGTGATCAGGGGCTCTTAAACTATTCTGCAGACTTCAGTTCAAATGCAATAGCCAGAGGGTTGAGAAACCCTTCTCAGGCTGAAAAAGCATTGTAAGAAAGTGGGGAGGAGGATAGTCAAAGGAGATTCAATCCGATCAAAGCAATAATGCAATCTGCAAAGTACCCCCTTTCCCCTTTCACCCTGTTCCCTTTCTACCCCATAGTTTTTAAATGTCCAGGTTTCTACGTTTTCTAGGGAAAAAAAAAGGAAGAAGAAAGGGAAAAAAAAAAAAAACTTGGACTTTAACCAGAAAGGAAATGCTATGAGAAAGTAAAATTCTAATTAGTTATAGATGAAAATTGGTCACAGATAATTACTCAACATTCCTTGGCTCATGCCTGGGAGGGCTTAAAAGATCTTTTTTTGTTGCTAGATATGTAAACATATATCTAGATATGCAGATAAACACACAGAGAAACTCACCGTCATTAACAGATCTTGCCAAGTGCAAGTGTTTAGAACAGAAATGAAAGGGAAATTTGTCATTCACAAGCTAGGAATGTTTGCATCGTGTGCTGTCAGGCCTCTTTTTTCTTTTTCTTTCCTTTTTTTTTTTTCACTTCGAACTTTTCCAAAACAAAAGAAAAGGTCAACGGGTTCAAACAGAATCATTTTAAACAGTGCCCTTCTAGAAAATTTGTGCTGAGTTGTACCTGCCCTTGGTGACATCTACCAGCTTGAGTATTTCTCCTTCAATTTGCATCTGTCATTTTCCTACCTGTGGGTTGAAGGGGTTGGAGACCCAGGTGAAGGGCCTAGAATAATCCAGAGAGAACGTGGAAAATCCGTGGTGAGTGGTGCTCCTGCTATCCTATGTAGAAGGAACTTTGCTACATTGTTTTGGGGATTTTTAGTGTGGGAGGGAATCCCATAGCTACCTAAAGTATTTTCCTCTTAATTCCTAGTAGAAATGGCTCAACATTGGCTACCAGCTGCTCAAGGCATGCTGAATGTCTTTGTGGAGCGTTTTTACAGAACAACACTCACTTCTAAGAAATTCTCAGTCTTCCTTGCCTACCCATCACAGCTCTCTCATATTCATTCCCAGGCAGAACACACAAGAGAGAGTTAGTCTCTGAGGGCCTTCTGCCCTCTTTGTTGTTGTTTTCTAGCAGCCTTGTTTTATTGCCGTAGAAACCTCTCTCTGGTGCCCTGTGTGGCATGGGGACCTCACCTTCACTCAGTTCTGAAACTGCCCTTGCAGGCCCCTCACCCCCCCCGTGCAGTTCAGAGGGACTGGGCCTCCGCTCCTTCCTCTCAGCACCCTCTCTCTCTCTCTTTCTCTCTAAAGCATTTATCTTGGTTATTTATTTGGCCGCCCCAGGTCTTAGCTGCGGCATGCAGGACCATCTTCGGTCTTCGTTGAGGCACATGGGATGGTTACTGTGGCATAGGAAGTCTTAGTTGTGGCATGCAGGATCTGGCTCCCTGGCCAGGGATTGAAACCGTGCCCCCTGCGTTGGGAGTGCAGAGTCTTAGCCACTGGACCACCAGGTAGGTTTCAGGAGCCTCTTTCAAGCGCTGTGGCAAACGTGTTTCATTTGTGCTACTACAATTCCAACCCTCCAGTTACCTGGTTTCAACAAAACAGACCAAGACCCTCTTCTTGGGGGCATTTCATCTACAAATGGGTATTCTAATCAAGATCATCATTACCACTTTCACAGGAAGAAACCAAGAAAAAGAGAGAGGTTCAACCCCAAAGGATACTCAGCTTATTGAGAACTGGACTTAGAATCCAAGTATCCTCAACAAGCTCTCAGAATAAGGAGAATAGAATGAGGATCTTAGGAATCATCTCCTCCAACCCAAAATTGTGTTGATGTAGAAACGCAGCCTCAGAGCAGGGCTGTGGTTCACACAGTCACACAGCTCATAGGGGCAGAGCTCAGACCAGAGCCCGGCTTCCCTAGGTCCCAGTTCCTGGGGCCCTGTCCATGAGTGCCTGATGCTCGTGGCCCAAAATTCACTGGATCCCTCGTCTTCTCACTGTCCCACTGCCCTAGTCTGTTCAGACAGCTGTAATAACATATCAGAGACTGGGTAGCTTATCAGCAACAGTCTTATTTCTCACAGTTCTGGAAGGCCGAGATCGTGCATGTGCACTGCAGTACGCGGCATCTTTACTTGTGGCCTGTGAACTCTTATTTGCAGCGTATGGGACCTCGTTCCCTGACCAGGGGTCGAATCCAGGCCCCCTGCAGTGGGAGCGTGGACTCTTAGCCACTGGACACCAGGGAATTCCCTGGAACCTCTTCTTTGATAAATGCACTGATCCCCTTCATGAAGCCTCTACTCTCATATCCCTGTCAGATTTCCAAGACCCCACCTCCTAATGCTGTCATCTTGGGGGTTAGGATCTCAGCATACAAATCTGGGTGAGGAGGGGACACAAACCCTCAGGCTGTAGTGACCTCCCTTACTTCCTTAACCACTAGGGATGTCATGGCCCGTTTTCCTAATTCTGTAAGCACATCTCCTCCGCTGCCTTCCCAGTCTCATCTTCCACAGACTCTTAGCACCAGACCTGCCCTGCACGGTCCTCTAACCTCCGCCTGGTCTGTTCTTGCCACAGATGTCAGGTCTTTGCCTCTGCCATTGCCATCGCACGTGCACTGGAATCTTCTCTGTTGTCTATTCAGAGCCTCACACTAAAAATTTCCCCCTCATCCCCTGCATCTTTAAGTTATCAAATCATTCTCTTCAGCATAGGAGTATGTTGTAATTTGTCCCATCTTAAAAAATAAAAAGAAAAGCTTTCTTGACTTCCTTTCCCCTCAACCCATTTTCTGTTCCCCTTTGTAGCAAATTATTGTTTTCCCTTGATTTTTCCTCCTCCCACCCTTTCTTGAACCACTGCTGTTTATAGTTCACGCCTAAATCTATACCACGCGGCCCTTTCAAGCCACCGTCTTGCCGGGTCCATGCTGTCCTCCTCTGCCTCTGCCTCTTGCCTGCGTTTGACGGACCGGTGCCTCCCTCCCTCTCCCCCCTCTCCCTCCTTCCCCCCTCCATCCTTGGAAGGCTTGTTCATGTGGCTTCTGCAGTTCCACCTTCTCCTCCTACCACACTGCACTGCTTCCTCCTCCCTCGGTCTCTAATGGATGGTGTGGCCCAGGACTCAGTCCTAGATCCTCTTCCCTTCTTTTTTTCATCTTTCATGGTGGCCTTGGTTCCTGTACTTAAATACAGTCTATTAATACATCTCCATTTTGGTATTATCCCCGAAGCCCAGATTTACATATCCAATTGTCTATTGGGTTTCTCCACATGGATATTTATAAGCCTATCAAATTTAACATGTCCAAATCTGGCCCCTCGCCACACCTGCCCTACCCACAGTCTTCCTCTCTCTCGGGTAACAACAGATCAAACTTTCAGATGCACAGGCCAAAACCTTGGCATCATCCTTCATTATCCTCTCCCAAGCTTTACCTCCAATCCATCAGCAAAGCCTGTCAGTTCCACCTTCAAATGTTTTCATCTTAACACCTCTGCAGCCACCCCCTTGGTAGAGGGTAAAGAGAGTTCCCAGAGAAGGGAGGAGCATGTGCAGAAACCCCGAGACAGGGGAAGATGCAAGACTGGAGTTTCTCAGAAGGGGTGAAGGAGCGATTCTAGTGTCTGGGGAGCTGCCTGCCCCGTGGGCCCCATTATAAAATGGGGTTGAAGAGATCGCTAAGGGGATCTGAGCTCTGGCCACTGCCGAGGGGTCTGGCTGTCTGGAATGGATCTGGCCAGCTCTAGGGATGTGCATGACTTGGTTCATTGCATGTGCATTACGTCTACAGTGTATGTTGTGTGTGTGTGTGTGTGTGTGCGCGCGCGCGCGCGTGTGAGTGTTCATATGCACGTGTAACTATGCATTTTCTCTCACTCTTGACATCTTTTCCTAGCGTCTGAGCCCTCCGTTTTACTGATATAGTTCCATGTCCAGTCTGCTGCTGGCAGATCCCCAGAAACCTCTGCTCATGACTTTAATCCTAGATGAAGCAGCCTTTTTGTTCACAGACCCTTGGAGTTCCCTGCATGGTTCTAGGCAGATATGACTTAAGCCTTGTGGGCTGTCACCCTGGGATAAGATAACCCTCTGAGCCCTTGGCTGCTTCTCTGCAGAGCCAGGAGTATCCACTGCTGCAGATCCAGACTCCTGCCCTTCTTTCCCACTCCCACCTCCCGTCCCCGCCCCCATCTCCCCCACCCCCACCTTCCCCATTTTCTCCTGAAATCAGGGTCTTCTGGAGACAGCGGTATTTGGGCACATGGCAGCAGCTGGGACAGGGGTCAAAGGCAAGTCAGACTCAGGCCACTGATGGATTCTGCTTTGTCCTTAACAACCGTGTTATTGGAGGAAAATTGGTCCAATGTGGAGTGCCATAAAGTTCAAAAAGGGTTGTTTTAGGGTCTTTGTGCCTGTTTACTTTTCATACTGGAGTATTGAATCCTGGGCAAGCCCCAGGGCTGTCTACAGCTGGACAGATGTCTTAGGACAGAGTCACCCACAAGGACAGACAGGGAGCTGAGAATGCCCTTGGGGGGTTTCTGAAGGGACAGACCCTTTTAGATCTGAAAGTGAAATAAGCATACATGGACAAAGCTAGTGGTGGTGATGGAATTCCAGTTGAGCTATTTCAAATCCTGAAAGATGATGCTGTGAAAGTGCTGCACTCAATATGCCAGCAAATTTGGAAAACTCAGCAGTGACCACAGGACTGGAAAAGGTCAGTTTTCATTCCAATCCCAAAGAAAGGCAATGCCAAAGAATGCTCAAACTACCACACAATTGCACTCATCTCACACGCTAGTAATGGAGAAGGCAATGGCACCCCACTCCGGTACTCTTGCCTGGAAAATCCCATGGACGGAGGAGCCTGGAAGGCTGCAGTCCATGGGGTCGCTGAGGGTCAGACACGACTGAGCAACTTCACTTTGACTTTTCACTTTATGCATTGGAGAAGGAAATGGCAACCCACTCCAGTGTTCTTGCCTAGAGAATCCCAGGGACAGCAGAGCCTGGTGGGTTGCTGTCTATGGCGTCACACAGGGTCGGATGCCACTGAAGCGACTTAGCAGCAGCAGTAGCAGCAGCACACGCTAGTAAAGTAATGCTCAAAATTCTCCAAGCCAGACTTCAGTAATACATCAACCATGAACTTCCAGATGTACAAGCTGGTTTTAGAAAAGGCAGAGGAACCAGAGATAAATTGCCAACATCTGCTGGATCATGGAAAAAGCAAGAGAATTCCAGAAAAACATCTATTTCTGCTTTATTGACTATGCCAAAGCCTTTGACTGTGTGGATCACAATAAACTGTGGAAAATTCTGAAAGAGATGGGAATACCAGCCTACCTGACCTGCCTCTTGAGAAACCTGTATTCAGGTCAGGAAGCAACAGTTAGAATTGGACATGGAACAATAGACTGGTTCCAAATAGGAAAAGGAGTATGTCAAGGCTGTATATTGTCACCCTGCTTATTTAACTTATATGCAGAGTACATCATGAGAAATGCTGGGCTGGAAGAAGCACAAGCTGGAATCAAGATCGCTGGGAGAAGTATCAATAACCTCAGATATGCAGATGACACCACCCTTATGGCAGAAAGTGAAGAGGAACTAAAAAGCTTCTTGATGAAAGTGAAAGAGGAGAGTGAAAAAGTTGGCTTAAAGCTCAACATTCAGAAAATGAAGATCATGGCATCTGGTCCCATCACTTCACGGGAAATAGATGGGGAAACAGTGGAAACAGTGTCAGACTTTATTTTTTGGGGCTCCAAAATCACTGTTGATGGTGATTGCAGCCATGAAATTAAAAGATGCTTACTCCTTGGAAGGAAAGTTATGACCAACCTAGATAGCATATTCAAAAGCAGAGACATTACTTTGCCAACAAAGGTTCATCTAGTCAAGGCTATGGTTTTTCCAGTGGTCGTGTATGGGTGTGAGAGTTGGACTGTGAAAAAAGCTGAGCGCCGAAGAATTGATGCTTTTGAACTGTGGTGTTGGAGAAGACTCTTGAGAGTCCCCTGGACTGCAAGGAGATCCAACCAGTCCATCCTAAAGGAGATGAATCCTGGGTGTTCATTGGAAGGACTGATGCTAAAGCTGAAACTCCAGTACTTTGGCCACCTTATGCGAAGAGTTGACTCATTGGAAAAGACTCTGATGCTGGGAGGGATTGGGGGCAGGAGGAGAAGTGGACAACAGAGGATGAGATGGCTGGATGGCATCACTAACTCGATGGACATGAGTTTGAGTGAACTCCGGGAGTTGGTGATGGACAGGGAGGCCTTGTGTGCTGCGATTCATGGGGTCACAGAGTCGGACACGACTGAGTAACTGAACTAACTGACTGGGACAGCTCAGGTTTCTCCTCCCTCCCTGGCCTGGGGGCAGTGGTTTGCTGGGACCCTCAGAGCCTTCTTCTGAAACCAGAGGCCTTGGACAATAAGGCCAAGGACCACAGGGTTAGTTTCCTAGTCTGCTTTGACTCATTTTCTCCTGCAAATGCAAAATGAGTCAATACTCTGTGTATTTACTGGAAGGACTGATGCTGAGGTTGAAGTGCCAATATTTTGGCCACCTAATGTGAATAGCCAACTCATTGGAAAAGACTCTGATACTGGGAAGGATTGAGGACAGGAGGAAAAGGGGATGACAGAGGATGAGATAGTTGGATGGCATCATCAATTCAATGGACATAAGTTTGAGCAAACTCTAGGTGATAGCAGAGGACAGGGGAGCCTGGCATGCTGCAGACCATGAAGTATCAAAAAGTTGGACATGACTTAGTGACTGAACAACAACAACTCCTTGTTACTGGCTCTTTGCTAGAATTGTTGGGAGGCCTTCTGGTCAACCAAGAACCAAAGAGTTAAGGAAGCAGAATGGTGAAGGGATTCTGACACCGGTTTTGGTGTCAGAGAGACTTCTGTCAAAACCTTATCAGCTGTGTGAGTTTAGACAAGCTCCATAACCTCTCTGTCCCTCAGTTTCCTTGTGTAAGATACAGATAATAACAGTGTCGCTTTAAGGATGAAGTAAGATAATGCATTTAAGCATCTCCCACTGTACTTAGCACACTGTAAGGGCCTGGCATTGATAGCAAAAAAAGGAAAGAAGGAAGAACAACAAGATAAAGAGATCATTATTGTCGCTTTGATTCCAAGATGAGTTGGTTATAGTGATAGTTCTCACCAAACACCCAGTGTCCCTGTAGATTTCCTGTCTTCTTTTGCGGTTAGGTGTGGCCATGTGACTAGTTCTGGCCAACAGACTGAGAGAAGTGATGTTAGTTACTAGGAGGTCAAGGAACTGAAGACCTGTTGTAGCTCCTCCCTCCCACTCCTCCCCACCATTCTGTGTTCTCTACAAGATGAAGCAAGTTTTTATGTGAGTGTGAAATCCATGTCTGTTGTGTTAATGCAATGAGATTTTGGAGTTCATTTGTTACTATTAATAGCTTTGCTGACCAATACAGTCATCTATGAAGGAGAAATAAATCTCCCCTATTTCTGACCTCCTGGGGTATCTAGGAATGATAATAATAAAAACAACAGTGGCCCTGCTGCTGCTGCTGCTAAGTCTCTTCAGTCGTGTCCAACTCTGTGCAACCCCACAGATGGCAGCCCACCAGGCTCACCGTCCCTGGGATTCTCCAGGCAAGAACACTGGAGTGGGTTGCCATGTCCTTCTCCAATGCATGAAAGTGAAAAGTCAAAGAGAAGTCGCTCCGTCATTCCCAACTCTTCGCGACCCCACAGACTGGAGCCTACTGGGCTCCTCTGTCCATGGGATTTTCCAGGCAGGAGTACTGGAGTGGGGTGCCATCGCGTTCTCCACAGTGGCCGTAACAGCTGCCATTTAGCGAGCATTCGCGGTACACGGCAAAGCCCATTACAGATGCCTTCTTGGGTATCTCACAAGTTTCAAGTTTTGCTATTACATAATAATTGTGTTCCTAAAATAAACTTAAAGCTATTTTTTTTTAAAAAAGGATTCTCTTAACTCAGTGGGGAAAAAACTGCTTAGGGCAAGAGTTTTAGACTAGGATGACAAAGTTGTTTCTCTTACAGAAATGTCAAAAGTAAAGGTTTTTAATTGCTATTAGGACATTTTGAAGTTACCTACTAAAAAGAACACATTTTCAAAACTGACAGACAGAAGTCAACCTAAATGTCATTGAGCAAATGCTGAATTCCATGGAAGACAAGATTCAGGTCAACTGGCTTCCAAACCATGAAATTAAATTGTGGCTTGGTCCAGGAGTGCTATTAAAAAGGAAGCCCTGTTAGAGCGCAATAAAGCTGCTACCCACCTGTCCACCCCTCCCCACCCCCCACGCAGAATGTCTTTTTAGAGAAAGACATTATTAAAAAAGACGGAAATCCCAGTGGCAGAGAACAGCCAGTCACTAACCAAAGTGGCTCCTGGGTGTTGAAACGGGCGGCCAGCAGGCTTTCCTCTTAGGTATGCAGGGACGTGGCACCCCACTCCAGTACTCCTGCCTGGAAAATCCCATGGACGGAGGAGCCTGGAAGGCTGCAGTCCATGGGGTCACTAAGAGTCGGACACGACTGAACAACTTCACTTTCACTTTTCATTTTCATGCACTGGAGAAGGAAATGGCAACCCACTCCAGTGTTCTTGCCTAGAGAATCCCAGGGACAGGAGAGCCTGGTGGGCTGCCGTCTATGGGATCGCAGAGAGTCGGACACGACTGAAGCGACTTAGCGGCAGCAGCAGCAGTGCAGGGACCCTCTCTGATCCCAGCAGGGCTATAAGCCAGCAGTCAGCACAGTTCAGGTTTCTTGCTGAACTGATCTGGTTACATCCAATTTGCATTATGAAATCTGCATAGCAAGAAAAAACCTGAACTTGATGTGGTGGGCAGGTGAGGAAACCAAGAAAATATGAGGCCATCAGTGGCTACAGTGAATATCTGTGGAAACAAGCCCTATTCAGGCTTCTCTGCTCTTGACTCTGCTGAGGAGTTCCCCTGATATATAGAGTGACATCTGTACATCCTCATGGATGAGAGTGCCACCTCCAAGTTGGGGTTTGAGGCCTCTGAATTTGGTTCTGCCCTTCTTGTGGGTTTTGCCCTTCTTGTAGGTTCTGCCAGGATGTCTCCCCCTCCACTGGGGGAGGCCTGGAGCTTCTGCTCCAAATAGCAAAGCCACTTTGGCCCTTGTTGGTGTTTTTGAAAACACCACAAGACCTGGAAACCATCCAGCCTGCCTAGGAAAGTGCCTGGAGAAGGGGATTCAATTGATTTCATTACTAAAGCCAACAGTCTTGTGACCTTTGGGAATTAGCACACTGACTTCCTTCCTCCCTCGGGCCTCAGCTGAGCAGCTGAACATTCCACACCTCTCGAAGAAACGGGAGGCATCCTGTGGCTGCTGAGCCAGCTTCCTTCTGGCCTGGAGGCCTCTCATCTATCCTGCACCCACTAAGAAGCTGCCCTGGCCCCTTCCTCTCCTGCCTTTCTGCCCAGTAGGTCAGTAGTGAGGCAGCTGACTTTGGAAGCTGAGTCTCCAAGAAGATTCTGGAAGCAGACAGACTCAAGCAATTAGATCTTCTGGGAGTCTTGTTTACCTGCAAACAGGATGATTCCCTTCACCCAGCCTAGAAAAGCTATTGATTTTTCAGGTTCCCTGAATTGACCATTCCCAGTTTATGACTTATTCATGAAATTCAAGAGGCCCTTACTAAAAGCTCCCTTGTATCCCTGGGGTTGTGTTGGCTCACAGTGGGTCACTGAGCAGACATTAGACATATTTCCCACTTAAGGACCTTTAGAACTTAATGGGAAGATGAGACCCACACACGAGGTAATAAGTCATGATAGTCTATAATGAGGGCTAAATTAAATACCATCATTATCCATGGTAGTTAAGAGCACAGGTTTGGCATTAGGTAAATGTGGGTTTAATCCCTGGCTCAGGACGATCCCCTGGAGGAGGAAATGGCAACCCACTCCAGTATCCTTGTCTGGAAAATCCCCTGGACATAGGAGCCTGGCGGGCTACAGTCCAAAGGATCAAAAAGAATCGGACACAACTGAGAGACCAAGTACATACATCTGTGTTCAAGTCCATCACCGTCATTTTGACTGAGTTTGGCTCTGGGCAGGTGGCTTAACCGTCTTAGGCCCTTGTTTTCATTATTACAGGGTGACCACTAGTACTATTCTTGAAGTTATTCTGTGGGGAGTTAAATGGACTGGACATGGAAAGCCCCTCGTACAGAGCCTGACTCGTGGTCTTAGTGTTATTACCAGCTACTGCCACTAGCTGTCAAAAGTATTTGAGGGATCCCAGTAGTTTAGAAATCCTGAATCTGAACACAGTCCCTTCTGTGTGATGGTCCTCCCATCTCTATTTTTTTTAGCACTAATTGGTCGTTTTGATTAATCAGTTACCCAAGTGGGAGCCCCTGGGGCCACTTTTAACCCCTTCACTCCTGTGCCCCTCATATGCATTTACTCACAAAACCCCATGGTTGAGACCTCAGATCTTGCTCTTCCGCTCCAGTGTGACTCCTCCCCTTCCCCAGGGCCTCACACAGCCACAGCAATTACTCAGGAGCCCTCTTAATTGCTCGCCTTGCTTCTGATTCCACCCTCTTTCAAACCAGACTTACTGCTACTCAAGCTGCTGCTGCTAAGTCACTTCAGTCATGTCCGACTCTGTGCGACCCCATAGACGGCAGCCCACCAGGCTCCCCCGTCCCTGGGATTCTCCAGCCAAGAACACTGGAGTGGGTTGCCATTTCCTGGCTCCCCCGTCCCTGGGATTCTCCAGCCAAGAACACTGGAGTGGGTTGCCATTTCCTTCTCCAATGCATGAAAGTGAAAAGTGAAAGTGAAGTCGCTCAGTCGTGTCCGACTCTTAGAGACCTCATGGACTGCAGCCTACCAGGCTCCTCCATCCATGGGATTTTCCAGGCAAGAGTACTGGAGTGGGGTGCCATTGCCTTCTCCGTACTGCTCAAGAGAACTTGTTAAAATCCAAAACAGTTGGTCATTCCCTTGCTCAGACTCCGTCTGTGACTCCCCCTGACTCTGAATACACAGCCAAGCCCAAGTCCTTTCTCATGATCCGCAGGAACCCTCATTGGTATGGCCTCTGCTTAGCCCTAGAGCATCACCACTTGTGTCTCTCGAGCCATCTAGTCCCTGCAGTGCAGCCCTGTTTCCCAAAGGTTGCTCTTCAGTCTCCTGGCCCTCCATGCACATACTGCTGTCAAAGCCTAGAACCCGTTGTCCCTGTCTCCTGAAGAGTCAAAATTATGCTTCAAACAGGCAAATAAGTAAACAAAAACTCCAGACCAGTTTCTTCAGGAAGCCTTCCTGTCCCAGGTCTGGGTTAGCTGCTCCTCCTCGTGCGCCCCCACGATAGCTTTGCTCACAAGATTGTGCTACAGAGTTTTGTTTCCATGTCAGTCTCCTTCGCTAGCATCTGACATCCTTCTTCATCTACATCTTATTCATGCAGATACAGGAAGGGACCGTATCTTAATCATCTTTGTATGTTCATATTGAAAAATGGCTGGGAAGATGGATGGGTGGATAGATGGATGGACGGATGGACAGACATAGGGGTAGAGGGTGGTTTTGTGAATGGATAAATTAGTGGTTGGATGGGTTTAATGGACAGACAAATGAAAGAATTCAATAAGGTGGAAAAAATCTCTAATTAGATCTTACGCCCAGGTTCCTCCAAGAAGGCCATCAGTGATACCACAAAGCCAAGACTCTGTCTCTTGGGGCTTCACAGTTCAGGCTGAAAAACAGAATGACCTTGCAGCTGGCAGCCCGTGGACTTCTTGACCCTGATGCTCCGACTGTTCCAGCAGGAAAGCTAAAAAGGAGAGTTGATCTTACAGGAAGAGAAGACATCCAGGTGGACTTGACTTATCACTGGCCAGGCCCATGTCTTGTCTGTTGACCTCCTCAGGCCTGCCCTCATGTGGGTCCCATTCGGTCCTTTTTTCCATGCAGGCATCACAGGTTTATTTCCAATTTGAACTGTGGCAGATTTCTACCTCTGGATCCAGGTGACAGAGCAGCAGATGGCGTGAGTGATGGAGGGCACGGAGGCCAATAGCCGCTGTCTGCAGCCCAGCGCTTATCTGTCCCTCTGGCAGGAGAAAGACCTGTTTCCCTCTGTTCATTTTCCTGTTCAGGAGCTGCTCTTAAAGCAGCCACGTGAGAAGTGCACCTTATGCAGCCTGGAGGCTTCATCAGCTCTTCAAGTAAGACCTTTCGGACCAACTCGGATCTCTAAATAAGAATGAATAAATCCCAGGATGGGATGAACTAGAAATGTATCAAGCGCCCCTCGATAACAGAGAAACGGCGTGCGGCCCGCCCAAGCCAAAGCAGAAAGACCCTGAGGCTTTTAAAGGAAGGAGAGCCCAGCCCAACCGCCCTGGAATCCTCATTCAGGGTTTACGAAGCAGCAGGCAGCACACAATTGGCTAAATTTGGTTGTGTTTTTATTTTTGTCCGGCTGCAAATACCAGCAAAGAACTGAAAATGATTCCTTCCCTTCCTGGAGCCTCAGAGCCAAGCTGGTTTTATTTTTAGCTTCAACTCTGGTTTTGAGCTTTGAGCACACTCAATACCCTCCTTACTGCAGGCTGTGGTGGGCCAGATTTCAGGACTTTTGCCTGGATGGGAGCATTGGCTGTCTGGGTGTAACTCTCACCAGGCTTTGTGCAGCTGTGGATGTAGAGGAGGGTTCCAGACAGACCTACCTGGAGGCCCACTGCTGGCCTCGGGGACCCAAGAGCATCCTTCTCAGGGAGGGAAGTGTCCTCAGGGCGGATGGTGGTCTGGGCAGGGGCGGAGGAGGTGGCCACCCTGGATGAAAGGAAGCAGAGCCAAAAAGACAAGAAGGGGAGAAAAGGGTGGGAGTGGGGGGAAGGGAGCTGTTACTGATAGAGAGGCTTCCAGTAACCCCAGTGGTTTAGAACCAGGCTCTGGAGGCAGACCTCTGGGGTCAACATCCTGCCTCCGCGATTTCCTATCACAGTGGCCTTGCAGAATGGGCTTCACCTCTCCATTTGTTGACATCCTTTATCTATCTATCTGTCTGGCTTCCCTGGTAGCCCAGCTGGTAAAGAATCTGCCTGCAATGGAGGAGTCCTCGCTTCGGGATAGCTGGGTTGGGAGGATTCGCTGGAGAAGGGATAAGCTACTCACTGCAGTATTCTTGGGCTTCCCTGGTGGCTCAGCTGGTAAATAATCCGCCTGCAATGTGGGAGACCTGAGTTTGAACCCTGGATTGGGAAGATCTCCTGGAGAAGGGGAGGGCTACCCACTCCAGTATTCTGGCCTGGAGAAGTCCACAGAGTCTTTCTGTTTATTTATTGTTGACTGTGTGCAGGCTTACTCTAGGTGCTTAAAGTCGGGGCTGCTCTCAAGTCGCAGTGTGTGGGCTTTTCGCTGCAGGGGCTTTTCTTTTTGCAGCTCATGGGCTTAGGTGTCTTGTAGCATGTGGAGTCTTCCTCGAGCAGGGATCAAACCTGTGTCCTGTGCATTGGCAGGTGGATTCTTAACCACTGGGCCACCAGGGAAGTTCCTTGATATCCTTTATCCATAAGACGCTGGTGGTAATGACCCCAGTCTCTGAGCTGCACTACCCCAGATCCTACCCTTCCAGCACGTAGTGCAGTGTCTCACACAGAGTTATAAAGCAGCTCATTTCGATGATGCCGTGCGCTCACTGCAGTGCTAGATGCTTTTACTTACAGCTCATTTCGATGATGCCATGCGCTCACCGCAGTGCTAGATGCTTTTACTTACACTGTGTCAAGCTTTACTCTAACCTACTGAGTAGAGTTATTTTGCAGGTGGAAAACTGAGGCTTAAGTAGCGAGGTAACTTCCCCAAGGTCCTATGGCAAGAACACAATACAGCCAGACCTGAACCTAGTCTGGCTGATCCCAGAGTCAAAGCACCACACCTTCTCCGGGACCAGTGCTCTTCCGTGTTCAGTTCAGTTCAGTGGCTCAGTTATGTCTGACTCTTTTCAACCCCATGGACTGTGGCACACCAGGCTTCCCTGTCCATCACCATCTCCTGGAGCTTGTTCAAACTCATGTCCATTGAGTTGATGACGCCATCCAACCATCTCATCCTCTGTTGTCCCCTTCTCCAGCCTTCAACCTTTCCCAGCATCTAGGTCTTTTCCAATGAGTCAGCTCTTCTCATCAGGTGGCCAAAGTATTGAAGTTTCAGCTTCAGCATCAGTCCTTCTAGTGGATATTCAGTACTAATTTCCTTTAGTATTGACTGGTGTTGGTCTCCTTGCAGTCCAAGAGACTCTCAAGAGTCTTCTCCAACACCACAGTTCAAAAGCATCAATTTTTTCTTTGCTCAGCTTTCTTTCTTCATAGTCCAGCTTTCACATCCAGACATGACTACTGGAAAAAACAGAGCTTTGATTAGATGGACCTTTGTTAGCAAAGTAGTGTCTCTGCTTTTTAATATGCTGTCTAGTTTGGTCATAGCTTTTCTCCCAAGGAGCAAGTGTCTTTTAATTTCATGGCTGCAGTGATTTTGGAACCCCCCAAAATAAAGTCTGTCACTGTTTCCATTGTTTCCCATCTATTTGCCATGAAGTGATGGGACCATATGCCATGATGTTAGTTCTCTGAATGTTGAATTTAAGCCAACTTTTTCGCTCTCCTCTTTTTCTTTCATCAAGAGGCTCTTTAGTTCTTCTTCGCTTTCTGCCATAAGGGTTGTGTCATCTGTATATCTGAGGTTATTGATATTTCTCCCAGTAATCTTGATTCCAGTTTGTGCTTCATCCAGCCCAGCATTTCATATGATGTACTCTGCATATAAGTTAAATAAGCAGGGTGACAATATACAACCTTGACAATATACTGCTTTTCCTATTTGGAACCAATCTGTTGTTCCATGTCCAGTTCTAACTGTTGCTTCTTGACCTGCATACAGATTTCTCAGGAGGCAGGTCAGGTGATCTGGTATTCCCATGTCTTGAAGAATTTTCCACAGTGTGTTGTGAGCCACACAGTCAAAGGCTTTGGTGTAGTCAGTAAAGCAGAAGTAGATGTTTTTCTGGAACTCTTGCTTTTTTGATGATCCAGCGGATGTTGGCAATTTGATCTCTGGTTTCTCTACCTTGTCTAAATCCAGGTTGCACATCTGAAAGTTCATGGTTCACGTACTGTTGAAGCCTGGCTTAGAGAATATTGAGCATTACTTTGCTAGCATGTGAGATGAGTGCAATTGTGTGGTAGTTTGAGCATTCTTTGACATTGCCTTCCTTTGGAATTGGAATGAAAACTGACCTTTCTCAGTCCTGTGGCCACTGCTGAGTTTTCCAAATTTGCTGGCATATTGAATGCAGCACTTTCAAAGCATCATCTTTTAGGATATGAAATAGCTCAACTGGAATTCCATCACCTCCACTAGCATTGTTCATAGTGATGCTTCCTAAGGCCGACTTGACTTCACATTCCAGGATATCTGGCTGTAGGTGAGTGATCACACCACTGTGATTATCTGGGTCATGAAGCTCTTTTTTGTACAGTTCTTCTGTGTATTCTTGCCACCTCTTCTTAATATCTTCTGCTTCTGTTAGGTCCCTACCATTTCTGTCCTTTATTGAGCCCATCTTTGCATGAAATGTTCCCTTGGTATCTCTAATTTTCTTGAAGAGATCTCTAATTTTTCCCATTCTAATGTTTTTCTCTATTCTTTGCATTGATCACCAATTAAGGCTTTCTTATCTCTCCTTGCTATTCTTTGGAACTGTGTATTCAAATGGGTATATCTTTCCTTTTCTCCTTTGCCTTTAGCTTCTCTCCTTCTCTCAGCTATTTGTAAGGCCTCCTCAGACAACCATTTTGCCTTTTTACACTTCTTTTTCTTGGGAATGGTCTTGATCACTGCCTCCTGTACAGTGTCACGAACCTCTGTCCATAGTTCTTCAGGCACTCTCTATCAGATCTAATCCCTTGAATCTGTTTGTCATTTCCACTGTATAATCATAAGGGATTTGAGTTAGGTCATACCTGAATGGTCTAATGGTTTTCCCTGCTTTCTTCAGCTTAAGTCTGAATTTGGCAATAAGGAGTTCATGATCTGAGCCACAGTCAGCTCCCGTTCTTGTATTTGCCGCCTGTATAGAGCTTCTCCATATTTGGCAGCAAAGAATATAATCAATCTGATTTCAGTGTTGACCATCTGGTGATGTCCATGTGTAGAGTCTTCTCTTATGTTTTTGGAAGAGGGTGTTTGCTGTGACCAGTGCATTCTCTTGGCAAAACTCTGTTAGCCTTTGCCCTGCTTCATTTTGTACTCCAAAGCCAAATTTGCCTTTACTCCAGGTATCTCCTGACTTCCTGCTTTTGCATTCCAGTCCCCTCTAATGAAAAGGACATCTTTTTTGGGTGTTACTTCTACAAGGTCTTGTAGGTCTTCATAGAACCGTTCAACTGCAGCTCCTTCAGCATTTTGATTGGGGCATAGACTTGGATTACTGTGATATTGAATGGTTTGTCTTAGAAATGAACAGAGATCATTCTGTCATTTTTGAGATTGCATCCAAGTACCGCATTTCAGACTCTTTTGCTGACTGTGAGGGCTACTCCGTTTCTTCTAAGGGATTCTTCCCCATAAGAATCCATATAAGAAAGTGGCTTATCACAGACAGAGGGGTCTGACAGGCTGCAGTCCTTGGGGTCACAGAGCATACACGCACACACGCTCAGTTACCACTGGCTGTGCGGGAGCTGCCGTAGACCCCCTCTCCCCGTCCTGTCCTCTGGGGCGCCCCCTTCCCCCCACTTTAGTGACAGCAGCACACAGAGCAGGTACTGGGAGTGATGAGACAGCAAGTACAGCAGGATGGGGCCGCCAGGGACACGGCGAGGGGCGGTGCGGTGCTGTCTTCTCACGCGCACAGGCTTCGGCTCCGCATGATGGTAAAGCTCCGGGGATCTGTTGCACGACGATGTGAACATACTTCGCTTAAAAATGGTTAAGATGGTCAGTTCTATGTTAAGGCTTTTCTTATAAGCTCTGTTTTTAAAAATGGAGAGAGCACAGGGAGTGAGGTGGAGCAGGGAGCTTGAGCTCGCTTGCCCCACTTGCCAGCCTTCCCTCTGGCTTCCTTCCAGTCAACAGTGTCACCAGCAGAGTGTGCTTGGTCCACACTTGCCTGCACTCGGTGTGCACCCCTTCAGGGCTGAGCCACACGCTTCTCACCAGAACCTCATTCCTTGAGGTCGTAAATGCTTCTCCCCCACATGCTTTGCCCTTGTAAACTCCCTTCTGGTGTCCTGTGCCTCTCAAGTTTTATCTGTTGACCTGGAATAAAAAAGGGCAAATAACAATATCCTCCCCCCACCCCCCGGAATCATAGCTGCTTGGAGCACTATGAGAGTGTGGGCTTTGGGGCCAGAAGCTGGGAAGTTCACCTTTTCTTCTCTTCAGTTCACTTAGCTCTAAGATGGAATAACATGGTTATTCTACATAGCCAAACATGCATAGTTTAAGCAGAGAGGTTCAGCCATCTGTAAACTGGTCTTTGCACTGGGAGACTCTTGGGAGTAAGAATCTGAGGACTCTGAGGAGATCTGGGGACACTGGTTTGGGCTTCAGTGATTAGGCTGCATAATGACATTTGCTGACAAAGGTCCATCTAGTCAAAGCTATGGTTTTTCCAGTAGTCATGTATGGATGTGAGAGTTCGACTATAAAGAAAGTTGAGTGAAGAAGAATTGATGCTTTTGAACTGTGGTGTTGGAGAAGACTCTTGAGAGTCCCTTGGGCAGCAAGGAGATGCAACCAGTCAATCCTAAAGGAAATCAATCCTGAATATCCACTGGAAGGACTGATGCTGAAGCTGAAACTCTAATACTTTGACCACCTGATACGAAGAACTGACTCACTGGAAAAGACCCTGATGCTGGGAAAGATTAAAGGCAGGAGGAGAAGGGGATGTCAGAGGATGAGATGGTTGGATGGCATCACCGACTTGATACACATGAGTTTGAGTAAACTCTGGGAGTTGGTGATGGACAGGGAAGCCTGGCGTGCTACAGTCCATGGGGTCACAAAGAGTCAGACACGAATGAGCGACTGAACTGAACCCAATGAGATTTGGATAGAGAGGCCTGGGGGTGAGCATGGAGTATGCCTGCGTGCCAGGTCACTTCAGTCATGTCCTACTCTTTGTGACTCCATGGACTATAAACTGCCAGGCTCCTCTGTCCATGATATTCTCCAGGCAAGAATACTGGAGTGGCTTGCCATGCCCTCCTCCAGAGGATCCTCCAGAGGATCTTCCCGACCCAGGGATCGAACCCGAGTCTCTTACGTCTCCTGCACTAGCGTCATCTGGGAAGCCCCAAGCATGGGGCAGGCTTTCCCTTCTGGCCTCACACTCCCGGGAAAGCAGCCTTCATGGGGGCAGCAGCAGTGACTCACCATCCCTTGGAAGCTCAGGTGGCCTTCTTTGCTGTGGGTTTTAGCGTGGACCATTCTCAGGACAGAGTCTGGGTCTGCTGCTGCCATCTGCCATGGGCTGTCCCTCCTGGACTGGCCTTCCGCCCCACTGCCCACCTAGACAGTGGCCGGCTTCCCTGTTGGGCACAGTGGGGACAGCACCCAGGGCCAACATCGCTTTTAAGGGACCCATGAAGATGGTTTAATTTCTTTGAAAATTAAAAGAAAAAAAGTGAGTGTTTAGGTCAAGTAGATGTTATATAATCTTAATGTATTTGTTTTAATACCAGCATAGTTATACAATGGGCTTCCCTGATAGCTCAGTTGGTAAAGAATCCACCTGCAATGTAGGAGACCCTGGTTTGATTCCTGGGTTGGGAAGATCCCCTGGAGAGGGAATGGGTGCACATTCCAGTATTCTGGCCTGGAGAATTCCATGGACTGTATAGTCCACGGGGTAGCAGAATCAGACACAACTGAGCGACTTTCACTTTCATAGTTATACAATATAATATTTAATTTTTTAAACAGAGGAAGGTGCCCACAAAGGCAAAAGTACCGAGGGCCCATTTTGGCCCTTGAACCCACGGTGATGTGCCCACTCTCTTCTCTGCTCCTATAATGGGGGCTGTCTGTCCTCCCCACCCCCACCACCCATTTAGAATCTGGAATATTCTCTCTGGCATTTTATTTATTTTTAGGGACCCATTTCACGTGCCCGTCCCATCAGCTGGCAATAGCTACTTAGAGCAGGCAATTGGTGAGACGAGTTCAAAAGCCTGTCTGAGGTTCCTGGGAAAGAATGTTGTTGTCCTCACTGAGTGTCGTCTCTCTGAGGCTCGGGACGGGGGAGAGACAGCAAGCACATTGTGTTCCTGCTCTCCATGCACCTTTGCCTTTTATCCCCCACCGGACTCCACATTTTGCAAGATAGAATATGCCTTCCACGTGCTGAGCATCCCATGATGAAAGATCTAGAAGCCTTTAAGACCTGTTGATGGATTGATTGAGGAGGGTCTGTGACTACCCTTGATCCCGTTTCCTGTCCTCTTGACATCTCTTCATTTTCTTTTTCTTTTCCCCTTTCAGGCGCCTGAACAAGAATAAGCTGCAGGTCCTCCCAGAGCTGCTTTTCCAGAGCAACCTGAAGCTCACCAGACTGTGAGTAGAGTGAACTTGCTTTCTCTGCCTTGGGTCTTGCCTGCATTTGCTGATGCAGAGGATGTGGCTGCCTTAGCGCGGGGAGCCCTGACCACGTGGAGCGTGGCAGTGAGTCCGCACGTGTGGGCATCCGGAGTCCGGATTCAGCACGGGGGTCCCTGTGCTCCCCTCCAGCCCACCTTTTCTGCTCCCTTCCTTCAGAGAGTCACTGAAGTGGCCGGTGAGAGCTGTGGACTTAGGCTAGTGCGTGTCTCCTTTACATGGAGGGAGGAAATCCATCCTTTCACCTGGGTCTGAATGTACCTCAGGGAAATGCCCCGAGGGGGGCTTGGAGGTGAGTTGGTTCACACAAGACAGTCTCAGAGGGCAGTGGTTTGGATTAAACCTGTCAACCTCACCTCCTTGCTGGCTAGAAGGGTTCCTGCCCTGTGCCTGCTTCCTCCCACTGCCCGTCCGGGAACTCTGGATCTGGAGGTCTGTGATTTGTGTGGGAAAGGAAGAAAAACCTTGAATTTTGCTTTCTCTTTGGGATGGTCCAGGATATAATGAAGCGGGGAGACTTGGAGATGTCTTTGTGTATTTATTTAGCATGAGAGTTTGGATACTCAAGAACTGGAGAAACACATCCGGATGGAAAGTGTGATTCATGGACTGGGGGTGTTAGGCAAGTGCTGATTGCCGACAGAATAGCTTCAGGACTGTATCTGAAAGTCCTACTGGCGGTGACTAGTGTATATTATGGGGTGAATTGCTTGCCCAAGGCTTAACTTTCTGGTTGGAGCAACAAGTGTCTGGCTGCTTAGCAATCAGGCAGCAAGATTTACAACGTGGCTGGGAGGACTGTGACGTTACTGGAGAGGTTTCTGCATGGTGGCCACCATTCCCATTCCAATGGCCATGTTAATACCTACGCACGCGGTCCACTGGTGCATGTAGGCTCCGGGATAAATTGGGAAATATGAAACACATGTTTGCATGTGCACTTAAGAATGAGTTCTGAATTAGGAAATTGTATCTCTGTCTGTACACACAGCGAGAGACTATAGTCACTCAGTGCTGCGGTGGTCTTGCTTGCCTTCTCTTGGGTGCACCTGGACTTTGTCACAGTCTTCTCTGGCTGGTACTCCCTTTCTCTTGCTCAGTCCACCCGACTGACTGTACTAAATGTGGGAAAGAGTACGCCTCCCTTCCACTCTTCCACTCTTCATCCACCTTGATGGATGTGAGGGTGGATGAAGTGCAGTGTGTATCTGGCAGAGCTGAATAAGCAGTACCAAATGGGCAGATGGGGGAACCACTCTGGTTTTTCCCTTCCCCTTCCCTGGAGAGTTCTTTCCTTAAACACTCGCTTAATAGCCGACTCTCCAGCCAGCCCTACCTTGTGCCTTTCAGCCTGCCTTTAACTAAACCGTACAGACTGTGTGCCGTCCACCTGGGCTCTCAGCATCACTTTCCAGCAAACAGAAGGTGCCTGTGGGGCTGGGCTGCCAGGCAGCTTTGAGCAGGCGGGGTCTGAGGGTCCCGCTGCTGCAGGAGGTTGGGGGAGGGGTGGGTTCCTGCTCCGCGAAGACATCAGCGGATGCCCATTTTAGGCGGAGCTGATCTTGATCTGGGCAGAGGAGGCGTTTCAGGCTGTGGTAACAGGTCTCTGAGATGCAGGGTGCAGGCCCAGCCAGGCAGCACAGGGGCGTGGGGAGTCCAGTGTGGCGGCCTCATGGCCGCTTTCTGACTGAGAGAGGTCAGGAGAGCCACAGGTCGTCTGTGCCTGTGTCCTCATCAGGAAATGATGAGAGGCCCCCTCTTCCGTTCATGTACCTCACCAAGGAGCTCTCTGAACCCAAAGAGATTACGCTGTGCCTGCATTTTCTGGGTTTAAAGTGCTCTGCACACATAATCAGCGTAGATAACTATTGTTACTCCTGCAACTCCCATCTTCACAACTTGTTTCTAATCTCCTTTCATGGGAGGCTTGAAGAGACGAGGAGCTGCCATCAGAGCTGTGATCTGTTACATGGAGCTTTTGCTTCAAGCCAGAGAGCAGCGGTTGGAAAGGTCCATTCCTCTCCAGGCTCCTGGCCAGGCCCAGTGTGACACACAGAGGCACTCAGGAGTGGGTGGATAGATGATACAGGCCTTAGGTTATGAGCAGTGCACTCAGGGAGCTTTGAATCTTTTATCCATCATTCATTCAGGAAGCTTCTCCCAGGTGCCTGGCCTCTGTGCTGGGTGTAGAGCTGCAGACATGAAGGATGCCCTGTACCCACCCCGTCAGGACACTCTCTGAATAGCTGCCAAAGAGCTGAGAGCTAAATGTATATATTTTTCATTGAAGCAGCTTTATTAACCTGGGTTTTGGCTATAATCAGCAATCCCTTTTTCTCTCTGGGCTTGGTCTTTGATTTTTCTTAATGGCCCTCTTGTGTCTTTGTCTTATTTTGTCAGCCACTCCAGGGCCTTTTTGGAAGTAAGCAGGGTGCAAATTAGAAATCAATAAATGTGCAATCATGAGTGTGTATACATATGCCACTGGCTCTGTTTTAAAAGAGCACTGAATCTCAATAGACGCAGCGAGCCATTTTCCAAGGAATGCTAAATGGGGCTGCTGGGTGGCTGTCTCCTCCACAGCCTGCCATGAGGTTTAAGCAGCAATTCAACACACCTTCTCTTACTAGATCCGTAGACAAAAACTGCTTCATATTCAATGATTATCTAAAAAACACCTTTTGGAAAAGCTATGGTCATATTTTAAGACATGTAGTGATGGGAAAGGGAAATGTTATTCATTGGGAACCAGTGTTATTCTAATATTGCTACTAACCAGTGACAGACATGGAGAAGGCCATAGCACCCACTCCAGTGCTTCTGCCTGGAAAATCCCACGGACAGAGGAGCCCGGTAGGCTGCAGTCCATGGGGTCGCTGAGTCAGACACGACTGAGTGACTTCACTTTCACTTTTCACTTTCATGCACTGGGGAAGGAAATGGCAACCCACTCCAGTGTTCTTGCCTGGAGAATCCCAGGGACGGGGGAGCCTGGTGGGCTGCCGTCTATGGGGTCGCACAGAGTCAGACATGACTGAAGCGACTTAGCAGCAGCAGTGACAGAAGTGTGACTAAGATCAGTCTAACCCAAAGGGGAAGTGCATCAGTTCACGTGCGTGAGAAGGCCAGTGGTTGCTATGGTTGGCTGGCTTTATGTATTATTTTTATTTTCTTGAATAATTCTATGTATTTATTTTTGGTTGTGCTGGATCTTCACAGCTGAACAGGCTTTTCCTTAGTTGCGGCAAGTAGGGGCTACTCTCTGGTTGCAGTGTGCAGGCTCCTCATGGCAGTAGATTTCTTTGTTGTGGCGCACAGGCTCTAGGGCATGCAGGTCTCAGTCGTCTTGGCTTGCAGTCTCTAGAGCACAGGCTCAATAGTTGTGATGCACAAGCTTAGTTGCTCTGGGTCATGTGGGATCTTCCCAGTCAGGGTTCGAACCTGTGTCTTCTGCATTGGCAGGCAGACTCTTTATCACTGAGCTACCAGGGAAGCCCCTGTGACTGGGTTTAGAAACCTCTGGATCCAGGGGCATGGTGGTGTCATCAGGACTTCATCTCACTCCCTCCAGCCCTTGGAAGTGTGCACGGGATGGCAGACAGCAGCAGGAGACTCAGAGGGAAGTAACCTAGCAACCAGGGTGGAGAGGGTGTCACTGACGACAGACATGCAAAAAAGAACTGAGAGTCAGTTGCTTACCTTGGTCACAACTCCAACTCTGAGCAGGTGACTGTGGCTGGTAAGATGATGTCCTCCGATTAACCAGTTTTTTGGCGATGATGGTGTGGGTCCTGGGAATGGATTTCCCAAAGAAAAGAGTAATTCTGTTATCAGAAGACAGAGCGAGAGACCCCCGAACTTAAACATCTGATGTCTACAAGTTTGTTGAGCATCTAGTCTGTGCAGTTCCCTGCGCTTCCACTGAATGGCTTGGATTTTCACAATAACACTTCAGGGTAATGACAGCAGCAAACGCTGCGTCCCAGGTGCTCCTCTGATGCTTTGCACGTACCTCGTTTGAGGCGCCTGATGACCGTGTGGGGGTAGGGACTGTGACTGCTTTTCCACAGACGTGAACTGGGGCTCAGAGAGGTCCAAGGACTTGCCCAGCATCATACACTTCCTCAGTGACTGAGCCAGGAACCAAATGCGGGTAATCTGACTCCGAAGACTGTGAGTTCATTCTCCTACAATTAGCTCTCTGCCTCAATACGCCCATTTTATAGATGAGGAAACTAAGGCTCGGATTTTAAACTACTTGTCTGCATATCATATTTATAAGCAGCAGCAGCTCTTTTGATTCTACCTGAGCGTGCAGATTTCAGCCTTCACAGCAATTCTGCAAAGAGAATCATTATTAAATCTACTTCTGAAGCTCAGAAGGATTGTCTGACCTACCTAAGTACTCCCTGTGTAGTTGTACAACCAGGATACACTGGAATGGGGAGCAGAGCGCATACATGTTGCTGCAGAGTATTTCTCTCATGCTACACTGCTGTGCTAACTATTGTGGGGAGCTGAAGTCATGCTAAAAATGAGAGTTTTTATCAGACCTTGGCTGGTTACCCACACCCCTCAGATGCAGCACCATCAGATCCCTTGGTGTGTGTGTGTAGTAGTGCTGTGTCTACGCTCTCACTCTGTCCTTCGGTACACAGAGCATGAGCCACAGCATCCTAGAACGCAGAAGTGCCCTGAGGCTTAGGTAATACCATTGTGGTCTGTAGAACACCCAGCAAGGTCTCTGTCCTACCTTGGGCACTCAGTAAATATTAGCTCACTCTAATCCTGAGGTTTTCAGTCTGTCTGCCCTCTGATGGAGGAGGATAAGAGGCTTATGGAAGCTTCCTGATGAGAGAGACTGACTGAGGGGGAAACTGCCTCTTAAGAGTCCCTTGGACTGCAAGGAGATCCAACCAGTTCATCCTAAAGGAAATCAGTCCTGAATATTCATTGGAAGGACTGATGCTAAAGCTGAAACTCCAATACTTTGGCCACCTGATGCAAAGAACTGACTCCTTGGAAAAGACGTTGATGCTGGGAAAGATTGAGGGCAGGAGGAGAAGGGACAACAGAGGATGAGATGGTTGGATGGCATCACCGACTCAATGGGCATGAGTTTGAGTAAACTCTGGGAGTTGATGATGGACAGGGAGGCCTGGCGTGCTGCAGTCCATGGGGTCGCAAAGAGTCAGACACAACTGAGCGACTGAACTGACTGAATCCTGAGGTAGATTATAAGATTTTCAGATGTCAGAGCTGTATTTCTGCTCTTTCTTTTCTCTCACTCCTGACCCACAGCTGATCTTAGGAGATGGCAGTGAAGGAAAAGTGTTAAAGAGCTGCCCAATTACTTGTAATGAGACTATGGGCAAATTATTAATACTTAACCTCTCTGGTCTCATGTTGTTGATCAGTAAAATAGACTATAATAGAACCTCTTTCTCCAGGGGTTTGTAATATACTTGTAAACAGCCCAGGGACAGCCTTTAGCATTGAATAGAGCGCACAGAAAGCACTCAGTGAAAATGGCCATGGTTAGCTTTTGCCGGCTAACTGATAGGAATGGTGCATATGCTGGGGCTTTGGCATCTCTGATGTCAACATTTGAGAATCTGGCAAAGAGTCTAGGCTCTGAAATAGAGGAGGGTTGAGGGAGGTACCAGGAGTGGGACAATCCCGACCCTCGCACTGGCTCTGCCACCCACAAGCTGTGTGACCTTAGGCATGTTACTTCACCTCTCCGGGCCTGATTCAGAGAGGTTGGGATGGAGCACAGCTTGTTATATGGTCTGTAGGTTACTGATTTCTCCTTTCGTGCCTCTCCTTCCAGCTTTCTCTTTTACCTGTATACTGGGGGAAGGAGTGAAAAGTTTCTGGTTATTTGGAAGTTAAGTGGTTAATGTTGCCAGAAATTCCTTCAGAGAAGCAAAAGACAAGATGAAAACAGTAATTAAAAGCTGTCTGCCTTTCCCCAGATTAGGGAGCTTTGAAGGGGATGAGAGGGACACGGAGTTTCCCAGCTGCTTTTTAAGAGTTTGACTTTGCCAGCTGAGGCTGAGCAGACCCCTGGGGTCCTTCTGCTCCATTCTCCTGGATTCATGGCAGAAGAGTTCGTTACGTAGCTGATAGTGGTTTAAAGCCTGACTGAAGAAGCAGCTGCACTAGCAGCAGGACAGAGGCCCCCAGTTATTCTCCACACAGTCCTGCAAAGTATTTGGCGGATTTGAAAAAAATGCCGCTGGGGTTAAACTGCTGTCGCTCACTTGGGTCAGTGGAGTTGCAAGACTCAGGGAGTTGATTGCCAGGCAGCTGAAAACAATATGAAACGTGGACAGCCAACTTTGCCCCAGGTCACTGGGCTGCTGCCCCCTCCCAGAGTTGTGAGACCTCAGTTTTCAAGGAGCTTACTTGCAGCGAGCGAGCCATCCCCTCCACTGTCGCTTTCTGCTGGCTTGTACCTCTCCTTCATGTTACCATGTTCCGCCCCAGTCACACAGCCACGCATATCCGTGCTGTGTGCAAGCTCAGTCATGCCCAGCTCTTTGCGACCCCATGGACTGCAGTCCACCAGGCTCCTCTGACCGTGGGATTCTCCAGGCAAGAATACTGGAATGGATTGCCAAGCTCTCCTCCAGGGGATCTTCCCCACCCAGGCACTGAACCTGCTTCTCTTGCGTCTCCTGCGTTGGCAGGTGGGCTCCACCGTACCACCTGGGAAGCTCCATGCCCATAGCCCCAAACAAACCAGAAGCTGCGCTTCTGCATTTGTGCTTTGCTAAGTGATCTAGTGTTTCTTTCTTTTTTTTTTTCTTTACATATTTATTTATTTGACTGCTTGGGGTCTTAGCTGTGGCGTGTGGGATTTCTTTGAAGCAGTCCAATAGTGGAGGAAAAAGTCAGGGAACTGCCCAGACTTGGGTTTGGATCCCACCCTCTGCTGACTGACCCTGGGCAAGTGACCTCAACTATCTTAGTCTCTGGTTGATTAGCTAGACAACAGGGATACTAGTCAGAGCTCCTGTCTTAGTTTGCTGGGGCTGTGACAATAAAGTGCCTCAGGCCAGATGGCTTAAATAACAGAAATTTGTTTCCTCACAGCTTACAGCCTGGAAGTTTCAGATCTGAGTGCTGGCAGGGCTGGTTTCCGGAGGCCTCTCTTCTTGCCTTGCAGCTGATGGTCTTCTTCCTGTGCTTCTGCTGCTGTTGTCTTGTTCACGCTCGCCCGTGAGGTCCCGTCCTTCTGTCACAAGGACACTACTCGTGTTGTCTTAGGGCCACACTTAGTGAACTCATTAAAGACCCAGTCTCCAAATAGAGCCTCATTTAAGTCCTGGGGGCAGGAACTTGAACAAATGAATGAACACATCAGCACATAATAGATCCCAAGTGTTTTCTGCATATTTACTGTGAATCTCTCTGCGATCTGCTTTCAAGTAGCTTCTCTTCCTTGGTGGCTCAGTCGGTAAAGAATCTGGTTGCAATGCAAGATTCAGTCCTTCGATCTGGAAGATCCCCTGGAGAAGGCAGTGACAACCCTCTCTAGTACTCTAGCCTGTAGAATGGACAGAGGAGCCTGGTGGGGTACAGTCCTTGCGGTCTCAAGAGTCAGACACTGCTGCTGCTGCTGCTAAGTCGCTTGAGTCGTGTCCGACTCTGTGCGACCCCGTAGACGGCAGCCCACCAGGCTACCCCGTCCCTGGGATTCTCCAGGCAAGAACACTGGAGTGGGTTGCCATTTCCTTCTCCAATGCATGAAAGTGAAAAGTGAAAGGGAAGTCACTCAGTCGTGTCCAAGAGTCAGACACAACTTAGCGATTAAACCACCACCACCATTCTCAGGTTTAGGAGGTTAGATACTCCATTATCCCCAGTTTAGAGATAAACAGACAGGGTCCTAGAGATTTGGACAGCTTGCTCAAGGTCACTGGCAAAGCTAAAATTCAAACTGAGGCTTGCCCGAACCCAGAGCGCACATCCTCACCACCATTTCCATCCTAGAGTTATAACAAGTTACAACTTAAGTGCCGGCGCGGCCTGATAGAAGCTCAGCCAGTGCTGCAGTTCTTGTATATCCCTGAAGCCCTCGTGAGCCCACATTTGTTGGATGACTGGAATGCTGTACCTCTACCTTCTGCTTCTCGGAGATCCTTTCGCAGCCACCTGAGTCTTCCAATTCTGCACTAACCTTTAAAACATAAGTACATGCAATGTGTGTCTCCATAAAACTCTGCACTGATGTGAAATGGCGCTATAAAAGTGAAAAACCAGTGGAGAAAACAAAACCCACACTACTCAGTTTTCCAGCAGAGTTGTTATCTGATGTGGTAAAATGGTAACAGGATGAGGGGAAAGCCAGTCCGGCAGGGGAGGGGGCCTCAGAGACGGCCTGCCTGGAGCTGGGTCCAGGAGACCTGTCCCGCTTCTGGGCTGGCCCGGCCTTCAGAGGCCAGGGGCAGACGGTGAGACCAGCCTCACCATCGCAGACACGGGGTCACTTTTTCCAGGGACACGGCCACCTCAGTCTCAGGGAAAGAATCCTCGCCCATTGGAACTCTGCTTCCTCCTCCAGCATCCCCCCAACCCCCGAGCGCTGGGGCAAGGCCAGCCTTCCTCTCGCTTCATGACAGGCTTCATCACGTGCTTGAAGACGGGTTTAGCTTTAGTCTGCATGTGGACAGATAATGGATTGCAGTGGGTATCCTGGTACTCTTGGGGTTTCTGTTTTGTGTGAGTTGCATTCACTGTAGTGCCTGAAGCTGGAGCGAGGGAAAGAAGTCAGGCAAGGTTTCTATTCTCCCTTCACTGAGACTTTATCCAACTGAGCACAGAAGCCTTTGGCCTTGTTCACACAGTTGATTGTAAGGATAATACTTTGAATTGCCTTATAGACTCATCCTATTGAATGAAAGGGCTAGAAGTAAAAGTTATCTGGACCAGCATTTTTCAACCTTGACTGCATATCTGAATACCTGGGAATCTGGTTAAAATGTGGACTCTGGTTCTGCAGCTCTGGGGTGGGCCCTAGGACTCTGCATTTCTGTTTGACTACACTTTGCAGAGCAAGGATCCAGATTGCAGTGGTTCTTAGATTGGCCTATAGAAAAAAAATCCTTTGAGGTCCTAGTTAAAATGTTGATTCCTGGGCCTTGTCCTCAAGGACTCTAGTTCATTAGATCTGGAATGAACCTAAGGATTTGACTCTGTAAGTAGATGATTTTGGTGTAGGTTACCCACCCATGGGGCATATTTTGGGAAACACTGAAATAGTACAACCCTATTATTTTATAGGTTGGGAAGTAGAGAAGGCACCAGACATTTCATAAGCACCTACTGTGTGCTACACACCTTATGCATTTGCCATCTTTGGCCTTCCTTCAAGGTAGGTGTGTTTGTGCCCACTACACAGATGATGAAACTGAGGCATGAGTTTAGCTAACTCACCAGGAATAAACCCAGGTTGTTCTGACCCCCAGTTCTATATATTTTTCTGTTTTTGTGCTGCTGGTGCTGAAATACATCTTGAAAAAGACGATAGGTGAGTGGTAGGGGGAGGGGAGAATAAGAGAGCAGTCATGGAACTCTGAAGCTTTCAAGACTCGGGGTTTGTACTTTTATGCTCATATGAGCATATATGAACCTATGCTCGTATCTCAGATCTAGGATATTAAGCCTTGAAACATTAAAAGAGAAGAGTTTATAGACTTAAATGCACATTTGCAAGTACCTTTCTGAGTTCCCTCAATTTATCAGAGATAGAGTGAGGTTTTACGTTTTCCAATTCTTTAGCTCTTTGGGCCAGCAGGAGAATCTTCTAAAGTGATCACGCAATACTTGTATTTGAGTACATTCTGCCAGCTTGGAAAGTTTTTACATTTCTTTTTTTAAGAAAGAAAACCAAGCTGTGACTTTACAATGCTTTGGAATTACAGAATATGCTTGTAATTTTTACAATTCTGCACAGACTTCTTTGCCACATCTGGTTGATATTACTGGCAGGGATATATGGGGGAATAAGCATGGGCTGGAATGTGAAACATCCCACAAAATGAGTTTCTTATAGGTTGCTGTATAAAACATTTTGAGTTTCCCTCTCTTTGGAAGCATAGCTTAAGTGACTTCATGGATTTAGTATTTTCTTTGGTTCGAAGGTAAAGGTTTTTGCTGGGCTACTTAGTAGGGGTTCCAAGATGCTTTTCCGAGGATGTATGGAAAGGGTTAACATTTGAGAGTGAGGCCATGGGTCAGGATGGGAAGAGGCACGCTTGGAGGAAGTCAGACCAACCTGTGATGAAAAGCACTGGACCCTGGTGATGGTTGGAACCCTGGGGGCCAACTGAATTGCTACAGGAAAAGGAAGAATGGAGGGAGAGAGGGCTACATGGGTAAGGACTTAGGAGGCCTCATGAATCTTCGCTCAGCTGGAGAGCTGGTGAGCATGAAACAACTGATGGCAAGAAGAGGTTGAGTTCTTGCAAAGCCAAAAGCCTTGGTCCATCTGTAGGAAAATAGAAAAATCAAACTCCCAGGCTGATCCCTGGCACATGGTCAGTTCCCTACGGGGGACATTCTTGCTCAGTTCCCAGGCGGAGAAAAGACTGTTTTACCAGGGACAGTTCGAGCATCCGCTGAGCACCCACTGCCTGTGTCACCACCACGCGCTGGTTGTTGGGATGCTGAGTCCAGAATGCAGACATGTCTCATCTTAGCCCTGAGGGTATGAGCACGGGCTGTTCGCCACCTGGCTCCTCTCAGGCTTCCTTGGCCGGGACCCACCTGCACAGTTGGAAACTTTCTGCAGAAGAACATGTGCTGTTCTCAGCACCCCGTGGCATGTGGTGGGCTTGGCCAGGCTGTATGGACAAAGCCAAGGGTGCTCGTAGAGACCATGATGATCGGCGCTGCCCGTTGTGTAGCCCAAAGTCCTCCCCATGGTCGGCGAAGCAGAGGGTTTGGCTAGGCAGCTGATAGTTTGGCCTCTCATTGGCATGTCTAGGGCTCTGGACCAGCTTTTGGTTAAAATATACATGCCAACATTTCTCCCAGTGGGGAGGAAGCATCTTGACCTTGAGAGGTCAGAATGCTCTAAGGGAGAACACTGCATTTCTAAGAGGGTTAAAGGGTGGGTGGCAATGTGGCCCTTTCCTGAAGATGACAATCCGAGGCCAGCCTTCACCCGTACCTTTGCACGTGTTCCTCCTTCTCTAGGGTTAGAACTCTCAGGGGACTTGACATGTCAGGGAACTATCACACTGCATATCGAAATATATCAGCCTTGTTGACATGAGAAGACCCCAGGCACACATTCTCCAATTCCCTAAATGATGGTGTGTACCCCTGTCTCATAATCTCGACCTGTTTGTTCTCGAATCACATTCAGTATCAAAGGAAACCTTTCTAAAGGGCCTGATCATCTCTCATTTTCAACCACCACTTGGGAATCCCTCCAGGGGACAAATAGCATTTTAATTTGATGTCCCAAATTCTAGCCTAATTTTGAGTTATACACATACACAAAAGTCTGTAATAGTGACTTTCTCCTGGTTGTCCTAGGGATCCTGGACTTTGAGCAACAGTTTCCATTTGTAAAGTTTGCAGTCCATTTACAAATCCTGGAGCCTAAAGCTTGTAATGAAAGTGTTGACACAGTATTAACAACAGCAAAACTATGATAACACGGTACTGTCCAAACCAAACAGAAATGGAGAAGTTTAAGTAAATTTCACGCTCCTTGCCTGAATGTGGTGTGCTGGGCCTGAGTTTTTGATTCATGGTTTAGAATAATATTTTAATGTTTTATTCATGATGTTCCTTTATTTCCATCATTCCTTCTCTAATTCTCCTCACCCTGCTTGTGGTGATGTAGCCTGCTTGGAAGTCTGGATTTGTCTTGATCTGTGCTGCCCATTGTGTAGCCCAAAGTCCTCCCCATGGTTGGTGAAGCAGAGGGTTCAGCTAGGCAGCTGATAGTTTGGGCTCTCATTGGCATGTCTAGGGCTCTGGACCAGCTTTTGATTAAAATATACATGCCAACATTTCTCTCAGTGGGGAGGAAGCATCTTGACTTTGAGAGGTCAGGATGCTCTGTCTAAGGGAGAAAACTGCATTTCTAAGAGGATAAAAGGGTAGCCAAGAACTGATTCCCTCCATCTCAATTTCATTGAATTTGGAATTTAGGAAACTCTGAGCCATATGCAGATGACATCACCCTTAGGGCAGAAAGTGAAGAGGAACTAAAAAGCCTCTTGATGAAAGTGAAAGTGGAGAGTGAAAAAGTTGGCTTAAAGCTCAACATTCAGAAAACGAAGATCATGGCATCTGGTCCCATCACTTCATGGGAAATAGATGGGGAAACAGTAGAAACAGTGTCAGACTTTATTTTTTTGGGCTCCAAAATCACTGCAGATGCTGACTGCAGCCATGAAATTAAAAGATGCTTACTCCTTGGAAGGAAAGTCATGACCAACCTAGATAGCATATTGAAAAGCAGAGATATTACCTTGCCAACAAAGGTTCATCTAGTCAAGGCTCTGGTTTTTCCCGTGGTCATGTATGGATGTGAGAGTTGGACTGTGAAGAAGGCTGAGCGCCGAAGAATTGATGCTTTTGAACTGTGGTGTTGGAGAAGACTCTTGAGAGTCCCTTGGACTGCAAGGAGATCCAACCAGTCCATTCTAAAGGAGATGAGTCCTGGGTGTTCATTGGAAGGACTGATGCTAAAGCTGAAACTCCAATACTTTGGCCACCTCATGCGAAGAGTTGACTCATTGGAAAAGACTCTGATGCTGGGAAGGATTGGGGGCAGGAGGAGAAGTGGACGACAGAGGATGAGATGGCTGGATGGCATTACCGACTCGATGGACGTGAGTCTGGTTGAACTCCGGGAGTTGGTGATGGACAGGGAGGCCTGGCGTGCTGCGATTCATGGGGTTGCAAAGAGTCGGACACGACTGAGCGACTGAACTGAACTGAACCATAGATCAGGATGCTCAGAAAGAGCACCCTAACTTTAATAATTTTTAAAAATGAAAATCAATGGTAGCAATAGAGAAAGAAAGGCTGGGTCATCCATGTTATTAATATCACGGCCCAGTCATCTCCTTCCTGTGTATTTATATCTCCTCCTCCACTCCCCCTTTTATTTCAAAAACAAATGCACATACCCGTCAACACCACACACAGACACAGTGAAACCTTCTCTCTGTATAAGAATCTCAGACAGATAAATGAAGATCCCTTACAGACTGCAGAATCAGAGCACAGATATAATTCCACTTTAGTGCACGATACTGCCTTTTAAATGAGCTCACATTATTGAGCAACGCTCTGAGGAGATACCAGAGGTCAGGACAGCAGCCGCACTGGTGGAACAGGAGACACTTTGTCTCCTTGGCTCATATAATTGGTGTTTTTGGTGCACAGAGATGGTAGTGGCAGATCTGTGTCAGAGACAGTAAATTATTAGTGTAAATGTTTTCTGGCCTCCAGAGAGAGCTCCTCTGTTCCCTGGAAGAGATGTGCCTGGGCCAGGCTTCTCCCCAAGACCTGCAGGGATGGTCACTCCACGTTACAACACAAAGCAGAGCTTTGTCGCCCACTCATTCCCGAGGGCTCAGCCACTGGACAGCATTATCTTGGGAAATAACTGTCATGGCTTCCGCTGCTAACGGCGCTCTCTGCAGATCCTCTTGCCCCATGCGTGGCACTTCCTTTGCATAAATGAGAGTGAAGGATGGGCGATCATTAGGCCTAATGAGGTTGAAAAGCAGCAGCAGTGAGACCTGTTGCCCAGGAAGTACTGTACTTGCCCATTTTTCCCTGAGTGTGGAGTCACTGATAGGTGTGGTGGGACAGCCGGGTAGAGCCTGTCACTCTGCGTCATCTGTTGTCATCACCCAAGTACGTGCCACCATCCTTTCTCCATGAGATGACTGCAAGGACCTCCCCACTAAATCCTCCTGCTTCTACTCATGTTTCCTGCTTGTCCATCATCCATTCGACAGTTACCGTGACTGTTTTCAGTCCAATCAGATTTCATTCCCCCAATAAAACCTTCAATGACTTCATATCCTCCTAAGAATAACGCCAAGCTCCCACATCACAGCCTGGCCCCCGTTCTTCTTAGTGCCATCCTAGGACACGCTTCCCACTTCCACTGCACTGCAGCCTCCGAGCCTTCTTCCTGGTGCTCCCACACTCCCATCCCTTTCTCAGATCGTGGCCTTGGCCTGTGCACTCCCTTAGAGACCCTTCCCTGATCACCCTGCCCACAGTAGCATCCCTTCCTCACTAGCCACTGTCTATAACATGACCTGGTTTTGTTTTCTTCATAACACTTATCACTACCCAAAGTTCTTCTGTCCATTTATTATTTACTTTCTGCTTGTGTGTCCCCCAGGAGATTGGAAGCTTCCTGAGGGCTGGGATTTGTCTGTCTTGTTGACTCTGTAATTGGCTACCACTGCACCTAACATGGAGCGGGCACTGCAAAAGTGTGCTATAAAGGAGTGAATGAGAAAAGGAACTTGGGCTTTTCACAGTCTGGTTTTTGCTCTCAGCACATGATCAAAGGCACCTTCTGCTCCAGACCGGCACTGTCTGCTCATAGCTCTGAAAAAGTCCCAAATAATATTTAATAGCGTATGTGTACATATATGGTTTCCCTGGTAGCTTTACAGTAAAGAATCCACCTGCAAAGGAGGAGACCTGGGTTCGATCCCTGGGTCAGGAAGATCCCCTGGAGAAGGGCATGGCAACCCTCTCCAGTATTCTTGCCTGGAGGATCTCATGGACAAAGGAGCCTGGTGAGCTACAGTCCACAGGGTTGCAAAGAGTTGGACATGACTGAGCTACATATATGCACTCACGGACATAGACACACACTCGATAATATTGCACATACATAAGAGTGAGGATAAGACTAACACACTGGACTTCTTCTCTTGGTTTTTAGACTCTGTTTATTTTACTCTTTGCAAGACAAATTACTTGGGTTTAAAAAGTAGAAGGACTCTATCCTGGGGTCCTGAGAGGGCCGTCCTGGGACGAGCCCATCCACACACAGATATGCCTTGCAGCACAGGTGTGAGCTGACTTCAAGGGCCACTAGGGTGGGATTCAGACTTCCACCAAAGAGAGAGAAAGAGCTCATGCTGGGCTCCTCTGCTGGCAGATGTGAGCCAATGTCCGGGACTGAGAGCTGGGGAGGGAATGTTATTTTTTGATGCTTATTTCAAAGACCTGGGAATAATATTCTGTGACACAATGAAATGAAAAGATAAATTGTGTTTGCTTCATCTTCAGGCCTCACTGATTTTTTTTTTTTTTTTTTTACTTCTAATGGACATTGAAAGGAATCGTCTAGCTATTGGAAGCCTTAGCTCAGTGAAGGCTTTCCAGAAAGCCTTTGAGACCTGTGGGGGCTCAAAACAAGCCCCAATCTTAGTATGAAAAAAGAATAGATCACACTCATTTACTGAGCATTGACCTAAACCTCCCATTATTTTTTTGAGATCTAAACCAGAGGTTGTTTGAAAGACATCTGGTGAATTAGTCCAAACCTGAAGTCAACCATGTCTTCCGAAATAATTGAACCAGAACCACACTGGAACATCAAAATATTAACGTTTTCTAAACGGACTCTCTCTAGGGTTTCTGACTGGCATAGCTACAGCGCCAGCCTACTGTTTGTTCCCCTTTTCCCTTACCCAGGCCTCTGCCCCACCTGTCTCTTCTCCTTTCTGCAAACCTGGCATCCATTAACAATGGGCATTTACCAGTGCTGCCCTGGGAAGGCAGGCCTTCCAGACTCGCTGTACTGCTGCCTTGATGAGAAGAGAGCCCCACTTACTACCCTTCATTCCATGTTATGGGGAAAAGAGGAGGTGTCTCTCCCTTAGATGAATGGGGGATGGAATCATAGGATGGAGAGGAAGGAAGAACCGCAAGAGTGAGAAGGAGAGGGAGGGAGGAGAAAGAGCACCAACCACCAAATAGTAAACATGGAACAGAGGCAGTAAAGATAAAGACTCAGTGAAGGGGCAAGGGAAAGAAGGAGCGAAAGTAGGAATCTTTGGGGGAAAATTGATCTCTGGTTTGTTTTTGTCTTTTTTGATTGCTCCCCAAGGCAGCTGGAAGAATTTCTGATCACACACGTGCCCCTCCGTTCTGTACCACGCTCTATGTCAACCCTTGTCTCTACAGCAACCCCTCAGGAGGCAAGAGCATCATCTTCCCAGAACCCCAGGGCTGGATGGCTTTTCTAGAACTTCTAGAAATAGGCCTTTGTTTTTGCAGCTGGAGAAACTGCGGCACGGTGCAGTATGGAACTCACAAACCCCAGTCCTGATTTTCCTAGTCCGGGGCTGTGGGCACAGCCCAAGCAAGATACATTCCTACCTTTGCCATGATTTGTCAGTAAGTGGCAGAGAAGAGAAATCATGGAAGAAGGACCATTGATTTACTAGGAATTAAGGATAGGGGTTTCCAGGGGTCAGCCTGCCTGGGTAGCCGTTTCTCTTTTAAGAGCAAAGATATCCACTTGAGAGAGGTGATCTTGGTGATAGATTTGCTCATCCAAGTAAGGATGAGCAGTTCTTACCTGTGAAAGGGTTGTTGCGAGTATGTGGTTATTGTCATGACATACTTGAGGAAGGGAATCCAAAGACTCAACCTCACTTGAGAGTCATTGCAGGAAATGAATCAACAGAATAGGCAGACAAGAGGGAGATGTAGAGACTGACCCCCTAAGGTTTCCACCCTGGCGTTGGAAGGGCACCATCAAAAGGAAGTGAAGAGGAAGTCCTCTTAGAGGGTGGGGGGTGATGGATGAGGGCTGCTTCTCAGACCTTGCAGCCCTCCCAGGGGCAACCAGCACAGTGCGTCTGAATCTCCATCTCCTTTTAAGAATTTCAGAAGTTAAAAACCCAGAGTCAGCTTGGTATCCACTTCAGCATCACTTTTTCCCCGTTGCAGCTAGTTACTTCTGAGGACCCATCCTGTGTAAGGAGGCTGATCATTTAAGAAAAAAGCCCCCAGCCTGTTACTTATAAGCCAGCAGCTGCTGGGGAACTGACCGGGTTTTCTTGGTGGGCGTGAACACTGCACCCTGCTTACCTGTCATCTGTAAGCATTTACCTGCACTTAATTAGCCAGACTTCAGTGTGGAATCCCCAGTTGCTGTGCTAATGATGGCAACCCTCCCCTCCCAAGGAGTGCTGATTTCCCATCTCAGCATGAGGGGCTTCAGTAATATCTCTTTTCAGTGATATAATTTGATTTCTCTCTAGGAGGCTGCTCCGGTCCTAGCTCACTTAGCACTAAATCTCTCGCTA